>NC_136510.1:35084279-35171779 GCF_053919585.1 Euprymna scolopes
CGCGTGGTGTCTGGCTTATTAGGCCTTTCTAAATTTTACATAAACTAATAGGTTCTAATGAGATACATTTTAAATATATAGGATGATATAGGGATGAGGGCTTCTATATAATTGGAAACGCTGCAAAATTTATAGCATAATAATAATAATAATAATAATAATAATAATAATAATAATAATAATAATAATAATAATAATAATAATATAACCATAAAAGTGTAAAAGTAAAAATTAAGATTACAGCGGAAGTTAAAATCGACCTTTTTATACGTTACTTTTACGTTACTTTTAACCTTACTCGAAACGTATGAAAGAGGACACCATACACGTTATATGTTAATCCTAATTCAGATAATCCTTTTTTTTACTGTTATTAAGTATATTCCAATCTCTACTTGTCATAGAATTAGTAAAAAGTCATACAATGAAGAAATATTTAGCAACACCAGTAACATCTATAATACGGCAAAAAAAAAACAGTTGCCATAAAAAGACTAGAATTAAGTACAACAAAAAATAGAAATCTTACAGCAAAAATGAAGCTGAAAAATTGCTTGGTTTACACCACCGTTTATTCTGCAGGTTAAATTACAAAATAGGTCATGAGCTTTTTAGTCGTTTAAATAGACTAATAAACTAACTAATACACCTCTATATAAAACTTCCATTAGAAGTATATATTTATAAAGTAAATGAAGTAAACCAGAAAAAATAATTAAATGCCGTAATGAAAAGGGATATAAAAACAACAGCAATTTTAATAATAACCAATGATAACTAAAATAAAGAGTGTAATAACAGGAATCAAAAAAGATTCTACGAAGAGTACTAGCACAGATTTAAGATCAGGTACTTTAACTATAAATCATATTTTAATAACACAAGAAAAGAGGAACGATTTATCACTATCTCAGTACATATAATTTCAAACTCCAATGATGGGTATCAATCCTTAAGTGCAGCGCTTTAAAAAGGGCATCACACGTACAGTATATAACCCTGCGTGTCTTAAGAAAAGAATGAGCATCATGATATCCTTAAAGAAATATAAATTATTAAACCAAAGAAGAAATATAACAATTAGATGTATATACTTCAAACACATTACTTTAAATTGACATAGAAGTGAAAGATAATTTTATGACATCCCACAATAAATTTATAAGTATATAAATATTAATTATATACTGTAAACATGTCACACAAATTAAACAAACAAATATAATTCAACTAGATAAACAATAGATATTAATATGAATTTCCTATTAATCGCAGTTTGTGTTCTGTAAAATTACTTAAATTAACTTCACTAGTAGTTAAGTAAAACTCGTAATACAGAATTACCTCCACTAAAAATACAATAGCAACTATAGGAAAATAAATTCGACCATATAAGTTATGTTCTGGAAAAAAATTCTCTCGAATTATATTTTATTGTTCGTAACAACATAGAACATTGTTCAACAACTTAAAATGACTATTCCAAATGATATATTGATTTTAAGAAAGAAATATTTGGACGCAGAAATTAAAAAATCAACTGACTTTACTTTATTATATAGAATATATATTATGGAAAATGGTGCTAGAAGAATCGGTAGTATTAGTAGTAAGAGTAGAATTTAAAGTATTATTTTTGTCAAATTTAGTGTAATATTGTTGAGTAGTATGGCAGTTTTTTTACACCAATATTTACACAGACCAAAATTGTACATTCTATTACATAAACGGCAGTGGTTTCTCACTTTTTTATCATTTTTCTTCAGTCGAATTATTCTCACGAATAAAGGCTAACACTTAAGCTCTATATCATATATATATATATATATATATATATATATATATATATATATATATATATATATATATATATATAGCATTTCAGCCCGGCGTTGCTCGGGTGTTTGGAGGTGTATGTTGAGCAAAAAAAAACGTCAATTTTTTTATCTTTGACTCCTATTATGACCGCTTAACAATTATTGTTTTTGGGCTCAAATCAAGTTAGTAAGTTAGAGCCATGTCCAAGGAATTTATATCTAAAATTTCAATTGTTTAAACTCAAAATTGTCGGAGGAGTTTGGTAGAGTTCTCAAAGGCCAAATCGTTGACTTTTGACCCCCGTTAACAGACAAATTTCTGACCGAAACCCGATCACGTCGATTTTCCCAAATCTCAGTACCTTGTATGTCAAATTTCGAGTCTGTAGACTAAAAATTGACAGAGTTATTTCGTAGGGAAATGTAGACAGACAGACAGACAGACAGACACTTTTAATTTTATATATGTACTAGCATTTCAGCCCAGCGTTGCCCGGGTGTTTGGATGTGTATGTTGAGCAAAAAAAAAAAAAGTGGTAGTAGGAAGGCAGGCTCGAACCCATACCGCAAAGGAGGAAAAGAATGGGGTAAAACCTAACGTTTATGCTGTTACAACCACCGCCAAACCGGAAGCGACATGTTTTAAAATTAAGGCTAGACAATCTAAAGGAGACGATGACTTTAAAACACATCGGAAAAAAAAGTGACCCCCCTGTAGAAAAGTGCCTAGTTGAAGGGGAAGATATTAATGTTTTTAGCCAATTTTTCGATATTTGTCGTATGAAAGGTCGAACTTTAAAACGATACTGATCTTGGTAAAATGCATCCCCTCTATTGAAAGTTTAAGCAGACATGCAAAAGACATACATACATACATACATTTATATATTGGTAACTAAAGATTTTTGACCCAAACTGATGAAAAAGCTTGCCCTATCTCTGTATATCCTTTATGTAAAATTTCAAGTATTTAGACCAGAAATTGTCTGAGTAATTTGGAAGAGACCGCAGAGATCAATTTTAAAAAAAATTTTGATCCCTATTATGACCCGTTAAAATTTATTGTTTTGGGCTCAAATCAAGTTATTAAGTTAGATCCATGTCCAAGGAACTTATATCTAAAATTTCAAGTACGCAGCCCCAAAATTTTCGAAGGAGTTTGGTAGAGTTCTCAGAGGTCAACTCGTTGAACTTTGACCCCTTAACAACCAAATTTCTGGCTGAAACCCGATCACATAGATTTTCCCAAATCTCAGTACACTGTATATCAAATTTTCTGCTTCCAGCTTCGTGTTGCTGCTTGCAAAAAACGCAACATTCTTCGTAAAAGATAGTGTGGTTATTCATACCAATGAGATCTTATTTGGACTGTGAATACTCTGTGATTTTGAATATTTAGTCAGGGTTTATTTCTAGGGAAAAGTAGTCTCATATCAGGTTGTCCTGACAAACCCCTGTACAGAGAGACCTTACAAACATGAAGATAGTGTCTAGTAAGCATTCAAGTTTTGTGTATAAATGTGTTTGCATGTTTAGATAAAAGCAATAAAAAAACTACAAAACAAACACCCAAAAAGTTGACATATTCTTGATCAGCGTTGCTCCGGATGGATAATGTTTAAAATTTAGAAAACAAAATCATTTAGTGGGGTCGATTTTCGGTGTTTATTTGGAAGAAAATATTTCTTAATTTTACGAAAAATTTATTATATGAAAATAAAATTTCTATGTGTATCTCTTTCTAGAGGGGAATGGGCTGGGCGAAAGAGAAATAGAGGTTTAAGGAGAGGATGAAGATTGAGAGACGGGAAAGAGAAAGGTAGAGAGAGGTAAAGAAATACAAGTCTTAATAGAAACGCCGGGTAGGCTACTAGTTATAATATGAGTTTTAAAATAAATGGTAGACGGCTTATAGAAACAGAAAATCTCTTATGATAGAAACGGACAGATTTCGACGTGTAAATCTGTAATCGACGAAGAATCTAAACGCTGTCGTAAGAACCCCACCTTCTGCTTTCTTTAGAAGTCTTCTTTGAGTCCCCGCACTGTTAAACAATGAAAAAGACGAGGAGGTACTACTGTCAGACGTGTACAAATGCCTGTCTCGGTCGTAAGTCGATTCTGATTGGTGGATCGTCCGGCTGATCCAACGCTATTCAAATCAGCTTCAATACTGTGATGTGAAATTACAAGATCAGAAGCTCGCGTGTCGGCGTCTTTGTGTCTAACACGGAATTAAATACAGATCTCGATAAGCACTTCTTTTTTTTTTTAATGAAAATCGTTTTTTAATGGAAATTGCTCCAGACAAAGCGTGAAGCCACTTGAAGTATATAGTTAACAAGAACGAAATATGATTGTCGAAAAGACAGGCGATGTATTACAATGAATAATCGAAATTATGAATTTATAGAGACAACTAGACCAAAAAGTCAAACTATCATGAGCAAAGGAAACAGGAAATAGATCTGACAATTCTGAAGAATGTTGGTTGGTTGGTTGGTTGGTTGGTTGGTTTCACGGCATATCAACCCTTTTCGGTTTATTTAATGCCGAATCCAAAGATTTTGAAGAAAAACTTTTTAATAAAATATATGTGTTGTTTTCAAGTCGGTTTCTATTTAACCCATAGTTGGGACCCTAACAGGTACTACCACTCCGGGTCAGAGTGGACCTGGGAGCACACTCCCCTAAGCCCGCAAGCTGGGGCCTCACCACTGGATATAGTTTAAGGTCATATCCAGGACCGTCTGAAGAACGTGTGCTATAATGTCATTTATAGAAAAGACTGAGACTAGCAGCATCACTTCTGCAAAAGAGAGATTGCTAAAAAGAAAAGATGGCAACCAACAAAATTACAAATACGTTTTACTACCTTATCAAGAACCCTCAAGTAGTATAGAGATTCTCCAGCTCAAATATGATAATAGTACACAATACATGGCCTGATAAAAAGTTTGAAGAGATAGAGACTAGCATAATGGGAACGTGTTTAGAATGATTAAGAGAATCGATTTTTTAGAGAAGCAGTAGATTAATATATGGACTCCAAGAAAGATTTGACGAGAGAAAAAATAAAGATCTGTAAGAATCTCAGGAAAAACTCTAAATCAACAGATTACAACTTTTATCCGTTTTTAACGGGCAAAGGTTTTATTTCAAAAGTTTATAATAAAATTGTGAAAACAGAAGTTATTATAAGACTGAGAAAATAGAATTCATAATAGAATGGAGAAAAGAGAATTTATTATGAAATGAAGAAAAGAGAATTTATTATGAAATGAAGAAAACAGAATTTATTATGAAATGAAGAAAAGAGAATTTATTATAAAATGAAGAAAAGAGAATTTATTATGCAATGAAGAAAACAGAATTTATTATGAAATGAAGAAAAGAGAATTTATTATGACATGAAGAAAACAGAATTTATTATGAAATGAAGAAAACAGAATTTATTATGAAATGAAGAAAACAGAATTTATTATGAAATGAAGAAAAGAGAATTTATTATGAAATGAAGAAAAGAGAATTTATTATGAAATGAAGAAAAGAGAATTTATTATGACATGAAGAAAAAAGAATTTATTATGAAATGAAGAAAACAGAATTTATTATGAAATGAAGAAAACAGAATTTATTATGAAATGAAGAAAACAGAATTTATTATGAAATGAAGAAAAGAGAATTTATTATGAAATGAAGAAAAGAGAATTTATTATGAAATTAAGAAAAGAGAATTTATTATGAAATGAAGAAAAGAAAATTTATTATGAAATGAAGAAAACAGAATTTATTATAAAATGAAGAAAAGAGAATTTATTATGAAATGAAGAAAAGAGAATTTATTATGAAATGAAGAAAAGAGAATTTATTATGAAATGAAGAAAAGAGAATTTATTATGACATGAAGAAAAGAAAATTTATTATGAAATGAAGAAAACAGAATTTATTATGACATGAAGAAAAAAGAATTTATTATGAAATGAAGAAAAGAGAATTTATTATGAAATGAAGAAAAGAGAATTTATTATGAAATGGAGAAAACAGAATTTATTATGAAATGAAGAAAAGAGAATTTATTATGAAATGAAGAAAACAGAATTTATTATGAAATGAAGAAAAAAGAATTTATTATGAAATGAAGAAAAGAGAATTTATTATGAAATGAAGAAAACAGAATTTATTATGAAATGAAGAAAAGAGAATTTATTATTAAATGAAGAAAAGAGAATTTATTATGAAATGAAGAAAAGAGAATTTATTATGAAATGAAGAAAAGAGAATTTATTATGAAATGAAGAAAACAGAATTTATTATGAAATGAAGAAAAGAGAATTTATTATGAAATGAAGAAAAGAGAATTTATTATGAAATGAAGAAAAGAGAATTTATTATGAAATGAAGAAAAGAGAATTTATTATGAAATGAAGAAAACAGAATTTATTATGAAATGAAGAAAACAGAATTTATTATGAAATGAAGAAAACAGAATTTATTATGAAGTGAAGAAAAGAGAATTTATTATGAAATGAGGAAAACAGAATTTATTATAAAATGGAGAAAACGGTATTTATTATGAAATTGAGAAAACTTAATTTATTATAGATTTGAGAACATATAATTCATTATAACATTGAGAAAACAGAATTATTGATAATGGAAACCTGACTCAGTCTAAAACGATGTTTAAATTAACGATAGGATGAAATATTATTTATAATTTTTTAATGTCAAACCACGTTATAAACAAATCCAAAGGCAAACATGTTTGCGTGTTCATTAATTTAGTCGTAATAATGTAGAGGTTGGAACGATAAATTTGTCGTCCTAAATAAAAAAACATTTTAATATTTAAAAAAAAACTTTATTTTAAAATGTTTATTGTAAAAATGAATTTAGGTAACTTGATTATGTAGTAGAGCTGACAACTATTCAATGTAGCCGCCTTCAGCCTCTATCACTGCCTCGATACCGGCCCGGAACTGAGAGCATGACTCTTTCACAAGAAGCTCTGCAAATAGTCGGGGGATTGCGGCGATCAGACTGGCTTTAATGTTGTGGGAGGGCATGTTGGTGATGTATAACCAAACGAAGTAGTCCAGTGGGTCAGGTGTGGGTAACAGGGGCGTGAGAGATAGGGTACAAAGTCGTAACATTCTATTTGAAGCTAAGCCTGGGACTCTTTGGATTTGTGGGTCGATGCCAAATCCTACTGCGACAACCAGTGTCTGCCAGTGGCTATCTGATTACACCAGGGGGTCATCACACTCTTCAGAACATCCAGGTACACGTTGGTGTTGACATTCAAGTCAACTTCGAAGATGTGAGGTGGCATGATGTGGCCCTATTTTGAAACCACACCAAAGACCATAACCGTGGCCGGAAACTTTGCTTTCATCACCCTGAGCACGTTCCTGTTATTTGTGGCAATTTAGCAATGCATTTTGAGGGTGCTGGCAATGGTCCTGTTGTCATGACTTGGATCGGTAGAGCGCATTAGGTGTACAGCGGCGCATCTCCGATCTCGCTCATTGAACATGGTGTAACTTTCAGACAGGAAAGAAGGCTCATATCTTGGGATTTGTACACAACTGGCTAACTAGTAGATGGTCTGCAACAAGAAAATAAAACCGGTTTTTATCAAACAGAAATGGAATCATGTCGTCTTTTCTAGGGCGACAATTTTTATCGTTCAACCTTATAAGTAGAAACTTTCTGGAAATTTTCTAAATTGTTAAAATATCAAATTGAAAGGAAAATTACACACTTTTGCCGTGAAATAGCATCAAATGGCACCAATTGCCTGAAATTATCCAAATGAAATGATAGGTTCGGTAAATTGTGTTTTCGCTAATGTTGAAAGAAATCCGGCTATCGGTGTATGGATGACTCTAAGGGCCAAATGTATCGGTTTATTACGATTAAGGTTTCGTATATAGTTATAAACAGTACGAAAACGACAAATGATGTTCATAGACTATGTTTATAGAGAAAACAGTGCAACATAGCGCGGATGCAAGTATTCAAATGCGTGAAAACGTTAGCAGAGAAGAAAAAAAGGACTATAAAAAGATCTCGTGAGAGACGAGATAACGTTCGAGATCTCGTGAGAGACGTGGTTGGCGTCACGACCGTAACACCGAAGAAAAATAAACTTTAGCAATAAACTAATCCCTGCTCAGAGGGAGAAAGTGAAGCCTGCGTAGATGGAACTCCTAGAACTGCACAGAACCAATGTAAAAAAGAAGAGAAAAACAAAAATCTCATGAGAGACGAGATAACGTTCGAGATCTTGTAAGAGACGTGGGTGACGTCACGATCGTAATGATGAGGAAATAAATGTTGTATAGAATCAAAAAGCGAGTCGGATCTATTTTCTATTCTTTATCTTGATCTCATTTGCGACTTAAACCGCACACAACGTGTGTTGGGTTGCGGACTATGTTACAGGAATAGAACGGATTAGTTTGACGGGAAAGATCGATGGCAGAAGAAGCAAAGGCAGACAGCGAGAAACATATGTCGACAGTCCAAATATCTGGGTAGCACCAAAAGTGATGGGCAAAAATGAATTCATGAATGCCTCTACTGAGAGATGACTGAATGAACATGGTTATGTAATAGTTTAAGAAAGTGTGGTAATTATAGCCTGCTTGTTTATTGCAATACATATGCGTTCAATAATGGTGATGTTATAGTCGAATGACATTTACAGTTTCGTAGGTTTGTTAATTGCAGATCTGGTCTTTTGTAGTTTTTAGAGGAAAAGAAAAAGAAAGAAAGGAACATATAATAAAGGGAGGCAGAAAAGGGGCGAAAGGGGAAAAAGAACAAATGAACAAAAATATATAGAAAGGATGAACGAAATAAATTATCTGAAACAAAAAAGAAAAAGAGAAGAAAAAAGAAACAGTTCAAACTAATCTAATATATAAAAGGCAAAACGTGTTTGTGTGTGTTTGTCTTTGTATGTGTGGGTGTGTTTGTGTGTGTGTTTGTGTGTATGTACGTGTGTGAATGTGTGTGTGTGTGTGTGTGTGTGTGTGTGTGTGTGTGTGTGTGCGTATTACGAAAAACTTTTCACACACGCGACAGATCCTCACGAAGTCGGTATCGTTTTCAAGCTCGATCCTTCGGATGACAAATATCGAAAAATTAGCCAAAAGCATTAATTCTTGCACCCTCAGCTGAGCAGTTTTGTACAAGGGGGGTCATTTTTTATCGCCGACAATTTTTCAAAGTCATCATACACGCTTGCAACGACTAGCCTTAATTTGAACGCCAGCAAAGTCGTATATCATGGTGGCTACGGGGGTTAAGCGGTTTGTTTCTTTTTTTTTAACCCTTCTTTTCCGCCTTCGCATTGCAAGTCCGAGTTACAAGTTCGAGCTTGCCTGCCTGCCTGCCTGCCTGCCTACTCCCCCCCCCTTATTTCAAGGCTTATGTAATGGGATCCCCCCCTTTTAAAACAAAAGCTGAATTATTTTACCGTTCGCTTAAACTTTATTTGGTTTTGTTTTTATCGCACCTCTATAAATAGCATAGGCTGCGTCTATTTTTTTCTTCTTCTTCTGGTTGTATTGACTCCTTACTACACCGCCTTTTCACACCGGTACTCCCGCTAGTTAAGTATAAAAAGAAAGAAAAGAAAGAAAAGGAGTACTTTCGACTCAGCTTAGCCAGTAGTTTTTCATCGATACTACAGCCAACAGAGTCTAGGCCATTGCTGAGATGACTTGCTGAGGTATGGCTTTAGCCCTGTGCAGTTCTAGGAGGTGCATCTACGCAGGCTTTACCTTCATCTTTGAAAAGGGATTAGGTTATTGTTAATCGCCTTAGACGCCCTTACCAGGAAATACTGATGGGGTGGCACAGGCATTTTTGCGGGTCAGCGTGCTTGCTCTTCTAATCCCACTTTCCGATCCTTGTGTCACATCATACCACCGTGAAGAGATATCGTCACTCGTGTTTATATCATTATTGTTACGCCCACGCATGGTCACGTGGTTGCGAAGTTTCCCTATCGCATTGAATATATTGTCTTCAGAAATCAGTTCCTAAGGTTAATCGACGTGATTTGCAAAGGTCAAATGTCAACTTCCCACTTGCCGTTCGAATCCGAAATGCGCAGTCTAACATCCGATAAAGAAATACAGTAGATTGGAATGGCGGCGGCGATAATGTTTCGAACGAACGACATATTCACTTAAACATCCGCAGCGTGACTTCCACCTCGATTCATTGAATAGAGAAACGTTTTATGAATGGATGTTAAATAAATAAAAGGATTAATTTCCTTTCTCATCGGATGATTTATTGAATCAACACGGAAATAAGGATCGCTTAAATGACAGCGGATTCGGTTTTTATCGCGCGGCGGGTGATGAATGGCGTTCATTAGCTGCTTTTTGATTGGCTAACTGTTTTTGTGATCGCCCCAACAGTGCCGCAATGAACTGTTCGTGTAATCCTTAGGAAGAGTAAAATAAACGACTTTGAAAAAAGAAAGAAAGAATGAAATGACGTCGAATTCGTAGAGAGTCGGAAAGAAAAAAGAAAGAAATGGATAAAGAAAGAAAGAAATGGAGAAAGGAAGGAAGGAAGGAAGAAAGAAATGGAGAAAGAAAGGAGAAAGAAAAAAGGAAGGATAAAGAAAGAAAGAAAGAAAGGAAGGGAGGAAGGAAGAAAAAATAGAAAGATAGAAAGGAAAGAAAGGAAGAAAGGCAATAGAAAGGGAGAAAGTTAGGCACAAAGTAAGAGAAGAAGAAAGGAAACGAAAATAGAAGAAAGAAATGGAGAGGGAAAACTCAGAAAAAAAAGGGAAAGAAAAAGGAAAAAGAGGGAAACAAAGCGAGAAAACAAAGAAAGAAAAAAGTGAGAAATGAAGAAAGAAAGAAAGGAAGAAAAAGAGGAAGGAAGGAAGGAAAGGAGAAAAAAGAACCAAAGAAAAAAGAAAAGAAAAATGAAGAAAGAAAAAAGGACGATAAAGAAAGGGAGAAAGGAAGAAAGAACGGAACGAAGAGAGAAAGAAAAAAGGAAGAAAGAAAGAAAAAAGAAAGGGAGTATAAAACAGAGAAAGAAAGGAAAGAAAGAAGGAAAGAAAAACAAAGTCAGTAGAAAAGAAAGAAAGAATAAATGAAAAGGTAAAGAAAGAAAGAAAGACACAAAAAGAGTAGACGGAAAGAAATGTACATATAAAATAATGTCATTTGCCACAGAAGACAAAGTTTGATATTGAAAGAGATAAGGAGGCAGAGCGACAGAGAAGAAAGTTTTATATAACCTATTCAATCAGGGCCGCTTGCCTCCCGAATTTCCTCCCAAAACTGAAAATAATCTGAGCGACATTTACATATCTGTCTGTGATGTTGCCAAACCCATCAAGAACCTTCATGCCAGTAAAGCAACTGATCCTGAAATGTTCCAGTTATAGTACTCAAAAATTGCAACCGGAACTAGCACAAATTCTTGCAAACTCGTTCAATCAATGCCTTAAGGAGAAATGCTTTCCAACACCTTATAAAACCTCATTAGTTTGACCAGTATTTAAAAAGCATGGAGATATGTCTTCTACAGCTCAGTACAGAAAAATTAGTCCTCCGTGTGCCATGTGTAAGTTGCTTGAATCCGTGTTACGAGGTGCCGTCAATAAGTTTCCAAAATTTTTTGTACAAACGTTTAAAATTGTCGTAGACGCTTGTAAATTCAGTATGTTATTGCTATACATCTTATGAGATTACTGGCCAGTTTTTATGATGTTCATGTTCAAATGAACAGTTACAGCAGGAATTGGAATACACCCTGCTGGTGAATTTCAAAAATGCAATCTAGATGTGAGGACACTAGTAAGTGTAGGAGACACAAAAAAAATGAAAAAAATACATAACCCAGTACACAGAAAAAGACACTGTAAAATTCGTAATATAGCGAAAACCTAAGATAAAGAAAACGTATAGAAACAGGAAATGTGGCCTCTGTGGACAAAGAGAAGAAACAGTAGATCACATAATAAGTGAATGCAGCAAACTAGAAAAAAATTGATACAAAAAAAAAAACAACGGACAAAGCTGTGTGAAGAATGTAGTGCACTGTGAATCAAGCAAACATCTGTATTTTAAACAAACAAAAAAAAATGGTTCAAAAACAAAATAGAAACAGTAAGGGAAAACGAAAATTACAAAACCTTCACCCAAACAAAGGAGACCATATATTATAATAGTTGATATGAAAGAAAAATATGCTAAAGCAGAAAAATAAAACAAATCCATGGAATTTGCGAGAAACTGATAAAAAAATATTCAACATAAAGAATGTCAATTTAATACCAACCGAAATGTTTGGAAATTTATGATTAAGATTTGGTAGACAAAGCAGGAGTAGATTTAATATTATTTGATTGGATTGCAGGATTGATTGTGAATTTTATTAATGATACCATATGTGACGCTTCACTTTTAATCTTAGATTTAGCTTGTATTTCTCTAGAAATAACAAACTTATGTTCAGTTTAATAATAGCAAGAAAATAGTCTGTATTTTCTTACATTTTTCGTAAAAAAAGAATTGTCAGTTAAATATTCTTTAAATGAATACATAAATAAATAAAACGCAACTTTGTTCTAATTTTCCGTCTACTTCCAATACTACTACTACTACTACTACTACTGTTACGACGACGACGACGACGACGACGACGACGACGACTATAAACCTGTTACTGCAACTCATAACGGGTTGCATTTTATAATATTAAGAAGAACTAGCGGGACCTGTGGAAATTCCACGGAGAAATGATTTATATGTAATATATTGATGTTGGCATCCTGTAGATACTCAGCAGAAATGGAGACCCTCTGATATTATTGTACCTATTTACTATGCCTCCCCACGGGACAGAGTTAGACACCAGGGTCGTTTTTTAACGTGGAGAAAAGGTACAAAAATAAAAATTTTCTCAGTCGTGAAGGATTTCTCCTCCACCAAAAGAGAACAAGAAATAGAAGTGCAGCATCTGAAGGACAGATACTACACTTTGATCTTGCCAAGAAGGCTATATTTTATTAAATCTGCAAAAGTATTTATCCAAGCTAGCAGGGACGCCCGGCGTATCTAGGTCGTAAAATACGCTTAAATATGATATTTTAATTCTTGCAGATTTCGTATATATTATACAAAGTTAATGTTCTATCGATTTTTACATATTATAAAGTTGCGATTTCAAGAATAAAAAAAATATTTATATGACTTGTGCTCATCAGCTTGAATCGAAACCGAATCCCAAACTTATATATATATATATATATATATATATATATATATATATATATATATATATATAATTGGTGTTTCCTTTTCAAATTAAATATGTTTTTAATTCTTTTCCAAAGTGTTTTAACATGTTTTTAACTACTTGCTCTTATATTATATATATATGTATATATGTATATATATATGTATATATATATATATGTATATATATATGTATATATGTATATATATGTATATATGTATATGTATATATATATGCATATATATCTGTGTGTGTGTGCGTGCGAGTGTGTGTGTGTGTGACAGCCCTTTTAAGAAACTCGTTTCTTATCGTTGAGCACTTTCAGTTTAATTAAGTCGGTCAATTTAGCTCTTATGCATAGATCATTGTATAAAGATTAGATCACTGCCTGACTGACGTAAAGAACATTACAAATTAAAATGTTTAAATTCAACGTTATTTCACGCGGTTAATGGTAACCGAATGGATACGGTCTTTGCTAATTGAGCCAGAGATGGCTCGTGTTGCCGAGTTCAAATCCGTCGACTGGTGTTAATCGTGACACCCTGCACTGAAGATTCCTGAAAGGATGAAACACTAGTGTCTTTAGGTATTTAATTATCATAGTAAAAAATAATTATATATATATATATATATAACTTTAGTTTCTTCAGCTATAATCGAAACCGAAACCAAAACTTCTTGATAAAATTATTCATAAAAAAATTAGATTACCAAGGTGCCATCGGCAAAAATCGAAACCTAAACCAAAATATATGAGGAATTCCTGGTAAAATTATTTATAAAAAAAAAAGTTAGATGACTTAAGTACCATCAGCTATAATCGAAACTGAAACCAAAATTATTAAGAATTCTTAGTAAAAAAATCTTTTTTAATTAAATTACTTCAGTGCCATCACCTATAATCGAAACCGAAACAAAAAATTATGTAGAATTCTTGGTAAAATTATTTATTACAAGAAATGGAAGTACATAACAATTAAACGACCCGGATGTAAGCGTGACACAGAAAATAACACACACGCTATCGTATTAATATATAGATTTTTTTCTTTCTTCTTCCGAAAAAAATAATTTTCAGCTAAATATCCTTTTAGTATACGTAATTATTAGCAGTACCTTATTTCCGTGTTGATTCCAAAAATCATCAGGTGAGAAAGTAAAAATTACAGTAGCATTGTTGTTGTTGTTGTTGCTGCTGCTGCTCAATATCCCCTTAACCTCCTAATGTTACGAACGGCTTTCGGAATAGACACCCCCATCTCTTCATGAGAACAATTTTTCAAAAGTAGGTTGTGTGTTGGTCTACCAGGCCACATTTACCAAAAATTAAAAAATAAATATATAAATAAATGAAATATTTCGCTATTTTATGTTTCTACTGTAATCCCCTGCCGCCTCCCCATTCAATCTGTCATATTTTGGGGTTAGTTTTGTTTAAGAAATTGTTAGGCAAAAGTACAGAATGGTCTCATAAAAAAAAATTAATCCCTAACCTCCTTCCGCCAAAAAAGAATTAATTAAATTTATCGTTATTTTATGTTTTAAATGTAACCCCGCCCCCCGTTGCGTTGGAAGGGGTGGTGAAAATCTGGCTACTTCCCCTGTGGCGCTCCTCGGAATAAATGTAATGTTTTAATAATAAGAAATAATATGTGTGTAAATGCGTTTTACAGGTAAATAAAGTAATGGCTAATGGTGTAAAAATAATAAATTTTTATATGCCATCTGTTATTCTCAACCTACACTAGTTTCATCCAGAGAGGAAGAATTGCGCCTCTTTTATTATACACGAGATAACACTGTGGACCTTGCTTGCTTTCTTGCTTGCTTCCTTGCTTGCTTTCTTGCTTCGACGATCAGATAATGCCATTTTTTATAAAAGGTAGGACAAGTGAATTTTATGCCTGCTTGATTGCTTGAACCTTTTCTTAGACGATCGGGCGATTATATCTTGTAAAGTGGATGGTGTATATATATATATATATATATATATATATATATATATATATATATATATATATATATATACTCACCCACATACAGTACAGTTTCGCTGTTCATCAGTGTGGCTAGACAAGCAACTACTTCAAGTCAGGATCGAAACCCTATCTCCCAAACGACAATTGAAGCTTCTAACCGTTGAGCTATACGGCTGCTGCTATGCAGGCAGTGAAATAACAATGTTTTGACATTGTCCTAAGTACCTAAGCTCAATTCACACGCCAATGATAATTTGTATATCACTTCCCAAACGTTCAACTTAAGATAGGGAGCATTATAATCATCCACGTACAGTACTGTTTCGCTGTTTCACACTCATCAGTGTGGCTAGACAAGCAACTACCTCAAGCCAGAGTCGCAACCCGATCGCCCAAACGACAACTAGGAGTCCGTTCGGTACTGTCTGGTCGAAAAAGAAAGGCTTAAATATGATATTTTAATTCATGCAGATTCCATATCTATTTTTATTATAGAGTCAATTTTTAATGATTAATATATTGTATCGAATATATATATATATATATATATATATATATATATATATATATATATATATATATATATATATATATATTAGTGATTTCAAAAGTTTTAAAAATTATAACCGGGATGCCATCAGCAAGAATCGAAACCAAAACTTATAGCTTTCCGGCCTCAGTTGTTTTGAGACAATGCATATAAAAACGTAGTTAAATGTATAAATTTATTTTTACACACACATACACACACACACACACATATATATATATATATATATATATAATGATTTTCCACAGCCGAACCACTGAAACATGTATGCACACATGTAACTAATAATGTTTGTATAATAAACGGACTATATACTGATGACGTGTTGTTCCTCAATTGTGACTCACTGAAACATGTATGCACATATGTAACCAATAATTTTTGTATGATAACCGGATTATATACCAGCTCTGTCCTGCATTGAACACATTAAAAAAAAACACGTATATATATATATATATATATATATATATATATATATATATATATATATATATATATATATATATATATAGAGAGAGAGAGAGAGAGAGAGAGAGAGAGAGAGAGAGAAATAAATATATATTTTTGGAGACCAATATATATAAAATATTAAATAAGCTAAACAAGTAAAATAAACTAGTAATTGTAAATTATTATAAACTAATTAAATCAATCAAATGCATTTCGATAATGACAAGTTATAATCAGATTTATATTTAAAACTAGCGGCTGCGGCGCGTCAGCACACACAACGCCTAGTCAAACACAAAATTGAGTACACTCAACATCAAGTACACTCAACATCGTCTTACTATCAACGCTTACCCTGTGAACTCGAAGTATGGGAAATTCCATATGCACAAAACAAATTCACTGAAAAACAAAAATACCCTAACTAAGGGTAAGGATAGCGGTTACACGTTGAATAAAATGATGCTTAAAATTTTTACAACTTGCCAAGATTCGAACCTGGAATCTTCTGATCCGTTGTCAGACAAGTCGTGCCCGTATGCCGAAAGATGTTATGGCGACTGTATACTAACAGTGCTAAATTCCGTTTTCATTTAATTCCGGGCTTTTTGTGTCACTCGGCGTTTTCGTTACGAACCATATATAGACAAGAACAATCTAGGGATTCACACCTTTCAGTGGAAAAAAAATTTTCAATTCGGTGCATCCGTTCGAAAGTTTTATACACACACACACACATAAATAAATAAATAATAAATAAATAAATGAATAAACATTTAGAATTTTATTAATGGTATACATAGACTATGAAGGTTAATATGACAATATATATATATCACATAATGTAGCATTTAATTTAAAAGTGATAAGCAAGAGCATATAATTATATTCTATAATTATATGGGGATAATAAATGAAATATCAAATTAGAATAGGGAATAGTAGTTAATTCGTAATATTATAATTTCTGGCCTTGTCGCAATGTTTGGACATGTTAAACATTAGTTTGGTAAGAATATTAGATAATGGATTGTAATAACAAATGTTTGATAATCATAATACATTAAAAGTATTTATAGTGTTAAGATCCTAAACATTGATCTAAAAGTTCGCTGTATATTTGGAAATAAGTGAATGTTATATCATCAATGTGTTGACTCAAATAAAAAATACAAACGTGTTGTTAAAATAGATGTAAAAACATTAGTTATAATAAGGTATATGAAATAAATTGAACATTAATTAAGGTAAACCAATTTATATATATATATATATATATATATATATATATATATATATATATACTAGCAGAAGTACCTGTCGTTGACTGGGTTCAAAAACAGCCTACACAAAATGGACTGTGATTGATGAAAGGAGGGGCTTGTAAAGAGGTAGGTTTTGATACTCAAAAATTTTACCCCAAGCAAAATATGATGAAAGTAAAGATAATTTTCGGGAAAATATATATTTTTTATATCAACTTTGTTTCTATTCGTAGCCAAGAGTGACCAACAAAATGATGTTTCCTTACAAAGAGAAAATGTTAGATATATAATAATATAAATATACAAGAAATAAATGTTACCATAGTCAATAAAAGTTACTTTTATGGTAGAAAAGTTCATTTGTTTGTATTTTTAAGTAGTTTGTAATTTTTTTGTTTTTTAATTTACGAATCGGTTTTAAAAAAAATCAAAATGGCAGCGACTTTGAAATGGAGAGCCCCGTTTTCAATTTGAAGGAGGAGCACCTGAGCATTCTGTGTTAACAATCCAAGAGAGTTCCGTCAACGTAAGGAATATTTATAAACATATTTTAACGTTTTCCGTTATTTTGTGCTTGAGAAATATTCGATTATGGCATGTGCAGTTTATATAAAAATTCATTTAAGTAGTTATCGCCTCAAATTTCGTTTTAATTTCGGTTCGCTGAAATTATTTCAAGTAAAGAGCATTAAAAACTATTTCAAAACAAAAAAAAACATGAGCTGAACTTTTATTGAATATGGTAACATTTATTTCTTGTATATTTATTTTTTCGGGTAGTCGTTTGTTGGATTTTCTGCTAAACACTCTTACTACATAATATCGACGAAATATTGAAAACAAAGAAACAAAAACAGTTTTGAAAAATAATGAAGCTTTACTTACTTAATCCGAAACAGCAAAATGGGATATTAAAAAAGTAAACACGTAATTACTTTAGTTTTTTTTAAAGCAAAGAACCGATATAAATATGAATGAAAAGAAAATGGCGCCCTTTTCAAGCAGAACAGCTTCGTTCTAGTTTTACAGTATTGAACGGTGTAGTATGGCGCCGTCAGATTCAGGGTTGTATTATTGTAATGTAAAGAACACGCAGAAAGGGTTTTAATCAACTGGATTCCTTCTAGTACACTGACAAAAAAAAGCTTAAACAGATATATAAATAAAAATAAAAAGGTTATTAAATCTTTTTAAAAAGACACGTAATCATGTGAACAGGATTTTTTCCTTCTTTTGACACGATAACAAGTAACATTCTTATTTTTTATTATTTATCTATTTTCGAAAGAGTGTCACGTGCAAGTGGAGAAGGAAAAAACAGAGTTATGCAAAATTTGTATCGAGAATTGTCTAAAGTTCTGACTTTTTGGGGGGGGACTTTCACTTTAATAAGAACGTGAATTTATGAGGTGAATTTATTCGACACAATATGATTCAACTGAAAAAAATAAATACAAGCTAACGTGAATTAAGATGAAAGTTAAGTTATTGTGGACTCTCACCCTTTTTAAAAAACCTTGTTATACTTTGTGACATATTTACATTCTATGAAGGTCAGGCACGAACGAACATCCAATAATTTTATTATACCATATTTCTTCAAACTGAAACATAATTATCAAAGTATATTTACACAAATAGATATGTAAAGTCTTTGTTAAAGTTTGTGCCATATTTCCATGGAGTACAGGCACGACCGCAGCACCCCACCATTTTAATATACTATCCCTATTTAAGTTGAAACATACTTATCAAAGTATTCTTATGTACATCTATATCAAAAACATTTGTAAACGTTTTTTTTTTGTTTTTTTTCATTTTTATTTCCATACTTTGGGGGCCAGGCGCGAACGCAGAGCCCACAATTTTTATGAACCACCGTTCTGCCAATTCAAACATACCCATTCCTGATTCTCAATGCATCTTCTATCATTATATGTAATCAGTCTTTTTTTTAAATAGTCAACCATATAGGAGCCTATTCGTGACCACACTCACACACACACATACTCACACTCACACACACACGTTCAGCTTTATATATATATATATATATATATATATATATATATATATATATATAAAGCTAAACGTTTGTGTATGTATATATATATATATATATATATATATATATATATATATATATATATATATATATAAACTATACATAATTTTATTTCGGAATTATAGGTTAAATTTAAAAAGGGAAGGAAAAGGGGAAGGAGAAGGGGTGGAGAGTAAGAAGAATGGAGATAGAAAGAAAACTATCAAATGAACACATGAAACTATGGATAGAAATGTTCTAAACGTTATTATAATTACATATAAAGTATGACTGTAAATTAATGTAAAATATAGAATAGGTAAATGGGGGTTAATTTTAATATATAAAATAACATTATAAAATAACATTATAAAATAACACTATAAAATAACATTATAAAATAACATCATAAAATAACACTATAAAATAACATTATAAAATAACGTTAAAAAATAACATTATAAAATAACGTTATAAAATAACATTATAAAATAACATCATAAAATAACATAAAATAACGTCATAAAATAACATAAAATAACATTATAAAATAACGTTCTAAAATAACATTATAAAATAACGTTATAAAATAACATTATAAAATAACATTATAAAATAACATTATGAAATAACATTATAAAATGACGTTATAAAATAGTATTATACAACAATATTATAAAATAACATTATAAAATAACATTATAAAATAACATGATAAAATAACATTATAAAATAACATGATAAAATAACATTATAAAATAACATTATAAAATAACACTATAAAATAACATTATAAAATAACATTATAAAATAACATTATAAAATAACATTATAAAATAACATTATAAAATAACATTATAAAATAACATTATAAAATAACATTATAAAATAACATTATAAAATAACATTCTAAAATAACATTATAAAATAACATCATAAAATAACATTATAAAATAACATCATAAAATAACATTATAAAATAACATCATAAAATAAAATCATAAAATAACATCATAAAATAACTTAAAATAACGTCATAAAATAACATAAAATAACATTATAAAATAACGTTCTAAAATAACATTATAAAATAACGTTATAAAATAACATTATAAAATAACATTATAAAATAACATAATAAAATAACATTATAAAATAGCATCATAAAATAACATTATAATATAACATTATAAAATAACATGATAAAATAACATTATAAAATAACATCATAAAATAACATTATAAAATAACATTATAAAATAACATCATAAAATAACATTATAAAATAACATCATAAATTAACATTATAAAATAACATCATAAAATAACATTATAAAATAACATTATAAAATAACATCATAAAATAACATTATAAAATAACATAATAATATAACATTATAAAATAACATTATAAAATAACATCATAAAATAACATTATGAAATAACATCATAAAATAACATAATAAAATAACATTATAATATAACATTATAAAATAACATTATAATATAACATTATAAAATAACATGATAAAATAACATTATAAAATAACATCATAAAATAACATTATAAAATAACATTATAAAATAACATCATAAAATAACATAATAAAATAACATTATAATATAACATTATAAAATAACATTATAAAATAACATAATAAAATAACATTATAATATAACATTATAAAATAACATAATAAAATAACATTATAAAATAACATTATAAAATAACATTATAAAATAACATTATAAAATAACATTATAAAATAACATTATAAAATAACATTATAAAATAACATTATAAAATAACATTGTAAAATAACATTATAAAATAACATCATAAAATAACATTATAAAATAACATCATAAAATAACATTATAAAATAACATCATAAAATAAAATCATAAAATAACATCATAAAATAACTTAAAATAACGTCATAAAATAACATAAAATAACATTATAAAATAACGTTCTAAAATAACATTATAAAATAACGTTATAAAATAACATTATAAAATAACATTATAAAATAGCATCATAAAATAACATTATAATATAACATTATAAAATAACATGATAAAATAACATTATAAAATAACATCATAAAATAACATTATAAAATAACATAATAAAATAACATCATAAAATAACATTATAAAATAACATTATAAAATAACATTGTAAAATAACATTATAAAATAACATCATAAAATAACATTATAAAATAACATCATAAAATAACATTATAAAATAACATCATAAAATAAAATCATAAAATAACATCATAAAATAACTTAAAATAACGTCATAAAATAACATAAAATAACATTATAAAATAACGTTCTAAAATAACATTATAAAATAACGTTATAAAATAACATTATAAAATAACATTATAAAATAACATAATAAAATAACATTATAAAATAGCATCATAAAATAACATTATAATATAACATTATAAAATAACATGATAAAATAACATTATAAAATAACATCATAAAATAACATTATAAAATAACATTATAAAATAACATCATAAAATAACATTATAAAATAACATCATAAATTAACATTATAAAATAACATCATAAAATAACATTATAAAATAACATTATAAAATAACATCATAAAATAACATTATAAAATAACATAATAATATAACATTATAAAATAACATTATAAAATAACATCATAAAATAACATTATGAAATAACATCATAAAATAACATAATAAAATAACATTATAATATAACATTATAAAATAACATTATAATATAACATTATAAAATAACATGATAAAATAACATTATAAAATAACATCATAAAATAACATTATAAAATAACATTATAAAATAACATCATAAAATAACATAATAAAATAACATTATAATATAACATTATAAAATAACATTATAAAATAACATAATAAAATAACATTATAATATAACATTATAAAATAACATAATAAAATAACATTATAAAATAACATTATAAAATAACATTATAAAATAACATTATAAAATAACATAATAAAATAACATTATAAAATAACATAATAAAATAACATTATAATATAACATTATAAAATAACATTATAAAATAACATTATAAAATAACATGATAAAATAACATGATAAAATAACATAATAAAATAACATCATAAAATAACATTATAAAATAACATTATAAAATTACATTATAAAATAACATTATGAAATAACATTATAAAATAACATGATAAAATAACATTATAAAATAACATGATAAAATAACATTATAAAATAACATTATAAAATAACATCATAAAATAACATGATAAAATAACATTATAAAATAACATTATAAAATAACATCATAAAATAACATTATAAAATAACATCATAAAATAACATTATAAAATAACATCATAAAATAACATTATAAAATAACATCATAAAATAACATTATAAAATAATATTAACAATCCTTAAATAATTAAAAGCAAAATAAGAACTGAACTTCATTTAAATATTAATTTAATTAATTAATATAATTATTTAATTATGTGATTATTGTATTTTTAAATCCATTCATAAGGGAAATTAAGATTTATTCAATATTATACAAAAATTATACTTAACTACTTGATTAGTTTGAGAAATGTTTATTAATACTTGATTGAAGAGTGTTAGCGTAGAAAAACTACGTGATTTTTAATTTTAAAGTATTACTTTCATAATAATAATAATAATAATAATAATAATAATAATAATAATAATAATAATTATTATTATTATTATTATTATTATTATTATAATACTGATAATAATAATACTAATAATAAATATAATAATAATGATAATAATGATAATAAGTAGCATAAGAATGATGATAATAATAATAATAATAATAATAAATATAACTAAAATAAGTATAAGAGTAGTAACTAAATAATTTATAATTCGATATTAAGAGGAAATAAATTTATAATATGTTTAATAACAAATAGAAATTATAATTAACCATTCCTGTGATGATTATAATTTAATGATTAGTAATTTAATTAAAACTATCGATAAATAAAACTCCTAAATATATAATATTGTATATTGAAATAGTTTTAATACTAACATTTTATATTCAATATATAAGTTAATTAATTTAGAGTGTGCACTGAATTAATGAATAATATTGGAACTATATAAATATTATTTAGTTTAAAAAAAGAAAGTGGAAAGAAAATGGGAAGAAAAAGAAAGAAAAATAAAGATAGGATAAAAAAAAAATCTGAGAAGATATATTTGAGGTTTGGACACAAAGGGAAATTACTCTGTTAAGTTTAAAATTAACAAGTTAAAATTTTAATTTTTTCGATCGTAGTAAACAATTATGATAACGGATTACAACTAAATAAAATTATAGTTTTAGAATTAAGGAATATAAATAACTATAATTTATGTAATAATATAACGATGTACGATCCGGCACCATTCATAACGTTACCGATGTGGCAGGTGTCCTTTGATCGTACCTTGTCTCGTTACAAGTTGGCCTGTTGATCGTCCTTACCCACTGTGTTTTCATGGAGGGGCGCTTTTCCCCTCGATCGAATCGTCTTTCTTTCCATGTGTAGGGGGTCTCCGGGTACATCAATCACTCCGCTGGTCCTTGCGGCTTGCTGAAAAACCAAGAGTCCTCACCACAAACAAACAGAACTCCGTGTTATAACGGCAACAAACTATTTATTGTTTTCATTACTTCATAACAACTACTGTCTAATTTGAGGTGACTGACTATAGCAGTGAACGATGTAAGACCAGACCAGTAAAGTCACAGAGTTCCCATTAACACAGGCTAGTTCCCATCATAACATCAAGCCCTGAAGGGCTCCCCAAATCGGGAGCGCCTGACAAGCCCAGCCGTTTAACTTGCTGGCTACGACTCCTCTGCTGTTTAGGAATTCTTTTTCTAAACCTAACCCCTTTTTCCCCACCTCTCCTTCAGAGAATGGTTACAAACACCTTTTTTTCTATCTCTTAGAGCTTATCTCTACCAAACCTCAACCCCCACCTGCACTGAGGTTTTTACTTATTACCAATTAGGCGTGATTAGTCACTCCAAGTCGAACAATGCTTGGCGGCGACCCCTGCCCTTGACCCCCCATTCTTCATACCTATCAACAGAGGTTTTTAAAAACAACTTTTTCGCAGCAAATGAGATAAAATAATTATCATTTGTTTTTTTTTTCCTTTCTGACAAAATCCCATAGACATTTCTGTTTAAACAACATCAAACCATCATCATCATCATCATCATTAGAATTCAGCCGTGTGAATTCTTCTGAATTCGTGTCGACTAGCAAGGTCACTCGGCATCGCCCGGTCCCCATCGGGTCACAATAATAAATTTAATTATAACAGTATTAAAAACTAACTTATGTATAGATTTAAATTCAGATTAATAAATAATCTAATACAACCGGAAATTGAAATTTTTTTTTAAACATTTCATATAAATTAAGTCGATAAGTAAACATATGAAATAGATTTAAACCATTGATGTTATTTAGGTAAACATGGATATATTAATTATGATTAATAAATTTATTAATTAATAAATAGAACCTTTCTGACAGAAGATACGTGAATTAATGTAATTTGTTAATACGAATATGTGGGTTTTAGTGACTTTATTTCTCAGTTAAAAAAAAATAGCGTAATGTAAACTATAAGGTATTTGCAGCTTCTCTTGCAATTTTCGGATTTTTTTAATCATGTCCAAAGGCATTTTATTTCCTTTTGGTGGATTTATTCTTGCTATTTCTTCTGGATGAGTTAAGGGCAAAATAGATTCACTGATTGATATAATAATTAAGCGAATGATTTTGTGCTATGAAACAGATACTATCAAGAATTGCAAATTGACACAGAATTAAAGGAATAAATTGTAAGATGGTCAACATTATAAAATTTGGAATATAGACGTTTGTCATTTATTCATTATATGCTATGTAATTACATTGAGCTTCTAAAATAAGGATTGGTATGCATAAAAAGGAGATATAAGCGAATAAAGAATATTTCCACAGAAAAAAAAATATATATATATATATGAAAGGAGACATTGTTTAGAGAGAGAAGAAGAAGAAGAAGAAGAAGAAGAAGAAGAAGAAGAAGAAGAAGAAGAAGAAGAAGAAGAAGAAGAAGAAGAAGAAGAAGAAGAAATAACCGATGGAAAAGGCGAAAACACGAACTAAAGAAGAAAACAAAAATATCTGACTTAATTAACCCAATTGGTTTATTGCCAGAAATATTCCAGAAAAGATTTCAGATGGCGTCAGATTTCTCGCTCGAGGGAGTTTCATCTTGATAATGTCTACATCGGCCATGTTTGCTTGACTGGCGGGGCGAAATGAAAAATCAAAATGGTGGATCGGTGCCTTTTTAAAAAATTTATAGGTGTATACAATATTTTAATTACACCCGCGCGCGCGTGTACACACGTACACACACATATAAGTGTGTGTGTATTCGCACGTGCCTGTGTATCTTACAGAAGATCATTAAAAATGAACGTGAATTCATAGGTTTAAATATATAATATTATCACTATATGATATTATCAATATATGATATTATCACTATATGATATTATCACTATATGATATTATCAATATATGATATTATCAATATATGATATTATCACGATATGATATTATCAATATATGATATTATCAATATATGATATTATCAATATATAATATCATCAATATACAATATTATCAATACATAATATTATCAATATTTAATATTATCATGTATAATATTATCAATATATAATATTATCAATATTTAATATTATCAATATTTAATATTTTAAATATATATTATCAATATATGATATTATCAATATTTAATATTATAAATATTTAATATTATCAGTATTTAATGTTATCAATATTTAATATTATCAATATATGATATTATCAATATTTAATATTATCAATATTTAATATTATAAATATATGATACTATCAATATTTAATATTATCAATATTTAATATTATAAATATATGACATTATCTATATATGATATTATCAATATATGATGATGATGTTTGTCCATCGCTTGCAAAGACGACTGTGATCATGCGAAATGTTCGAAGGTGGCTTGTTAGACCGATTCAAGCTCTGGAGCATTTCCCGCGTGTTGGACACCTGTGGAATAATGCTGAATTAGATGTACCGACTGCCCTGTCTTTTTTAACGCCACATTATCTCTTTCGTTCTTCATTGCGCGCGGATTCAGCAATTATAGACCCCTTTGAGTTGCATAATATATAGTATTATGCTTGTATAACGTCTCTAAATTTTGAAAACCATGAAAGCATATTCAATAACACAAACAAAAACGCCGAATAAAGATAATACTAGCGACCAATTACTGTGAACTCAAAGAAAGCAGACGTTCGTTGATAATCGACTGGAAAAAGGTACGACAGTCTAGCACATGGGGAAATTCAGATGACATATGTAGACTCTTTCTGACTGAGATATTTGATATTCTGAACTTTAAAGACCCATAAAACAAATTACACTAGTGACCGTGTTCTATGACAAAGACATACAGGCGGGCAGATACATAAAAGACAAGGCCATCAAGCCAGATATTGTAATATGGAACAAGACTGAATGAACTGCACTCATTATCGATGTCACAGTCCCAAATGATGTTGGTCTTAATAGAGCTGAACGTGAAAAGATAACAGAATAAAAAATGATCTTAAAACGACATGGTCTCTGAAAGAAATAAAAATTATACTGGTTTTGATAGGAACAACTGACTTAATAAAAAAAAAGAATCTTCAGAAATACTTAGAAGCCATCCCTGGAAGACCAAGCTGTAACAAAATACAAATAGCAGCCATAAAGGAACAGTGTCTATTCTTAAAAGAGACCTCGGATATAAATTTAAATCATAACAGGATCAAGTGTTAGCTCTAGGAGAGAGCCCCTTGGTCTCTTAAAACTTTCTGAAGTGTAATTTTAAAAAAATGAAATAACAAACAACTGTATAGATTGAATACGTTGTACTCCAGGATAATAACACCTGAGAAAAATACTAGTAATTAAATAAAATGTAAGATAAACCAACAGTTAAAATAGAAATAGGAAAAGTACGTCCTAAGCACGCGCGTATTAAAATTAGGTCACTTATTAATTCTACACATTCAGAAAAATGTACTACCAAGAATAAGAACAATTGAACGCTTGTTTGAGAGATGCTCTACCATTGGCCAATTTAAACAAAAACCAGTGGTAGTGAATAATAATCAATCTGATTAGTTCAAGACTTAGACTAAACACTACGTGTATATATTTAATAGAAAACATCCAGTAACACGAATTCCGAAAATTTTAGCCTGGTGATTTCCTATGGGGATAAAACGCGAAAGCCGGTGTGTAACTTAACTGTTCTACATATATTTTCATAACTTACTATATATATATATATATATATATATATATATATATATATATATATATATATATATATATATATATATGATTATTAAAATGAATATCCGACGATATAAAATCTAAAATGGAGGGGGAGAGACCTAGAGCTCGACCTTTCAGCTGTCTTATGGGGGTTTTCTTTTTTTAAATTTCATATATATATATATATATATATATATATATATATATATATATATATATATATATAATGCTCCCTGTTGTATAGTTGGGGTCTTATTTAAGATGGGGTCATTCATATTGAAGACGGGGGGGTAGAGAGAGGAGAGAGACACTTATACTGTTCTGATGTGTTTCTTCTTAACACATATATTAGAAAGGAGGGAGGGAGTGATCAGTGCTTTTAACACAGGAAGGGACAGGTATTACTTATGATAGAGAGGGGGGCACATTACTTAAGATGGGTTATACAAAGTTCATTAATAACGATGATTTCACATTACCTACAATTTGGTAGAATAATGACACGAAGACGGCAGTTACAAAAATATGAGATGTTCTTTTATTCCATTTGAACGGTCGAAATGATGATTAAGTCCAGGAATTCAAAGTCGACTACATGATTAAAGGTTTTCCCTTCGCTTCTAAAGGGACCCTCCTCTGATTGCCTTTGCTAACTGCTCTCTATCTCTCTTTCTCTCTCTCTCTCTCTCTCTCTCTCTCTTTCTCTCTCTCTCTCTCTGCTCGAGTGCCCTCCTCTTCGACTGAACTAGCTCCTATATTGATAATTCATTTCTGCCATGACGTCATACGTGCGTCTGTAAACGTGATCGACCCACGTGGCCTAAACATGCGTTGTTCGGCACATGTTTCCAAACCATTTCTGCAGAAAAGAATTCTCACTAAGCTAATTTTCCACCTAACTTATTTTTCAATATGTTTTTAAATTGCTATTATTCGTTCTTCTCTAGCTGACCTTATTTTAATTCAGTTTTCATAAAAAGAATTGAACAATTAAAATTCCTTTTACAACAACATATCTAAACTATTTTATGTGAAACTGAACAATGCTAAATTCCATTTCTGAACCTTGCTTACAAAGTTCAAATCTCGGTCTATCCTAATCTCATTTTCACTTATCTAATGTTTACTTACACGAAAAGGGAACCTTTCGTGTAATATCTCTGACCGGAAATAATTAACATTTATTACATTGAAAATTGAATAAACACTTTTCTTTTTTAGATAATCGTAACTATTTATTTTAAAATATTGTTATAATCCTCGTAAAGGCAATGATTGTGGGCCCCTAAAATAAATATTCATATAAAGATATTGTACACACGCGCGTGCGCGTTCGTGTGTGTGTGTGTGTTAAGTTTTTTAAATATGTGTTGTAATAAAAAAACATCTAACACTAAATGGTTAGAGACAACGGCAGAAAAAAAATAAAAAAGAACGAGTTCGACGCACAGGGTGAAAACGAAAGAAATAATCTCACACGTTTTGTCGGCGAAATAATCCACATTTACCTACCGACCTAAATGCACACACACACACACATGTTTATGTGTGTGTGTGTGTGTGTCTGTGTGTGTGTGTGTGTGTGTGTGTGTCTGTGTGTGTGTGTGTGTGTATTTATCTTTATATATAAAAATATATGTATATATTACTCCTGTGAATTTGGGTTTTTTGTGTATTAATATTCATATTAAAAGCCTTTTTTCTATTTATTTAAAAAGGAAATTCAATTTTGTTATGTGTGGTTCATGGAATTGCATTCATCTGCAAAAGATCTAGCTTATTTGCATATTCTTTTAAACATTCATTTTAATTAATTCCCTATTAGTTTTTTTTTCGCTTTTCTTATGGGATTATCATCTTTAGCTAACTACTAGCGGGGGGGGGTAATCAAAACATCGAAAAAAAAACACAAAAAACTAACGTAAGGCAAACGAACGATGTTAAATGTAAAAATCGAAAAACAAAAACAAAAAGAAAACAGAAAAACGAACGTTAAAATTTAAAAAAAAAACACGTGAAACATGGCTTAAATAAGCCTGTTTCGATATTAAAATTTAAAAAATCGGTGGGTACCCGGGTGTTTTTGGGTGTGTGGGGTCCGTCGGGGGTTTTAATGAAAACCTAAGGATAAACGAAGTAAAAAAAAAAACAGAAAAACGAACGGTACGTGAAAAATGGCTTAAATAACACTGGTTCAATATTTGAATTTAAAAAAAAGAAGACATCTCATACCACGATTCGAACCCAAAACGTTTAGATAATGAACCAACGCTCTAACCAACTGAGCTAACACGATGTACATGAAATTTAGTCAGTTCTTCAACTATTTAAACTAAATCAGGTCATGACGTCATCTGACGCATGCATAGAGCCGGTCGTCGTCATGAGAGGACGGTTTTTGTTAACCACCCCCCTGTAGAAAATTGTCGATTTCAGGGTGAAAAAATTAACGTTTTTGGCCAATTTTTCGATATTTTTCGGGCGAAGGATGGAGCTTCAATATGATACCAAGTTCGTTAATTTTTGTTCTGTCTGTTGGAAGGTTTTAGCGGACACACAAACACACATACATACATACATACATGCAAGCATGCATACACACATTTTCGCTTTTATATATATAGATTACGTGTAATTATATTCATGCAAATATTCTACATGATTTATACTTGCGTAATATTTGCATAAAAAGATTATAGTAAACACAAATCTCTTTCTATATATATTTATGTATGCGTATATATATTTCTTAAAAAACAGGACAGGAAACTTAATATACATAGTATTCAAATGGATGTGAAACTTTATATTTGAATTTCACCGGGGAAAATCGGTGCAAAAGAGTGAAAATTTAAAAATGGAATTGGCCAGGTGAAGGTCAAACCGCCGTCATTACATGCGTAACGTAATAGCTATTGGTTATGTTTTGATTTTAAGCATTGCAGCAAACATGTCTTCATAGCTCAGGCATTTACATCAAAGGAAAAAGTAAATCGCAGATTCACGATGGTGGCGCACGTGTCATTTTTTTTTAAATATAATTTTTTAAATTATTTTACTTTAAATTGGTTCCAATATAATCTTCTATATATATATAAAAGCGAAAACGTTTGTGTGTGTGTGTGTGTGTGTGTGTGTGTGTGTGTGTGTGTGTGTGTGTGTGTGTGTGTGTGTGTGTGTGTGTGTCGCAAAAACTTTCGACAGAGGTAACGGACTTTCACGAGATAGGTACCATTTTGAAACGCGACATCTTGAACGAAAAATATCGAAAAATTGGCCAAAAAACATTAATTCCTTCACCCTAAACTGGACCCTTTTCTACAAGGAGGGTGCCGAACAAATTGTTCCTTCATTTTCTCTCCTCCTGCTACTACGACAATGACTAGAGAACGTTGACGTTAGTTTAAACCACCTACAAGTGTTTTAAAAGGTTTAATTTTATCCATTCTCAATTGTATATCTCTTTGGGCTAGGGGTAACGTGTTAGGCATTTTTTTTCCACCTTAGCCTCGATGCTTCGTGTTCGAACCTGTCTTTCTACCTAAACCTTTTCTCCTCTTTCACACCATTTTTTTTCCTTTTTTTTTACGTTTGTTCGCTGTTTTGCTTTGTTTTGGTTTTTCCAATTTTTTTAACATCGTGTTTTTTTATAATATTAAAACAGGGCCAAAAAAGTGAAAGTGTCTGTCTGTCTGTGTGTCTGTGTGTATACATTTCCATACGCAATAACTCTGTCAATTTTAAGTCTACCGACTCGAAATTTGATATACAGGGTACTGAGATTTGGAAAAATCGATGTGACCGGATTTCGGTCAGGAATTTTGCGAGTAAGGGGTAAAAGTTCAACGATTTGACTTTTAAGAACTCTACCAAATTCTTCGAACAATTTTTGGTCTAAACACTTGAAATTTTAGATATAGGTTTCTTGAACATGGATCTAACTTAATAACTTGATTTTAGCCCAAAACAATAAACTATAAGGGGTCATAGTAGGGGTCAAATTTTAAAAATAATTTACCGCTTTTTTTTCTCAACATACACCTCCAAATATCCGGGCAACGCCGAACTGAAATGCTAGTATATATATATATATATATATATATATATATATATATATATATATATATATATATATATATATATATATGATGGCCGTAAATTCGCTTTCGAACATTGCGAATAACGTTGAAGTTCCTAAGATACACGAGCAGATCTACGCATTATTGCTGACGGCAAGTCAAGCAGCGTCCGCACATTCCAACAGCCGATGGTCATTGTCATATATTTCCTCGCAGTAGCATGATGACGCCAGGTCCAGGCTGTGGAGCCCTGAAACACCTGCTGGGCCAGGCCCTGGAAATTCCAGTTCCCTTATTGCCATTTACGTTTATAATCATATTTTCCAACTTCATTGAATGTTTTGCCGTTTTAGGCTACAGCCAGCCTTTTTTGCTATAAAGATACTCGAGATGGTAAAAAGTGTATCTAATTTATATCGAGCAATGCCTGTGCGTGAGGATTGTTATAGTGGGGAAAGACTTTGCACCAAGACAATCCCACTCTCTAAACAACTGCCACATTGATCCAAAAAGAAGAGCAAGTCAACATCATTGGATGCAGCAGTCATTGCAGGTTTTATATCAGAATTTTCCTTCCCCTAGGGAGGTTGCCTTCACTACGGCTTACAGAGCCCTCTCCACCCACCATGCCATTTGATCCATGACTGGAACTTAGGTTCCTGAGCACCAGAGCATATTCCACACGCCGGTGGGTCATATATGCCGCAGCTTACAGGGTCTAAGCTCCTCTGGAGGTTTCTGTCAGGGTTACCTCACCCTTAGCCTTTGGTTAAATAACCTTGGCCCACAAGGCAGTGGAGGTCCAGTTATACGGCGCAGAACACTCGCCGTTCATCAGAGCCCCGTTTGCGTGGCAGTGGTCACGACGTGCACGTGGGATTGATTTGTCTGGGAGAAGCACAGAAAGACGCTAAGACATCTGTGTGCTTTTAACACACGTCCACACCAGACCTTGACCACTATATATATATATATATATATATATATATATATATATATATATATATATATATATATATATATGTGTGTGTGTGTGTGTGTGTGTGTATTAACTGACCTTGACCACTATATATATATGTGTGTGTGTGTGTGTGTATGTATTAACAAAGCAATTAGAGCAAAGAGAAGACGCAAGATTATTTTTTATTTTATTTTATTTTATTCTTTTTTTTTTTTTTTTTTTGCGCGCGCCGAAGGGATTGCTACTACTCTCTGGGAATTCAATTACAAGCAGATTGGCGGTGTAACAAGTTTTTAGTCGCGTGCAAGCGACTCTATAAGTCACTCCGTCGGTCAGTTGGTTGGTCGATCCGTCGGTCAGTCTGTCCGTAACACTTTTGTGCTTGGCTTTTTGGTTAAGATCAAAGGTCTGTTCTTAGTAGATGCTGTTCTTAGATTTTTAAGCTTTTCTTGGCCTTTTGGCCGAGATCTCCATAATGTATCGACAGCCCATGGCTGTCGTGCAAGTGAACGGAAAGCGCTCGAAACCCTTTGTTATCTCTCAGTCGGTTCGTCAGGGTTGTCCGCTGTCGCCCCTGCTTTATGTCCTGGCTTTGGAGCCTCTTCTCCGCAAGCTGAGACATGGGGAGGCAAATTCGGCCCTGCGCGGAATGGCTCTGCCTGGCGGCTCAGCTGCTAAGGTATCCGCGTTCGCCGATGATGTCACGATCTTCGTGTCGGGCTTCAGAGACATTGAGGTCGTGTCGGAGGCACTCACACAGTACGAAAGAATTACAGGGGCCAAGATAAACCGCAACAAGTCGGTAGGACTGCGGTTGGGCGCATGGAGTGGCAACGCAAACCTCCCTGCGCCCTTCAGCTGGACAGATGGCCCGGTCCGGATCCTCGGCGTGTGGTTCGGACCGGGTCTCCAGCTTGACAAGAATTGGTTGGAGGTACGGTCAAAGGTGGAGGCTGCAGTCAATTCGTGGCTTCCTAGGAAACTTTCCTTAAAGGGTAGAGCTGAGGCGTGCGCCACTTACGTCTTTCCTCTCATCCTTTACCGACTGGCCGTACTTCCCCTGCCTGCACAACACCTAAAAGCTCTTGTCGAACTCTTGTCCTCGCTCCTTTGGGACAGAGGAAGACACTGGGTGAGCAGACAGGTCTGTATTCAACGTCCGTGTGAGGGAGGCTTGGGAATGCCGGACTTGAAGTGTCATCGAGATGCTGAGAGGCTGGCCTTCCTGAGCCACTATATGCAGGAGGACCAACCGTGGCACCCCGTGGTTACTGCCGCCTTCCCCGACCTCGTTCTCGACCCTTCCATCGAGAGCCGTCGCAGGCCGCGGGGAGAATCTGCCTACATGAAAGAGTGTCGAGCCGCGCTAAAACGACTACCAAGGTCCAGTGACCTTGTGACTGCTACCCGTAGGGAACTCCACAGGGATCTAGTGAAGGAGGCCGCTGACGACCCGCTATGCGCGCGTTTGGGGTGGCAGCAGAGTGAGATCCGCTCCGCGTGGAGCTGGGCGCCAGGTTCGAGTCATCTGAACAATTCAGAGTTCTCTCTGACCTGGCGATTGGCCCGAAATGCACTTCCACTCAACAACATACAATGCAGTTCTGGGTTTCTGGAGTCGCCTGATTGTCCCCGTTGTGGGACAACGGCTGTGGAAACTACGGATCACGCTTTCTTCGATTGCCGCGAACTCCGCCAGTACTGGTCGTATGTCAGTGGGGTGACGGCTCGCATCGATCCTGAGCATCCTCGCCCAATTACTGTATCCAATGTTGTGGACAACGTGAGGCCGCCGTGGGACCGGGAAAGACAAATGGTCTACGTTACGATTCTGGCCGTGGCGAGAATGGTGATTTGGACGTCGCGTCTGCAAGGTTGCCGGGGGGTGTTGTCTTTTTCTGATCAAGATCTGATCGCGTTCTTTAAACACCAACTACGGGTGAAGATCAGATGTGATAGAAGAAGGCTGCATCGCGCGGCATTTGACAGAAGATGGATACATGTGGCAAGTCTGTGTGTACGAAGAGGAGCCAAATTTGAATACGTGTTCCCCGCCTAGGTGTGGAACGCGCAGTTCTGTAAAGTTAAATTAAACAAGTAGTCTCTCAGCTAGCTGAGTGTGTGTTCCATCCCTCCCCGATTAGGAAGCCTCCAAGATCCCCATCCCCTCTTACCTGCAATTTTTGTTTTCACCCCTTCCTCTAAATTTTACCCATCTTGGAGAAAAAGAAATACAAACTAACCTCCATCCCTTACCCACAAAATTTTCTTTTCTCCATTCACCCCCATCTAGAGGGCATCCCCACCTAGAGACTGACCCGCAGAAGCGAGGTTCCTTTTACAAACCTAGTGGAACGGGCAGTCTATCAACTAGACGGGGTTGGGAGGGTCCTACTAATCACCTTTTGTTTTGTTTTTTTTCTTCCCCCTCCCTCGACACAAATGAATTATTGTTACCATTTTATTGTTATCTTTTTTGTTTTTACACGTCAATAAAAAATGTTTTAAAAAATTGGGAGTTACTAGGACGTCCCCCAATATGAAAGGGTGAATGCGGTATTATGGTGAAAGAAGATACTAGCTTGGAGAAACTTTTGACTTTGTTTAGTTCTGGAGTGACAAGGATGACCAACGTCCCCCAAAATCCCCCCTTTTGAGTTGGCCATGTGCCTAAGTTTTTTGTTCATCGTTGATTTTTTTTCTGTATTTTTTTAACATGAATAAAAGATTTAATATCTCAAAGTGTAGTATCTGTTCCGGCAGATGCTGCACTTAAGATAATTTGCACCAGTCAATGGAGGGGAAACCCTCTATACTGGGACAATTATTATTTTTGGTAACCAGAGTGCCCCCTTTTTGCCCACTTTTAGGGGAGCTGGTTTTTACCTCACATTAAAAACGGCCTTGTGCCTAATTTGCTCAGTGGGGGAGCAAATAAATACCATCTGTTCCGGCAGATACTGCAAGCTATGACTAGCTATGACTAGCAAAGACCAGATGTGGGGGCAACCCCACATGCCTGACCTTTAACCAGCTCCCATTTCCCACCTCTTGGGAGCTGGTCCCCTTTTTCCCTTCCCCCTCCCTTCACTCCTCACATTAAAAATCGCCCTTGTGCCTAATTTGCTCGGTGGGGGAGCAAATAAACACCATCTGTTCCGGCAGATGCTGCACTTAAGATAATTTGTACCAGTCAATGGAGGGGAAACCCTCTATACTGGGACAATTATTATTTTTGGTAACCAGAGTGACCCCTTTTAGGGGAGCTGGTTTTTACCTCACATTAAAAACGGCCTTGTGCCTAATTTGCTCAGTGGGGGAGCAAATAAATACCATCTGTTCCGGCAGATACTGCAAGCTATGACTAGCTATGACTAGCAAAGACCAGATGTGGGGGCAACCCCACATGCCTGACCTTTAACCAGCTCCCATTTCCCACCTCTCGGGAGCTGGTCCCCTTTTTCCCTTCCCCCTCCCTTCACTCCTCACATTAAAAACGGCCTTGTGCCTAATTTGCTCGGTGGGGGAGCAAATAAATACCATCTGTTCCGGCAGATACTGCAAGCTATGACTAGCTATGACTAGCAAAGACCAGATGTGGGGGCAACCCCACATGTCTGACCTTTAACCAGCTCCCATTTCCCACCTCTCGGGAGCTGGTCCCCTTTTCCCCTTCCCCCTCCCTTCACTCCTCACATTAAAAATCGGCCTTGTGCCTAATTTGCTCGGGTGGGGAGCAAATAAATACCATCTGTTCCGGCAGATACTGCAAGCTATGACTAGCTATGACTAGCAAAGACCAGATGTGGGGGCAACCCCAACTGTCTGACCTTTAACCAGCTCCCATTTCCCACCTCTCGGGAGCTGGTCCCCTTTTCCCTTCCCCCTCCCTTCACTCCTCACATTAAAAATCGGCCTTGTGCCTAATTTGCTCGGTGGGGGAGCAAATAAATACCATCTGTTCCGGCAGATGCTGAACTTAAGATAGTTTGTACCAGTCAATGGAGGGGAAACCCTCTATACTGCGACAATTATTATTTTTGGTAACCAGAGTGCCCCCTTTTTGCCTACTTTTAGGGGAGCTGGTTTTTACCTCACATTAAAAACGGCCTTGTGCCTAATTTGCTCAGTGGGGGAGCAAATAAATACCATCTGTTCCGACAGATGCTGCACTTAAGATGGTTTGTACCAGTCAATGGAGGGGAAGCCCTCTATACTGGGACAATTATTATTTTTGGTAACCAGAGTGCCCCCTTTTTGCCTACTTTTAGGGGGGCTGGTTTTTACCTCACATTAAAAACGGCCTTGTGCCTAATTTGCTCAGTGGGGGAGCAAATAAATACCATCTGTTCCGACAGATGCTACACTTAAGATAGTTTGTGCCGGTCAATGGAGGGGAAACCCTCTATACTGGGACAATTATTATTTTTGGTAACCAGAGTGCCCCCTTTTTGCCTACTTTTAGGGGAGCTGGTTTTTACCTCACATTAAAAACGGCCTTGTGCCTAATTTGCTCAGTGGGGGAGCAAATAAATACCATCTGTTCCGGCACATGCTGCACTTAAGATAATTTGTACCAGTCAATGGAGGGGAAACCCTCTATACTGGGACAATTATTATTTTTGGTAACCAGAGTGACCCCTTTTAGGGGAGCTGGTTTTTACCTCACATTAAAAACGGCCTTGTGCCTAATTTGCTCAGTGGGGGAGCAAATAAATACCATCTGTTCCGGCAGATACTGCACTTAAGATAATATGTACCAGTCAATGGAGGGGAAACCCTCTGTACTGGGACAATTATTATTTTTGGTAACCAGAGTGCCCCCTTTTTCCCTACTTTTAGGGGAGCTGGTTTTTACCTCACATTAAAAACGGCCTTGTGCCTAATTTGCTCAGTGGGGGAGCAAATAAATACCATCTGTTCCGGCAGATGCTGCAAGCTGTGACTGGCTATGACTAGCTATGACTAGCAAAGACCAGATGTGGGGGCAACCCCACATGCCTGACCTTTAACCAGCTCCCATTTCCCACCTCTCGGGAGCTGGTCCCCTTTTCCTTTCCCCCTCTCTTCACTCCTCACATTAAAAATCGGCCTTGTGCCTAATTTGCTCGGTGGGGGAGCAAATAAACACCATCTGTTCCGGCAGATGCTGCAAGCTGTGACTGGCTATGACTAGCTATGACTAGCAAAGACCAGATGTGGGGACAACCCCACATGCCTGACCTTTAACCAGCTCCCATTTCCCACCTCTCGGGAGCTGGTCCCCTTTTCCCTTCCCCCTCCCTTCACTCCTCACATTAAAAATTGGCCTTGTGCCTAATTTGCTCGGTGGGGGAGCAAATAAATACCATCTGTTCCGGCAGATGCTGCACTTAAGATAATTTGTACCAGTCAATGGAGGGGAAACCCTCTATACTGGGACAATCATTATTTTTGGTAACCAGAGTGCCCCCTTTTTGCCTACTTTTAGGGGAGCTGGTTTTTACCTCACATTAAAAACGGCCTTGTGCCTAATTTGCTCAGTGGGGGAGCAAATAAATACCATCTTTTCCGGCAGATACTGCAAGCAAAGACCATATGTGGGGGCAACTTCACATATAAGACCTTGGTCAATGTAGGGGCAACCCTTCATACCAATTGTCACTATCCAGCTCCCGTACTCCCTGGAGAGCTGGTCCCCATTTCCCCATCATTCCTCACATTAAAAATCAGTCTTGTGCTTATTTGCTCCTTGGGGGAGCAAGTAAATACCAACCTCATATATAAGACCTTGGTTATTGTAGGAGCAACCCTTCATATAAATTGTCACTACCCAGCTCCCCTACACCCCGGGGAGTTGGTCCCCATTTCCCCTTCACTTCTCACATTAAAAATAGGCCTTGTGCCTAATTTTCTCGGTGGGGTAGCAAATAAATACCCCCCTTTCTTGGTCTTTTGGCCAAGATCAAAGTGTAGTATCTGTTCTTACTACATGCTGCACTTATGTTTGTAACTTTGTGATATAAAGTGGGGGATCACTGTTCTGCATTAATTTAATGTAAAATGATCACCCACTTACAACCAGTCAGTCTCAAAGCCATTCAAGTCATTCTCCAGATTATTCAAGTTGTTTTTGAAGGATTCTAGCAATTTTTTAAGCATTCAAGTCATTCTAATCATTTACTTTTTATTTATTTAAGTCATTTCAGCCCATTTTTCGGTCATTTTAAGAAGTTCGTGTCAATCCTACATTCACGCATTCATTCATTACACGAGAGCACGCGACTAATGGCTATCGGCCTTGTTTAAAAAGACGTCAGTTGTGATCTGACGAATAAAAAATTATATTATTACTACAAAAATTAGACACCAACGAAAATAAGAAGTACACGAATTTAATAATGGCAAAAATAAAGTATATTTCGTTTAAAGAAACGATTGAAATTTTATATTTTTTCGTTTTTTTTAATCTTTTGAGATAGATAATTTTTGTATTCATTTATTTGTAAACTGTTCATCTCATCTTCATGACGATTGAAATATTGTCAAAAATAATCGGCGAACGTAACAGTTTGTTTCATGCATGTTATAAATGCCTAAATTTTGTCAAACAAGAAAACGGAGACTTTATTTCTAGGGCTGTGACAACAGCATATTCTTTTCGTTCTTTTAACTCCCGAGTATATATCCGACGTAGTTAGACACAGTTAATCAACCGAGAATCACATCAGTCTATATAAAAACATATAAGACATTAACGGATAAATACTCAAGAGTCGAAACAATGAAAAGAATAGTCTGCAGTCACAGCCCTAGTTAATACATATGTCACAAAAGTCAATTCGCAATGTGAATTATTCAGGACAAAAGAAATTAAAGAAAATCATGTTTCAGTGTCTAATTTTTGCTTAGTAGTTAGCTGCAGCAAAAATTAAAGAAATACGTTCGAGAATACTGTCAATTAGGGAATAAAATGCAGAGATAACAAAGAGATTACAAAACGGTACAAAAGAATGTTAATAGTTTCTTCTTTTTTACATTTTCACTCAGAACAAGGTACAGTGCCACTTTGATATAAGGGGCTATCATCAGGGACATAAATTGCAGGGATACTGTGCAGGGAGTTGGGCAGCAAGATGTCTGTTCGCATTACACTTGAACTTCTGCATGTCAGTATAGTTGGGGAAACAGGAACCTGAAAGGGAATTCCAAAGTCTAGCAGTCCTGGGGAAAAAAACTATTAGAGTAAAAGGCTTTTTAACATCTAAGGATCTCTACTGTGTAGGGGTGGGACTTTTCTGCTTGTCAGGTTTGTCGGGGGTATTTACGTCGAGGAGGTACAAGGGCTTGCAATTCGTCGGAGCATTCACCATTAAAATACTTTTAAAACAGGCAGCGGGATGCAATATTTCGTCGATGGGAGGGAGGCTGAAGCTTAGATGACAGTTCAGGACTTATCAGGTTGGCGACTCTCTTTTCAACCCTGTCAAGGAGGGAGAGACTAGTAGCAGATGCACCAACTCAAATGTGACAACAATACTCCATATACAGAGTGGGCCAAAATAAGGGTCCTATCTTTAAATATGAATAACTTCCACAAAATAAAAGTTAAACTCACCAAACTTTATGTGTGTGTAGACTGACCCTTCCGAGATTTTTTTGAAATAAACAAAACAGATTTTGGCCGAAAAACACTTCTTAAAACTTACATGAATTTATGAATTTTTAAAAATAGGACCCTTATTTTGGCCCACCCTGTAATATAAAATGGATACTTTAAGTATATAAGAGAAAAATATTGCTCGAATACAAAGATTGAAACAAGCAGTCTACTTGAAAAAAAAAAGCGCTGCAAGGGATGTGGTGGAAAAGAGACATTTTACAAGTGATTGTTATTTCACGAATGAATTATGTTACAAATGTGACTGAAAATAACATAAAGCGACTCTATGTAAGAAATGTAAAGACTTAACACTGCAAAAAAAAAAAACGTCTCTGGAAATTGATTAAAATCTAAAGAAGAGTTTTATGCAAATGTCGGACATGTTTTGATAACGTTATCAAAGTATAGACCACGTCTCTTGTTCGTTTAGCCATTTAGATAAATAGATAAATATATAAATCGATAGATAAGCAGCAAAACAGATAAATAGATAGATACAACGATAATTAGATAAGCTGATAGATCTGCTAAACCACACATAATTTCTCTTCTGTTCGACCAAATACATAACAATATAATATAATAATAAATACAAAATCTGCATTAATCAAAATATCATATTTAAGCGTATTTTACGACCGGGCAATGTCGGGCGGTCTGCTAGTTTATATATATATATATATATATATATATATATATATATATATATATATATATACAACGAAGTAGGACTGTATGTCGATGACTACAACTATATTTTAAGCCCCCCTCTTTGGGTAGAGGACAGTCCTAAATAATATCACCCGCTACTTGATTGGCTTAAAATGCGAAGCTCGTTGTCTGTTTGTTTACCAACAGGCGATTTGAGCACTATAAAAGTGGTGGCGGGTGTCTATTTAAATAGACATTCCGACGAGTTATTTATGGGCGTCGATTCCATGGTCGACTTGGAGAACTGCCGACTGTCAATACGGCGGTTCAATCCTTGGCTTGGGAGAGATGCTAGTCTAGCGGCACTGATGAGTTGTAATACAACGAAACAGGACTGTATGTCGATGACTACAAATATATATATATATATATATATATATATATATATATATATATAGTGTTTTTAACATGTTTTATTAACTGTTTGCTCGTATGTATATATATATATATATATATATGTATATATATATATATATATATATATATATATATATATATATATATATATATAAGAGCAAACAGTTAATAAAACATGCTAAAAACACTTTGAAAAAGAGTTAAAAACATATTTAATCTGAAAAAGAAAACACTTAATAAGTGGATAGTCCTTAATCCGCGGAGTTTCGAAGAAATACTTTCCTTCTCATCAGAGGGTAGGAATTAGCAAAATGCGGGATCGGATTTTACATACAAAAGTATTTGATGAAACTGCAAGTAAGTCAAAGATCTTACTTGATAACAAAAAGTGAAGCAGAGGGAATATGGTGAAGAAAAAGACGTGAATGGATAGTCTGGTGTAAGGTAAATAATCCAATGACGGTAAAATCCAAGAATATAACTTCAAGAAAGTTAATTGAATTTCCATTTGCACAAGTAAAATCCAAGGAAATCCTGTAATTGGAAGATGGTCCAAAATAATCCAAAGGCCGAAATCCATGGAATAATTCAAAAATATGTACAAGGGAAAAGGGGAAAAATTCCAATAATATTAATAAAAGAAAAATAAGATATGCTTTTCACACTGTTGCCGAGACAAAAATTCTACCATCTTGGTAAATTTAATTGTAATTTTTATTTATATATATATATATAAGTGGTTTTTGTTTTTTGTTTTGATTTTTTTAAACGATAGTAATGTTTATGTCTCCGCCTTGGAGAACCGGTGTTTTTCTTAGAAAGTCGCCCAATTTTATTTGGACGTATTATATATATATATATATATATATATATATATATATATATATATATATATATATATATATATATATATATATATATATTACTACCGGTCGGGAGATGCGATTCCGGTCACAAAGATCATCTCCGACTGCATAAGCAAGGAACAACCCCCACGGTCAATCTCAACAGTGAGAAATAAAGTTGAAATTTTACCATCTATTTTGTTTTTTGTTTTTTTTTTAATGTCGTAACATCCGGCCATAGTGATCTAATAAATCTAACATCATGATCTTAGCATGCGAGCTTAGGTAACCGATTTTCAATTTCAAATATATATATATATATATATATATATATATATATATATATATATATATATATATATATATATATATATATATTATATATATATATATTTATATATATATATGTATATATATATATATACATATATATATATATAAATATATATAAGCAATATATATATATAATATATATATAATATATATATATTGCTTATTCTCTTATATATATATATATATATATATATATATATATATATATATATTGCGCATTATCTTATTATATATATATATTGCGTATTATCTTATTATATATATATATATTGCGTATTATATATATATATATATATATATATATGCATACATATATGAGAGAGAATACGCAAAAGAGAGAATACGCAATATATATATATATATATATATATTGCGTATTATCTTATTATATATATATTGCGTATTATCTTATTATATATATATATATTGCGTATTATATATATATATATATTGCGTATTATATATATATATATATATATATATATATATATATGAACTAATTATTAATAAAACATGTTAAAAGACATCTTGAAAAAGAGTTATAAACATATTTAATTTTTAAAAAAGGAAACACAAGATAAGTGGATAGTCCTTATATATATATATATATATATATATATATATATATATATATATATATATAATCATTACATTGAACCATTTATATATAATCATTACATTGAACCATTTATATATATTCATTACATTGAACCATTTTCTTTTATACCATTCCTACAATAAACCTCATTATGTTATCCAAACAGTGTTTCCGTTAACTGTTTCACTCTGAATTTATAAAGCGACTGTATATAATAAAGGAAAAGACATAACACTACAATAGAAATTGATTAAAATCTAAAGATGGCAACAAAACATACACATGTCCCTATTTACAATGCCTCCCCACGGGACAGAGTTAGACACCAGGGTCGTTTTTTAATGTGGAGAAAAGGAACAAAAATAAAAATTGTCTCAGTCATGAAGGATTTCTCCTCCACTTACAGAGAACAAGAAATTGAAGTGCAGCATCTGAAGAACAGATACTACACCTTGATCTTGACCCGAAGGCCAATAAAAACATACACATGTCATATACGGAGGAAATTTAAAATTTATTCGGTATAGATGATATGGTACTGTTTAATTTATAGGAGAACCCCATAAATGTGGGTTTTTTTTAGAAACCTAAATTTATCAGCGATAGAGGAATCTAAACTGTCAGAGAGAATATTTTAGAGGTTAAAAATGTAATTTATAAGTAGATTTACTGGCGGACTGGGTTGTATAAATCGATCTAAAGCATAACCCATAACCAGTGTTCAAACCAAAAAAAAAAGATCCCATTTTAAACATGAGAAATGACAGACAATGAATGAAACTTGAAGAAAGTGGAGTCATTTATAAATGGATTACTCAGAGCAGACGTCACTGACAGTATATGTAAGAAGATAAATATGTAAAAATAAAACTATGCGCTGATTTCACAGGGTTGAACGACTGTTTAAAAGACCATTTTGAAAGCTATTTGCTTCCTACACGAGAGATGTTTTCAATGTTGAATGTAGGAAAAACTTCTGGAAAAGTGATCTAGCCCATGCATATTAGCAGGTCAAAGTCGAGAAGGAATAATATCTGACGATTAACGCGCATAAAGGATCGTTTTCATTAAAACGTTTGCCTTTCTCTTTGAAAACAGCTCTGAATTTATTTCAACAAATTATGGATACTATTCTAGCAGATTGGAATTTTGCAATGGCATATTTAGATAACATTCTGATAAAAAGTAAAAATATGAAAGAAAATAAATTCATATTTGAGAAGTATTCAACAGAGAATAACGGATTTAAAGTGGACCGTGAAATTGACATGAACAAAATCGAATGTTTGGGTTTAAAAAATTGGTCAGAAAGGAAAGAAACTTAACCCAAATAGAACAGACGCTATAAGAGAAATTCCTAGATCGGATAATATAACAAAATTACAGTCATTCTTATGTTTAGCAAATTACTATAGTCTGCATATTTCAAAAATGGACGAATTGAAAGCACCTTTAAATTAATTGTTAAGGAAAAATAAACCATATAGCTCATAAAAAATAGTGTTTTTATAGGAATTAACTTTGACGTATTCCTATACGAAAAGGGAATTTATTGTAGAATCAGACACAAGCTAATATGGTTTAGAAGTTGTGCTTTTACACATGTTACATGATAAGGGCTGTCCCCTTTTCATGTAAGTATAAAAATAGAGAGATTACTTAAAATGAAAATAAAATGAGAGAAAGCAGAAATCGAACCTTGGATATAAGTTTTAAAGAACAATAGGTTTAAATGGAATGTCCAGTAAATTGTTAATTCTGATGAAATAAATAATAAATAAACTATTCAGTTGTTAGAAAGAATGTGGATAATAAAATATGGGTTGAATAAATTAGATATATAGGTTAAAATTCCTTTTGTAAAAAAAAGAAAAGTTTTGGATACGCATGTCCAGAACACGTAGAAGAATGCACATGTTTTAACATGTGTATGACGTCATGGAAAATAGAAAGTTCTAGAAATAGACAGAAAAACTTTAGAGTTGGCAGACAGAAGCGGAGAAACTCAGAGAGAGTCTGGAGTTTGAAATTCGAACGTCTAGAAGCGAGACGATCACTTTTAAACTTAATATGTGAAGCTTTGAATTCTTGATGAGAAAACCACGGCCGGTCGTGAATAAGTAAAACCATCATGTGTTTTTGTAAAACGTCGTCTTGTGTTATGATTCTACAAAAAGGTAAATTGAATTGTTATTATATGTCTATATGTCTGTGTTATAAAATGTCGTGACATACACATCTCATATCCATAATGTGAATCTACATCTCATATCTACACTAAGACTGTCTGAACACTATCTCCTCACTCCAAGAGCTTCCATCAACATATCTAAGTAAAGAACGTTTTTAATATAAATATGAATCCCTTCATAACACGAACAATCTCTCTTACTACATATCTCTCTCTCTCTCTCTCTCTCTCTCTCTCTCTCTCTCTCTCTCTCTCTCTCTCTCTAAGATACAACATCACTTGTAATAAGACAAACTCTCTCTAAGACTCTCTTTTAATAAGACTCCCTATATAACACACAGATTTGAAGATGGGTCAACTAAACCGATTGCATATGTTTCAAGGCTTTACTACCAGGGGAAATGAATTATAGTTAGATCAAAATAGAAAGTCCGGTAATTGTGTTCGTCATTAAAAAATGTTACATGTTTACTCGTGGTAAACTCTTCACTTTAGAAACGGACCATAAACCATCGATTCAAAGAAAGACGTGGAAACTTATATCGCAAATTGATAACAGAACAGAATTAAATATAATTTTCAAAATGCAATATTTGCCATCGGGCAAAATCACACACGTAGATGGTCTATCTAGATTGCTTCCATAAAATGAATTGCTTGAGAAAACGATTATAGCAGCATTAAAAGAGGAAAAATACTAATTTATATCGTTGGAGAATTACCAGTGATACGGGAAGAAATTTTTTAAAAAAGCAGCAAAAATGGATGAATATAGTAACAATATAAAGTATGGATAAATGAAAAGAAAAAAAAAGAATTAAGGGTATTTCTATTTTTGATAAGCGATGATATACTGATATATATACAGTCGTGATACAGCGAGTCTTACAAAAGAGAATGTTGAAATAATTCCATATGGATAATCCTGGAATCTCCAAAATGAAGGCATTGATAAGACTACACTTATTAACCAAATGTGGACCAGTCTGCAGATTTTCATAGAACCAAATATATGAACATTTCACTATTTAATTTGGCTAGCCATAGTAAAAATTATGGAGTACCTATAAAAAAAAACTTAGATAATAGTTTAAACCTACGCATTTAAAGGTCAAATGTGGACCAGTATGGTATAATAATGTAAATGATGCCAATTGGCAGCAAAAGTTTACACTCTTTGTAGGTATTAATAAAGAAACACATTGTAGTACTAAAAACCCCAAGCAAAATTCACCCCAAAGCAGCAAAACTGCAGATGGACTGTCGTGACACTACATATATATATATATATATATATATATATATATATATATATATATATATATATATATAAATGAAGGCAAATTTTGGCATATTATTTTGGTTTGATAGTATAGGTTCTTTTTGATTATTGTCATAAAATATTAACCACAGAATAGTATTATAATCTTCAAAAAGCCTGCATATTTTCATGTAGTTCTCTCCCATAGAACCCAATATGTGAGCATTTCACTATTTAATTTGGTTAGCAGTATATATATATATATATATATATATATATATATATATATAGAGAGAGAGAGAGAGAGAGAGAGAGAGAGAGCCATGGTAAAAACTATGGAGCACCTATAAAAAAACTTAGATAATAGTTTAAATCTACGCATTTAAAGTTTAAGAATTGTACAGTGAACTGTTGAGAGCAAATGAAAATATTTGACAGTAGATTGTAGTATGTATTTGTTTTAAAGCCTCTTCCAAGAGTTTAACTGAGTTCCATACCAAATTCATTCCGATATTCAAAATGATTGTCCTATTAAAAGTTGTATCTTATTTTCAGGTAGTATGTGATTCCTGCAATGCTATAATAGCATATTTAATTGAAAATGCCTCCAAAGAAGAATCTTTCAAAGATTAAAAGGGCATAAATTTATCTGATGAAGGATATTCTCAGGTAGAAATTGCCAGGAAGATGGAATGTTCAAGGAATGGGGGTTCAAACAACAATTAAAAAGTACAGGGAAACAAAGTCTTTTTGAAGACAGAAAAGAACAAGGTCGTAAAATGTCTGCAACCGCAAGGGAAGACTGATCGTTTTAAAAAAGCATCCCTTGCAGATAGGAAGAAAAGTTCTTCATACCTTGCTGCTGAATTTAGGGAGAATGCAAACAAAACATATCAGTTCGAAAAGTAAGAAGAAGGTTATTAGAAGCGAAATTAAAAGAATGCAAAGCAAGGAAGAAGCCATACTTGTCTCAGGCCAACAAGAAAAAAACGACTGGAATTTACAAAAAAAAAAAAAATGAAAATCGGACACTTGATTGATTGAACCAAACTTTTTGGTCTGACGCAATTAAGGTAAGTTAACAGATTCTATTTTCTAAACTTTGAAAGGAACAATTGAAATTTTTTATGTGAATAGACATCCATAACATCTTTTCAAAAATATTAGCAAATTCTCATTTTCTTTCATCAGATTTGGAGCGGTTTATGTTCGCCGTATGGAACGAGAGGAATTTCATCCTGATTGTGTGGTTCCAACTGTCAAATTTGGAGGAGGAAACGTAATGGTCTGTGGTTGCATGGGTTCATCAGGTACTGGAATGTTGTACAGATGTGAGGGCAGATTGAACTCCACAATTTATACTAACATGCTGGACCAGATTCGCCAAACTTTTTTGACTAAAATATTTAATAATATCATTCCAAGTGATGTAATCTTCCAACAAGACATAGCCTCATGCCATACGTCAAAAGTTTTAATGAGTTGGTTTGAAAAAAAAGGGATTGCAGTAATGAAGTGGCCCCCTGAATCCTCAGACCTAAACCCTATTAAATTTTTGTGTGAAAAGCGTGAGAATGCACAAATGTTCTTAAAAAAAGAATTAGATGCCAAACTTCATGAAGTGTGGCAGAAAATAGATCCTATCACCTGCAAATGATATGCAAAAACGAATAAGAATTGATTATACAATGTTATAAATTGAATTTACAAAAATTATGAATGCTGCAATATTTTAAGTTATCAGTATATTATATTTTTACTGGAATATCTTGTCCTTTTCTCTTAAAACTGGAAAAGAAAAGTACAAGATATTCTAGTAAAAAAATATAATAAACATTGCAGCATTAAGAATTGATTATATAATGTTATAAATTGTAATTTAAAAAAAAAATCCGAATGCTGCAATATTTTAAGTTATAAATTTATTATATTTTTTACTAGAATATCTTGTCCTTTTCTTTTCCAGTTTTAACAACTAGTCCTTTACTTTTCCATGTTTAAGCTTAACCATATTACTTTTCATGCTCGCATTTTTCTATTGTAGTCCATGATTTTTCCAGGCTTCCAATAAATTCACTTGTTCTTTGTTTAATTTCACTCTTATTTTTTGCCCTCATAAACACATATGTAATAGCAATATACGCCACTCGTCTGCTTTCAATAAAATTCCCCCAATTATCTACCTTTCATGCTTTCATTCTCTCTGTGTCACTTGTTACTTCTCTTTTCGAATTAGTAGCAACAGTAGTCGCTGAAGCGGCGTAGTTGCTATGGAATTCAGTCATAGAAAGCGTCGCTCACCTCCTTGCATATTTTTACGATTTTGAACACCAGAAAATTCATCAGAACTTTTGTTTTACTGAACGAAAATTTAATTTTTTTTTCACAATATAGCTAAGAAGATGGTCTATTGAAATTTGGTCGATAAATTAGTGAACGGTGAAGCTTTAAAGCAGTTATAAATGACTAAAACTGCCACTTAACCATTCTTTAAAAGGAGACTTATCGTATTAATACAAAGCTCAGCAGTTGAGATGGAGCTTATATGCAGAAGGGGGAAAATGAGAATATAAGGATATATACATACTTATTCATTCAACAGGGAGATTACATCGATTATATGCTCTTTATACCTAGATATTTCGAAGCTTAATGCTTCTCATCAGAAAAGGATAGCAGATGCTAGGTAACATATCAGAAATGTGAAGTCTCGCGATGACTATATTAGAAACGAAATAATGGAGTAAAATAAAATACGTTTGAAGCCAAAACAATGCATTATTACAAAATAAACAGACATTTATTTTGTTTGAAATTTATATTGAAATTCATAAATATATTTCCAAGCAAAACTTCATCTTCAGTATGTCTTCTTTTTTTTTTGCCATGTTGTTGTTGGAGCAGAGAATCAGCAAGTGGAAGTCCGTTTGTTGTTTTATGGTAGTTTTTTTTTATCTTAACGTGAATCCCGCGTGACCGTGGTAGTAGATTTCATAAAATCCCCTTTATACTCAAATTCTTATTGATTCGTTCTCATAAATAATCAAATTCTTTCACAGAATTGCCCGCCTGTGGAACACTGTTCTGCTTGCCTGCTTTCCGGTTGAATACAACAAGGTAGCCTTCAAATCCAATGTAAACAAATTCTTGTTGATTCGTCTTCATAAATAATCAAATTCTACTCAATTAACGATTACTACACTACCACATTAAATTCATTAACCCTTATCCTCGAGTGGACTTCGGGTCTTGATAAGTGCTGGCACCCAAGTAAAAAAAAATACGGTATTATTAGAGATGTCTACGTCTCTGTATTAGAGGCTCTGTCTGTCAGCCGACCAGGTCCAAGTTTGGTCCGATCAGAATTTGAAATGATTTTATCATCGATATCAGCATCCGTGAACCAGCATAAGTTCTGCATAAGAATCAGCATTAATATCCATACCTTAATCTACATCCACATCTGCATAAGAATGCTTATCATCAATATTTTAGATCTTTGTCATATTAAAATGACCAGATTCTCTTAAACTATTATCGCAATGATTTTAACGTGTTGGAAAAAAAAAAAACTTTTTTGCGGTCGTTTTCTTAAAAAAAAAAAAAAACTCATTTCAAATTCTGATCGGACCAAACTTAGACCCGGTCGGCTGACAGACAAAGTATATATATATATATATATATATATATATATATAAAGAGCTGTAGACATATCGATAAAATTTTTAAAAAAAGTCTATGTATCAATTTTTATTGGAATCCTTTGAGATGAGTAATTTGTTCATGTATTCTTTTTGCGGACTGTTATCCACATCTGCATAGTTATTTTTTAATCACGTTTTGGCTATTCATTGGGGGCCCGTAGCGCAGTGGATAGAGACGTTGAGTCTCTACGGTTCCAGGTTAGCATTGTCTTAAGATAGCGGCTTCAATCCTACCCAAAGCCGGCCAGAGGTTTACATGGCCAAAACGTGGTGAGACAACAACAACTATGGAAGGCAGTAATTACTGGGGATACAGTTACGAGACTCAGCATTCTTATCCTCCTGCGATTAGTCACCTGAAGAAGAGTTGGCCGAAACGTGGTGAAACAACAACTATGATGAGGAGGAAAACAGTCAGCAAATAAATAAATACAAACACGCCTTTGTATTATTTGTATTATTCAGAATACAATTCTTATTTTGAATGTTATCTCACAACGTTTAGGTCAATTCAGCTTCCGGTCTTCTTCAGATAATTCTTGTCGTTTTCGAGAATCGGCAAGAAATGTATAACGGAAATCTTTATCGCGGACACGTGGCTTAATGGATAAAATGTTTAGTTAAATTCGAGTTCTATATGAAATGCTTCTGGAGGTTAAAGGTTTAATTTTCAGCGGGAGCCATACTGCGAATACCTGATTGTGACTGACGGAACAAGAGCATGCTACCCCCATCAATTAAATATAGGGTTCGGTCCAAAATTCCCAGCAGATTCCTGAGGTATTTTCAATAAGTTTCCAGACTTTTTATTTTCGTACGGGTGCTTTTATTAATAGTACACACATGAAACTCTAGTTCCCTTTGAAGTAATCTCCTCCGGCTGCAATGCATTTGTTGTAGCGTTCCAACAATTTCTTGGAAGTTCTCTTGTGTTTGCGTGTCAATGACCCTTGTCACAGTCGCTTTCATCTCCTCAATTGTCTCATAACGTCAGCCGTTAAGGTTTTCCTTTAGCTTAGGGAATAAACAAAAGTCACAGGGAGCAAACTCTATACTATAGGGAGGGTGAGGCACTGTTTTGATGCCCATCTTCGTCAGATAATCTGTGACAAAGATGCCGCACCCTTGGGACAAACTTCACGCAAATCTTTCGCAGTTTCAATTCCTCGCGAATAATTATGTGTACAGTTCCCTCACTGACATCTAACTCTGCACATATTGTCTCTATGGATACATGATAGTCCTTATCCATGAAATTCTTTATTTGGCCAATCAACTCTGATGTTCTGACTTCCCTACTTCTTCCACACATTTCGTCAACCCTCACAGACCCAATGCTTTCCTTGAATCTCTTATGCCACTCAAAAACTGGTGCTCGGTTCATGCAAGATGGTCCAAAAGCTGTCTGAAGCATTTCATACGTTTCTGTGGCATTTTTTTTTTCAAGTTTCCAACAAAATTTTATTGGATATCGTTCTTTTTAAGTGTTCTCACGTCCAGATTGCATTTTAAAAATTCATCAGCTGTGATAATAAGGCTTTAGTAGAGTGCATTTCAATTCCTGATGTAGCTGTTCATTTGTACCTGAAATCATAAAAATTAGTCAGTCATCTTATAAGATGTATAGCAATAACATACTAAATTTTCAAGAGTCTACGACAATTTAAATGGCTGTACATAAAAAGTCTGGAAACTCATTAAAGGCACCTCGTACACCTGAAGAAGGTCGGGGGTTACATCGGCTTACACGTCGTGAGAATAGTAGTCAATATGATAGCAGTAGTCAAAATATCACATATTAATAATCTTCATATAAAAAAATTATAAGACGTAAAAACATCTGGCTTAAAGAAGTAGGTGTTTGGAGAGATTTTGCGTCTGAGCGTGATGTGTTTTTTTTTTTTCTTCTTTCTTTTCTTCGTTAAATTACTTCTTTATCATCCTCCAAACGATGTCCATTCATTTATTTCCAACGTCTTTGGCGACCTCCAGTCTGTCCTCGTCGGATAAATAACATATCAACTAATTAACTTCGGCCATTTTCTGTCGCACTTTTTTGTTTCGTCAAAAGCTGGCTGACTTATATGCGTTATAGGAAATACGCTTTTTCTCACGTCATCACATGTTTCGGCGTCCGCACTCTATTTTTATTATCATGTTACACGATTGCTTCAGAAATCTCAACAACTCGTAACAAAAGACAAAACCAATTGCGACGGACGTGTGTTGTCTGTCTGTGACCACAACTACGTCAGATTTCTCAAAGATGTCGCACCATTTTTCAGATAATGTTACATAGGCATTGATAGTTTGGACATATTTTTATGGAAATCGCTCCAGAACAAAGCATGAAGACACTTGGTTTAAGGAACTAAAAAAGAAAATACTACTTCCATGTCAAAAACTAGCCAGCAATAAGTATTAAATGAATGGATTCCAGTCCAGAAAACAGCAATTCTTTCTCCTTTGTCAGAAATGGAATATGATTACAAGAGCTCAAATAAGAGTCCATTTGGATTATTTTTGCTACTATCTTATCATTGGGATTATTTTCACAACGTTTCCGCCGATGTAACTTCCGACTTTTTTTGAACTCGGAAATCTTTTGTGCCCACATACACTCCTGGCGCAATGGATAAACATGCTAACTTTGACTACGTCTATGTGATAGTCATCTGGGGGTTGAAAGTCTAATCCCCAGCACGGTCGATACTAAGAATACAAGTACGTCTTGATTATTTAAGACTTCTATTCGGTCATGGCTGACAAGATAAAAAAAAAAAAAAAAAGCTAGCCCGTGGATTAAATAAAGTGTTTCGTTTGAAAGTTTGTAGATTCTAGAGCCCAAGAATACAATTACGTCTTGATTATTTAAGACTTCTATTCGGTCATGGCTGACAAGATAAAAAAAAAAAAAAAAAAGCTAGCCCGTGAATTAAATAAAGTGTTTCGTTTGAAAGTTTGTAGATTCTAGAGCCCAAGAATACAATTACGTCTTGATTATTTAAGACTTCTATTCGGTCATGGCTGACAAGATAAAAAAAAAAAAAAGCTAGCCCGTGGATTAAATAAAGTGTTTCGTTTGAAAGTTTGTAGATTCTAGAGCCCAAGAATACAAAATTACGTCTTGATTATTTAAGACTTCTATTCGGTCATGGCTGACAAGATAAAAAAAAAAAAAAGCTAGCCCGTGGATTAAATAAAGTGTTTCGTTTGAAAGTTTGTAGATTCTAGAGCCCAAGAATACAATTACGTCTTGATTATTTAAGACTTCTATTCGGTCATGGCTGACAAGATAAAAAAAAAAAAAAGCTAGCCCGTGGATTAAATAAAGTGTTTCGTTTGAAAGTTTGTAGATTCTAGAGCCCAAGAATACAATTACGTCTTGATTATTTAAGACTTCTATTCGGTCATGGCTGACAAGATAAAAAAAAAAAAAAGCTAGCCCGTGGATTAAATAAAGTGTTTCGTTTGAAAGTTTGTAGATTCTAGAGCCCAAGAATACAATTACGTCTTGATTATTTAAGACTTCTATTCGGTCATGGCTGGCAAGATAAAAAAAAAAAAAAAAGCTAGCCCGTGGATTAAATAAAGTGTTTCGTTTGAAAGTTTGTAGATTCTAGAGCCCAAGAATACAATTACGTCTTGATTATTTAAGACTTCTATTCGGTCATGGCTGACAAGATAAAAAAAAAAAAAAGCTAGCCCGTGGATTAAATAAAGTGTTTCGTTTGAAAGTTTGTAGATTCTAGAGCCCAAGAATACAATTACGTCTTGATTATTTAAGACTTCTATTCGGTCATGGCTGACAAGATAAAAAAAAAAAAAAGCTAGCCCGTGGATTAAATAAAGTGTTTCGTTTGAAAGTTTGTAGATTCTAGAGCCCAAGAATACAATTACGTCTTGATTATTTAAGACTTCTATTCGGTCATGGCTGGCAAGATAAAAAAAAAAAAAAAAGCTAGCCCGTGGATTAAATAAAGTGTTTCGTTTGAAAGTTTGTAGATTCTAGAGCCCAAGAATACAATTACGTCTTGATTATTTAAGACTTCTATTCGGTCATGGCTGACAAGATAAAAAAAAAAAAAAGCTAGCCCGTGGATTAAATAAAGTGTTTCGTTTGAAAGTTTGTAGATTCTAGAGCCCAAGAATACAATTACGTCTTGATTATTTAAGACTTCTATTCGGTCATGGCTGACAAGATAAAAAAAAAAAAAAGCTAGCCCGTGGATTAAATAAAGTGTTTCGTTTGAAAGTTTGTAGATTCTAGAGCCCAAGAATACAATTACGTCTTGATTATTTAAGACTTCTATTCGGTCATGGCTGACAAGATAAAAAAAAAAAAAAAAAGCTATCCCGTGGATTAAATAAAGTGTTTCGTTTGAAAGTTTGTAGATTCTAGAGCCCAAGAATACAATTACGTCTTGATTATTTAAGACTTCTATTCGGTCATGGCTGACAAGATAAAAAAAAAAAAAAAAGCTAGCCCGTGGATTAAATAAAGTGTTTCGTTTGAAAGTTTGTAGATTCTAGAGCCCAAGAATACAATTACGTCTTGATTATTTAAGACTTCTATTCGGTCATGGCTGGCAAGATAAAAAAAAAAAAAAAAGCTATCCCGTGGATTAAATAAAGTGTTTCGTTTGAAAGTTTGTAGATTCTAGAGCCCAAGAATACAATTACGTCTTGATTATTTAAGACTTCTATTCGGTCATGGCTGACAAGATAAAAAAAAAAAAAAAAAAAGCTAGCCCGTGGATTAAATAAAGTGTTTCGTTTGAAAGTTTGTAGATTCTAGAGCCCAAGAATACAATTACGTCTTGATTATTTAAGACTTCTATTCGGTCATGGCTGACAAGATAAAAAAAAAAAAAAAAAGCTAGCCCGTGGATTAAATAAAGTGTTTCGTTTGAAAGTTTGTAGATTCTAGAGCCCAAGAATACAAAATTACGTCTTGATTATTTAAGACTTCTATTCGGTCATGGCTGACAAGATAAAAAAAAAAAAAAGCTAGCCCGTGGATTAAATAAAGTGTTTCGTTTGAAAGTTTGTAGATTCTAGAGCCCAAGAATACAAAATTACGTCTTCATTATTTAAGACTTCTATTCGGTCATGGCTGACAAGATGAAAAAAAAAAAAAGAAGCTATCCCGTGGATTAAATAAAGTGTTTCGTTTGAAAGTTTGTAGATTCTAGAGCCCAAGAATACAATTACGTCTTGATTATTTAAGACTTCTATTCGGTCATGGCTGACAAGATAAAAAAAAAAAAAGCTAGCCCGTGGATTAAATAAAGTGTTTCGTTTGAAAGTTTGTAGATTCTAGAGCCCAAGAATACAAAATTACGTCTTGATTATTTAAGACTTCTATTCGGTCATGGCTGACAAGATAAAAAAAAAAAAAAAGCTAGCCCGTGGATTAAATAAAGTGTTTCGTTTGAAAGTTTGTAGATTCTAGAGCCCAAGAATACAATTACGTCTTGATTATTTAAGACTTCTATTCGGTCATGGCTGACAAGATAAAAAAAAAAAAAAGAAGCTAGCCCGTGGATTAAATAAAGTGTTTCGTTTGAAAGTTTGTAGATTCTAGAGCCCAAGAATACAAAATTACGTCTTCATTATTTAAGACTTCTATTCGGTCATGGCTGACAAGATAAAAAAAAAAAAAGAAGCTATCCCGTGGATTAAATAAAGTGTTTCGTTTGAAAGTTTGTAGATTCTAGAGCCCAAGAATACAATTACGTCTTGATTATTTAAGACTTCTATTCGGTCATGGCTGGCAAGATAAAAAAAAAAAAAAAAAGCTAGCCCGTGGATTAAATAAAGTGTTTCGTTTGAAAGTTTGTAGATTCTAGAGCCCAAGAATACAATTACGTCTTGATTATTTAAGACTTCTATTCGGTCATGGCTGACAAGATAAAAAAAAAAAAAAAAAAGCTAGCCCGTGGATTAAATAAAGTGTTTCGTTTGAAAGTTTGTAGATTCTAGAGCCCAAGAATACAATTACGTCTTGATTATTTAAGACTTCTATTCGGTCATGGCTGACAAGATAAAAAAAAAAAAAAGCTAGCCCGTGGATTAAATAAAGTGTTTCGTTTGAAAGTTTGTAGATTCTAGAGCCCAAGAATACAAAATTACGTCTTGATTATTTAAGACTTCTATTCGGTCATGGCTGACAAGATAAAAAAAAAAAAAGCTAGCCCGTGGATTAAATAAAGTGTTTCGTTTGAAAGTTTGTAGATTCTAGAGCCCAAGAATACAATTACGTCTTGATTATTTAAGACTTCTATTCGGTCATGGCTGACAAGATAAAAAAAAAAAAAAAGAAGCTAGCCCGTGGATTAAATAAAGTGTTTCGTTTGAAAGTTTGTAGATTCTAGAGCCCAAGAATACAAAATTACGTCTTCATTATTTAAGACTTCTATTCGGTCATGGCTGACAAGATGAAAAAAAAAAAAAGAAGCTATCCCGTGGATTAAATAAAGTGTTTCGTTTGAAAGTTTGTAGATTCTAGAGCCCAAGAATACAATTACGTCTTGATTATTTAAGACTTCTATTCGGTCATGGCTGACAAGATAAAAAAAAAAAAAAGCTAGCCCGTGGATTAAATAAAGTGTTTCGTTTGAAAGTGTGTAGATTCTAGAGCCCAAGAATACAATTACGTCTTGATTATTTAAGACTTCTATTCGGTCATGGCTGACAAGATAAAAAAAAAAAAAAAGCTAGCCCGTGGATTAAATAAAGTGTTTCGTTTGAAAGTTTGTAGATTCTAGAGCCCAAGAATACAATTACGTCTTGATTATTTAAGACTTCTATTCGGTCATGGCTGACAAGATAAAAAAAAAAAAAGCTATCCCGTGGATTAAATAAAGTGTTTCGTTTGAAAGTGTGTAGATTCTAGAGCCCAAGAATACAATTACGTCTTGATTATTTAAGACTTCTATTCGGTCATGGCTGACAAGATAAAAAAAAAAAAAGCTAGCCCGTGGATTAAATAAAGTGTTTCGTTTGAAAGTTTGTAGATTCTAGAGCCCAAGAATACAATTACGTCTTGATTATTTAAGACTTCTATTCGGTCATGGCTGACAAGATAAAAAAAAAAAAAAGCTAGCCCGTGGATTAAATAAAGTGTTTCGTTTGAAAGTGTGTAGATTCTAGAGCCCAAGAATACAATTACGTCTTGATTATTTAAGACTTCTATTCGGTCATGGCTGACAAGATAAAAAAAAAAAAAAAGCTAGCCCGTGGATTAAATAAAGTGTTTCGTTTGAAAGTGTGTAGATTCTAGAGCCCAAGAATACAATTACGTCTTGATTATTTAAGACTTCTATTCGGTCATGGCTGACAAGATAAAAAAAAAGCTATCCCGTGGATTAAATAAAGTGTTCCGTTTGAAAGTTTGTAGATTCTAGAGCCCAACATAAAGTTTCTCGTGTTAAACAAGATGTAACAACAGCTCAGGAAGAGATTTGAGTAAAGCTGTAGTTCAGACATGGAAATCACCTTTCTGAAGCTCTCCCTTCCGGTTCAGAAGTTCCCTGACTCAAGTGGAAAACACGAAATAGTATGGGAATGTAAACGGAGAAGAGTCAAAAGTTGTTATGACCAGACGGGGTTAAACAACTGACCCAACCACCTGCGAATGTGGAGATATGTAACAGCGCGCAGATGCACGTATTACAGCAGAAGCAGCAGTTGTATGCAAATGACCGAGCCCTGTGCGAGGTGTCATAGCGAGAAAAAAGGAAAGAAAAAAGTCAAAAAAACAAAACAACTTGGCCGTCCTAAAAATAACCGGACAAAAACAAAGCACCACGTGTTCGACACGGCAGAGTCTTGTTACGCACATTGGAATGCGAAAAGACTTTTGAACAAAAATGTTGAAAATTACATCGGCTGAAACGTCGTGAGAATAAAATCAAGACGTGAACATTAGTCCGAATAATCCAAATAAGACACAGTACATCATATTCTCGAAGGCCGTTTGGCTTAAACACTAAACTATGGAACATTGTATACTTATATGATAGTGACCCCCACCCCTGAAAAAAATGCCTTCACCCGTGGAATCGTTAATAAAACTCACTATCCTTTCTGCAATCTATCTACATTTGAGGTAAATAAATTTCAGTCTTTATCTGTCTTGTCCACTAAGTTTTAATTATAAATGTCCGACAATCTTCGTTTATCTCCGTTCATGATATGCGGGGATACTTTGGTGATCGTCGCATCAGTAAGAAGCGTGATTCTGAGTGGGCTTTATATCCACCTGGCCTTTGCTATCCATAATTTTATCTATGGTGCTATTTGAAATGTCTGTCAAGATATTCTCCAGATTATTCCTTAACTAACCTAACCTAACCTTAACACTAAACCTAAAAACAATCTCCAGACTATACCTTAACCCAGCGGTTCTCAACCGGGGGCGAATCGCCCCCTAGTGGGCGAAAATCAAATTTTGGGGGGCGATTTTCAATCAATTTTATCTGTGAAAAATTTTGACACTTTTGCGAGTAAATTTTTTAAATTTTTTGAAATTATAAACGCGTAGCTAAACTATTAGTGCGAAACTTTGGTCACGTGACCTATGAATTGCTCTCTTATAAATGAATTGTCAGTTTTGAATATTCAATTTATTTCAGTAAATCCGATTCTCCAGTGACATTGTCTTACAAGTGTTTACAATTTTCATTCGCTCTGTTATATTACAGATTCGTTCATATTTACATAAACAAAACACTAACTCAATATCCGGAACTAATGTCGGACGGCGACACATTGAGCGTGCACCGTTTCCGGGGAGCTTTTGGGGGCGATAGCCGGGAAAAGGTTGAGATGTATGTACATTCACCTAACAATTTAATGGAACAAAACATACCGTAAAAATTGAGTATAACTTAAAAATCCTATCTACAAAATAGCACGGCCCGTATCCTGCATAAGTACCAAAACCACACACACACACACACACACATTCATTCCATTACGTGAATTTACAAAAACAAAAACACAAAAAAACAGTTAGCGTTAATCAAGTTTTCATTATTATAATTGTTGTAAAATACTTTATTTGCATTAAATTAGTTTTCATTTAAAAATAAAGTTTAATTATATAATATTTATTTGTTTATTAAAAGCTCAAAAAATTATGTTGAGAAATAGAATATTGTTTTATGACCAAAAATTATAAGGGGGTCCACCAAGAAAAAAAAGAAGGGAAAAGGAGTCCATGGGTCAAAAAAGGTTGAGAACCGCTGCCTTAACCGAAGAGAGCCGTCACAGCCAAAGTAAGGTCAGTGCCAAAAGAGGAGTGTATAAAAGTTGTTAAAAATTTGCACGTTCAGTCCAGGTGTGCTCATCAGTGAAGAATAATAAGGCAATGATTGTTGGATCTTCATGGTTGATACTTGGTGGGAAAACCAAGCATAGATTGAAGTTTATTGGTATTAAATATAATTGAATTCCAGACAGTGTTGTGTATTTTATTAACGATTCCATCAGTGGTATTTATTTTGGAGTGTTTGTCTACTTGCGAAGCTAAAATAACTGCAGACCCGCTTGCACTACCTCGCAAGCAGGTTTGAATGTTTCTTGTAGTGTTTCAATTAAGGAAGAGATTGCGGGGGGGGGCCTGGTTTAAGGGAGATATTTTTTAATGAAAATTGTTTTTCTGGATTTAAACTTAAATGTTGGATGATAAACACAAATAAAATAATGAATTTGAAAGCATAAATTCACAAGAGATATTTTTGCATATGCTTAAAATAGAAGTTTACGTAGATAGGAAAACATAGAATGTTTGTTAATATTTTCAGAGTTCTTGTAGAACAAGTGGAGGATACGGTAGCTGAGATATCAAAGAAGTCTGAGTCGATAATTTAAGAAACGTGAATTATCCACGAGTCTGAAAAACTGAAGTCAAAACTTCTCTATTCGATTACACAAATTATATTTGATTAAAAGTAACAGTCACTGTTCATTTGTTTTCGTTGTAGAAAGAAAGTTCATTAAAAAAACGTTATTTCAATTCATACATTTGTTTTTGGTGAACAGACGATGAGAAAAATTTAATGAGTTGTGTGTACTTGTGCGTTAATGTCACTGTGTATATGCGTCTTATTCTGTGTATGCGTGAGTTGAGATAGCTACCCAAAGCCCGAGAGAGAGACGAGAGGAAAATAAGATAGAATAGATGTTAGCTTCGTCGTGGATTTTTGGCCCAACTGTTTATTGGAGAAAATCTATCTCCTTATGCATTCAGGGTGGATCAAAACGGTAAACTATACAAATTCAGCTGAAATCATCTGATTGGCTCCAAATGTTTTTATATGTTTTAATTAGTTCGTGCGAGTTAATTATATTAATTCATGTGAGTTAATTTGATTAATTCATGCGAGTGTATGAGTCGAGACAGTTGGGCAGAAACGAGTTTAAGCATTTTCATTTTAAACACCAAAGAGTACACGTCACTAGCTACAGAGGAAGGTCTCTCTATATTGAGTCTATTTTTTTTTTTTTCAGTAATGCGCAATAATCCATTAAGAAATTATTTTGCACCACATTCACATACGGGTTCTTGTCGTGAAAACAGTTGACTCCTTTTCCTATGAAAGAAACTTATACGTCTGTTCACCAAAAACAAATGTATAAATCGAAATAACATTTTTTTTTTTTTTTTGCTGGCTTTATAATTGGTCGACTTGCACTTGATAGGTAGTGCTGTATATTTTGTCTGTACTGAAAAGAAAGACGACGAAATACTAGAATACCCGTCTCAGGAAAGGTAAAATTAATCCACTAAACATAACAGTTTTGCACCACTTTTTTGTACCACTTCTATGACGCTTTAAGAAGATCAAAATCAAGATAAAATGATACTAAACCCTATGTCTAGAATCTGTATTCTAATTTGGATCAAATGATTCTGATTCGAGAAAATGCCTAAAATAGAGCGTCTTAAGAAGAAACTGAAATCCAATAAATCTTATTTAATTTGCTATGGATCAAATTTAGTGTCAATCTGATAGCGACAAATTTTCAAAGCGGGGTGCCTATAATATACCCCTATAAACACCCATAAAATATACTGATTAAACTGAAATTTGGAACATGTTTATTAATTAGTGTCTACTAGCTATTGCAAAAAAATTTCACAAAATCGGAAATATCTGAAATTTCATGAAGTTTTCCTACCTCCCGTTTTCATTTTTTTTTAATTTTTTGCAGAAAGCTAAAATAAAATAAATATAGCCCACATTTGTATGTATGCTTATGCATGCAACCTTTTCTCTAAAATTCATAATGATCGGTTCATTAGTTTACGAACGAATCCTGTACATTGAAACATACGAAAATATAAACATGGCTAACTTTATAAAGATACTAGCTGGACGTGTTGTCCGGTCGTACAATACGCTTAAATATGATATTTTAATTTATGCAGATTGTGTATGTATTATTACAGAATCAATCCTCTATTGATTATTATATATTACGAGGAATAATTTGCCCGGTGGACTAATTCGCAAAAAAAAAAAAAAAATTAAATAATAATGGTAATGTCGTTCATCAAATTCCGTCTGTATTTGTTTACAATACCATGTCAGCTGATACTTTGACTTGATGATCATAAAATAGTATTCCTTCCCTTATAAAAATAGAGGGATTTTTACAGGAGAATATTTCACGTTACACCGATTTTACGTTACGCCGATGTAACGTAAAGTATTTTTCTGTGAAAATTCTTTTTTATCTATAAAAGTAGAATAATTATTTTTTCTAAGATAGGATTTTTTTTTCAATTTTCGATACTTATCGGATGAACTTCTGCATGAAACATATCTAAGAACACTGCTGGACATATAAATAGGTTTTGTGTGAAATTTGCAACAGATAGGCTCAGCCGTTTCGGAACCTATAAGGAATGAACTCACACACAAAGTGACTTTTATATAATAGTAGAGATAGAGAATCATTCAAACACGGTAATGTTTGAATATATGGTTAAGTGGCAGTTTTAGTCATTTAGAACTGCTTTAAAGTTTCACTGTTCACAAACTTTTGGAACAAATTTCAAACAATTATTACAGTTTATAGATCACCTTCTCAACTAAATTGTGAAAAAAAATCAATTTCCGTTCAGTAAAACAAAAGTTATGATAAATTTACTGCTGTTCAAAACCGTAAAAATATGTAAGGAGGTGAGCGACGATTTTTATGACTGATTTCCATAGCAACCACGTCACTTCAGTGACTACTACTGCTACTAATTCGAAAAGAGAAGTAACAAGTGAAACAGAGAGAATGAAAGCATGAAAGGGAGATAATTGGGGGAATTTTATTGAAAGCAGACGATTGCAGTACATTGTTATTACATATGTGTTTATGGGGGCAAAAAAAATAAGAGTGAAATTAAACAAAGAACAAGTGAATTTATTGGAAGCCTGGAAAACTCATGGATTACAATAGAAAAATGCGAGCATGAAAAGTAATATGGTTAAGCTTAAACATGGAAAAGTAAAGGACTAGTTGTTAAAACTGGAAAAGAAAAGGACAAGATATTCTAGTAAAAAATATAATAAATTTATAACTTAAAATATTGCAGCATTCGGATTTTTTTTTAAATTACAATTTATAACATTATATAATCAATTCTTAATGCTGCAATGTTTATTATATTTTTTTACTAGAATATCTTGTACTTTTCTTTTCCAATTTTAACGACTACTCCTTTACTTCTCCATGTTTAAGCTTAACCATATTACTTTTCATGCTAGCATTTTTCTATTGTAATTCGATATCTTTATTGTTTGAATATAGATGAATGCGTAAAGTGAATAGGGACCGTCGCAGTTTCTAGTGAATAAATAAGAATTGATAGGAGACGCAATCTGCAGCTAATCGTGTGTCCTCCGATTTAGATTCAGCTAAATAATACTACAACACCCACACAACCTCACGTTTCCAAGCCCGTTTCAACATGTCGCCTAAGCAACCAAATCTGACCGCAACTTTTCCGTAGGGATGCATGCCGCCTACGCAACTTCCTGTTTCAATATCTTTTTCATTTGGACAGTTATGTTTTGTTTTAGTTTTAATCAATGCGTGTATCTGTTATGGCTTATGCGGTTAATATCTCGTTTAGTTTTAACCAACAGATACATTTCCTCTTCATGATATTCCTAGTGGAATTAGCAAGACTGACTTTCTAGAGCGATATCCAACAATTAGGTACATTTTAATAACAACATTGTAGAAGTGTTGCATTCCATCTCCCCCTCAAATAAGTAGGTCTACTCCACGAATGTCACCATCAAATGAATGTATATTGGTTATTGTAATGCAACTCAACAGAGAGACAATGGATATCTCCTACAAGGGTAGCTGTGCGTGTAATTGCGAAGCAAGGGTTGCGGAATTTCCAACCACACCTCTCATGGGTCGGTGCTGTTTGATTCCAGTGCCAAAAAGTTCAGAAAGACTTGAAACAATACCAAGATAAGCAGAGAGCACATGTTATGAAGCCAGTGATACATATGTAGCAGCCACGGCATCTAGACATATGCAAATGACCAAGCCATGGTATAAGCGTGATATCACAGCAAAATCGACGGAACAAAAAGGCAACAAAACCCGAGAGGAAAATTAACACGTGCCGACGCGAGAAGAAAATAAAACGCACGTGATTGGAGAGAGATACTTCTAAGCATGCGTCGACACGGCAGAGTTTTCTTTTTAACCATGTGGCTGCAGAACGGGAAGGTGCAAGACCCGTTTATCCTCCAAACTTTTAATAAAATTTTCGGACGATCGTATACGGTGAAACGCATTACAGACATAACAACTTATTATGGTATTTATTTGCTTCCCACGACAGAAAAATGTGATACAAGGTTGTTTTTAATGTGGGGAAAACCGGCTGCCCAAAAGGGGACACTCTGTCAGTTGCGAAAATGCAAATTTCCTTAGTATAGAATGGTTTTCTTTACATTGACTAAGGACAGATTAACTTAAGTGTAGCATACCCGAAGGCCAGATACTTGATTATAGCTGCACACTAAGCAACTAATTGACCATATTGTTGCTGACTTCGAAAATACGTGTCAGGCGGTTTGGTGTGGAAACGATCAGTAATAAATGCCTTTTCTTTTAACTGAAAAAAAAAAAACTCGTGTCGAATTTCTTTCCTTTGTTCCTTTACGAGACTTTCATACACAACGTCGGGCTAGTGTTAACATGTAACAGAGAGGGTTTTGTCCTTGACCCCCCCCCCCCCCAAATCAACAGAGATTAGACTTCTTGTAATGATTCGGTCCCTGTTGATTTTGTGGTGGGAGTTTCGTTCTGTGCAGTTCTAGGAGGTCCATCCTCTCAGGCTTTGCTTTCTCTCTTTGAGAAGGTGGTAAGTTTATTGCTAATCGCCTGAGGTGCCCTCGTCAGGGAATGTCGACGAAGTTGCCCAGGCAGTTTTTGCAGGTAAGAGTTCCCCCTCGTCGTGGGTGCTGACTTCCCAATCCCACTTTCCGACCCTGGTGTCAAAATTCTTGCAGGGGGGGGAATAAACAACAACTACCACGTTACACACATACAACACCTATTATTCCCGAATGGTCATCCATTTAGTACTGACCAAGTTGGACAGGTCATTTACAGCACAATTTGAATCATACCTTTATCTTCAATCTTAACTACAGCAGTCCACCGAGACTGAGTACATTCCACCCGAAAGGAAAATTTTATTCGGCAGGTGGTGTTGTCTCCAAGTTTGCTAACGGTGAGGTGAATAAAGAGTGGGAGTTGCAGATTTGGGACCTTGACCATTACTTTTCGTTTACCATTTATTACGAAGAATTTTATTTGCGTTTAATCCATAGAGGCAAAAATTTTAAACACGACTATTATTATTATTATTATTATTATTATTATTATTATTATTATTATTATTATTAGAAATGAGTAATTTGTGTATTTTTTTTTATTTATTTTTTTTTTTTTTGCGGACAGTTATCCTCATCTTCATAGTTGTTGTTGTTTCAACACATTTCTGCCAACTCATCCCCTGGCCTTCTTCAGATGATTAACCACGACGAGATAGAAATGCTGAGTCTCTTACCTGTATCCCCAGTAATGACTGCCTTCCATAGTTGTCGCTGTCTCACTACGTTTTGGTCAACTAATCCTCAGGCCTGATTTGAATAGGATTGAAACCACTATCTCCAGACAATGCTCACATGTAGGAACTGTAAAGATTCAACGCCTATATCCACTACACCACGGACCCCGAAGGTTCCAGCTGAGCATTGTCTGAAGATAGCGGTTTCAATCCTACCCAAAGCAGGCCAGAGAATTTGTTGACCAAAACCTGGGGAGACAAGAACAACTATGGAAGGCAGTAAATACTGGTGATACAGTTAAAAGACTCAGAATTCCTATCCCGTCGCAAGTAATCACCTGAAGAAGGCCAGGGGATGAGTAGACCGAAACGTGTTGAAACAACAATTATGAAGATGAGGATAACAAATAAATGAATAAATAAATAAATAATACGACTATATTTGATCGCCCCCCTCCTTAACAATCCTTTCGACAAGTAATATATTTCTACACAGGTAACGCCGGATGAATACTGTTAGAACCAAATAGAATATCTTTTTAAAATATAATAACATTAAATAATAACTCGAATAAAATGAGACCCGTTGAGTTATCCACTGAGCTTGAGTTAGATTGTTTGAATACATTTTCTCTTTCTGTTCGTTATATCACGTTTCCGAGTAAGAATCGTGCCTACGATATCTCGCCTGACGTCATTGATGTTATCTATTTATTTTCAGATGGGACATTGTCCTCAAAGGATGAGGATTGGCTCGTTTCCAACCCTTACATCCTGTTTCAAAACAATCTCTCGGCGAACCTACATCCTAAAAATTATTACTAGCTCATCCACAATCAATATTTAACAAAAGTAACCAACGTTAAAGGTTGAATTAGAACTAAATGTTTTTTTTTTATTGTTTTGTATAATTTTTGTTGCTTTTCTTCCATAATTGTCAACTGTAAGTTGTTTTCTTTTTTACTTGTCAAGCTACCTTTTATCAAAGCCCGGAGGATATCTAGGATAAGTGTTGGGTGAGATGACATGATCAGTTATATATTTTACTAGCATTTCTGCCCGGCGTTGCCCGGGGTGTTTGGAGGTGTATGTTGAGCAAAAAAAAAAAAAAAAAAGCGGTCAATTTTTTTAAACTTTGACCCTTATTATGACCGCTTAATATTTATTATTTTGGGCTCAAATCAGGTTATTAAATTAGATCCATGTCCAATGAACATATATCTAAAATTTCAAGTGTTTAGACCAAAAATGGTCGGAGGAGTTTGGTAAATCAGTCTATACAAACCTTTGCGGCGTAGAATAAGAGAATACGTATTTAAAGGATCTAATGAAAAAGAGTCGCGTGATATGAAGAAAATGTGTCAAAAGACACATTTATTAAACTTAATATCATTTGGAGAAAATATTAGTCATGAAAAATTGTTTCTAGTTAATCATCAAAAAAAAAAAAAAAAAAGAGTGCCCGCGTGGTACATGTTAAAAATCACTGCTATGGTAATTTTCAGTTTCATCTTTTATAAGTGTTACGTACCTTTGACGGGAAGGGGTGATGAGATGACGTGACTATATATTCTTCTGTACGTATACTTCGTGTATGTGGGTTTATATACTTGTGGCAAGGCCGTGACCGTTTGCCTTCTGTGTGTGTGTGTGTGTGTGTGTGTGTGTGTGTGTGTGTGTGTGTGTGTGTGTGTGTGTGTGTGTGTGTGTGTGTGTGTGTGTTACATATAAGAAGATCTTAAGATACGTAAGCTTTTCTCTGTTTCTGGTCGCTGCCTCTCGCGATGATCCATGCCTGCTCTAAAAAAACACGACTTAATTTTATTGTTTGGAGAAGTCTTTATCCGGATTCAGGCGTCGACAGGGCAACCTCGCGTTGCTGAATCGATTTAGAATAGTTGATGTTTATCTACATGTGTGATCATTCAAACCTACGCATTTCAAGTTAAACCATCATGTACTTACATGTCATGGAGAAATTAACATAAATTCTAAAAATTACGAAAATTGATTCAGTAGATGATGTGTGACAAGTATTTTTTTTTTAAATCAGCTACAATTACGTTCCCAGATAGCGTGTTTAAAGATGGCCGACCCTTAATTTAAGTGAATTAAAGTTAAGGGTCATCTCTCTTATTTGTCACACTGAATTGGTCGCGGAATTCTCCTACATTAAAACATACGATAAAACTCGATAATTCCAAAAATTATTGTAATCATTTTTTTATAGAATAACTAGCATGGGTTCCCGGCGTTGCCCGGGCTTTTGGAGGTTGGTGTTGAGCAAAAAAAAAAAGGTGGTAGGAAGGCAGGCTCGAACGCGTACCGCGGAGGAGGAAAAGAACGGGGGAAAATAACCTGACGTCTGTGCTGTTACGACCACCGCCAAACCGGAAGTGACGTAAGTTTGAATTACGGCTAGGCAATCGAAAAGAGGGAATGACGTTCGAAAATATCGGCGAAAAAAGCGACCCCTCCCCGTAGAAAAGTGCCCAGTTGAGGCTGAAGAAATTAATGTTTTTGGCCAATTTTCGGTATTTTTCGTCTGAAGGGTCGAACTTCAAAACGATACTGATCTTGTGAAAATCCGTCGCCTCTGTGGAAAGTTTTAGGCAGACATGCAAACATACATACATACACACACATATACATACATACATACATACATACATACATACATACATGCATTTATACAATGGTAGCTCAAATTTTCGACCCAAACCGACGAAAAAGCTTGCCCTATTTCTGAATACCCTTTATGTAAAATTTCAAATGTTTAGACCAGAAATTGTCTGAGTAATTTGGGAGAGACCGCAGAGGTCAATTTTTTTAACTTTGATCCCTATTATGACCCCCTTAACATTTATTGTTTTGGGCTCTAATAAAGTTAGTATGTTATATCCATGCCCAAGAAATATATACCTAAAATTTCAAGTGTTTAGATCACAAATTGTCGGAGGAGTTTGGTAGAGTTCTCAAAGGTCAAATCGTTCAACTTTGACCCCTTAACAGCCAAATTTCTGACCGAAAACGATTACAAAGATTTTCCCAAATTTCAGTACCCTGTATATCAAATTTCGAGTCTGTAGACTGAAAATTGACAGAGTTATTGTGTAGGGAAATGTACACAGACAGACAGACACACACATACACTTTCACTTTTATATATATATATAAAAATTTCGTAATTTTTAGTATTTATACTAATTTCGCATTTACACGTAAGTACGTAATAATGTTTTTCACCTGAAATACGTTGGTTAAAAAGAATAATAATAAAAGCAACAATCGAATACTGAAAAAGCTGATTAATTGTTTGTTAAAATAGTTTCACTTGTCCAAAATTTGACCAAAGTTTATCGTATCTTACTGTTAACTATTAGTACAAGCGCTAGATGGTTGTGGAACAGAAGAGATATTAACTGTTATCTATCTATCGATCCAGCTATCTATCTATCTTTGTATTTGTTTACAATATATCTATCTATCTTTGTATTTGTTTACAATATATCTATCTATCTTTGTATCTGTTTATCAATATATCTATCGTTGTGCCTGTTTATCTTGCTATCGATCTATTTATCTATCGATCTATATGTCTATCTCATTGGAAATAAACAAGAGGTGGGGCGTAAAGCTATGTTTTGATAAAAGTTGTCAAAACATGTTGAGGTGTAAACTGGACAAATTGTCTCGGAAGAGATTTAACCAGTATCGGAAGTACGTGTCTGTCTGTGACGTGTTCTAGTTAGCTGGGGAAATAGTTGGGTTGGAAAGGAGACGTCACACAGAGCGGACGATTTAACTGGTCGTCCCTCAACCCCCTCACGGGGGAGGGAGCTGATGTGTTTCAGAATGGAGACTAGAATTAACCACCCAAGCAAAGATCGTCGATAACTCCTCTGCTGGGCGTAATGCCTGGGAGTGAAATAAACTATACGAAAATATACAACATCTTGGTTTCTCTGCTGAAACGTTTTCATCAAACACAGAATCCTTCTCCCCAAGACTGGCTGAATATTTTCTAGAGGCTGACAGCAGAAAACCAGGTATGTCGTCAAATAAATGTGTTTATGTAATTGTGGCTTACACACACGCAACACACTTGGACGATCAAGGAACGTAAGAGTAGCAACTGGTTCAAGTACTAAAGAACCTTACTATAAACATTTAGTAACACAATACACAATCATATGACGTATAAATGAGCTCCGCTATATACAAGTACGTCTACTACTAGCTATCAAATAATACGTATTGTTAAGACATACTTTCGAAGACGAGAGACGTTTCAGATAATTTTTTATGGAAATCGCTCCAGACAAGGTATAAAGTCACAATGTAAATAACAAAAAATATTACTTCAAGCTAAAATACTAGGCAAAGATTAGTGTTATGTGGTTAGATTTAGACCTAGAAAACAGCAATTCTTCCCCCTTTACCAGAAACATCACTCATGGAGTATGAGAACTAAAAGAAAGAGGAGCGAAGGTTACGAGTCAGCTGAAAATAAACCTAAGGGCACTTTCTCCTCTCCTTTGATAAATGTACACACGGCCGAATGCCAGAAGTTGGATATGAGAATGCACTAGTCCATCTTTTTCATAGACTATTTGAGCAAGTTGGGCAACAAGACAGTTCATCGCCCTCCCTATGGCCCAGAACTTGCTCCTTATGATTTTGTTATTATCAAAGCTCAAGGGAAACCTTAAAGGTTGTCGTTATGAGACAATTGAAAAAAATGAAAGAGGCTGTGACGAGGGTCATTGACAAACTCACAGAAGAGGACTTCATGGGGCCTTCAAGAAGCTGTTGGAACGGTAAAACAAGGTACATTGCAACCGGGGGATATTACTTCGAAGGGGATTAGAGTTTCATGTGTGTACAATGGATAAAATTGTCCATACGAAAAATGTCTAGAAACTCATTGAAGGAACCTTGTGTGTGTGTGTGTGTGTGTGTGTGTGTGTGTGTGTGTGTGTGTGTGTGTGTGTGTGTTACATACTATATTTATACAAATACCTCTCTTTATTATTGAGCATTTTTATATCAACCCGATGGATACTTTCTGGATTTTTGAATCTTACGAATATACTACTATATACATATATATACATACATACATATATATATATATACATATATATATATACATATATATATATATATACATATATATATATATACACACACACACGCACATCACTTTGTGTTTGTGTGTGTGTAAGTTCCTTCCTCATAGTTCCGAAACGGCTGAGCCTATCTTTTGCAAATTTTACACAAAGGTAATTTGTCTGGCAGTGTTCGAAGATATGTTTTGTGTAGAAATTCATCCCATAAATATCGAAAATCGAAAAAATCTGATCTTAACAAGAATTTTTATCTATATCAGAAGAAAGACTATGTTTAAGATCGTCAAGCCCATGTATCAGCTGACGTGCTATTGTTGCTATTGCTATACAGACAGAATTTCATGAACGACATTATCATTATTATTTGTAAATGTTTTTCATATTTTTTTGGCGAATTAGTTAACCAGTCAAGTTAGTTTTTTGCGAATTAGTTAACCAGTCAAATTATTCCCCGTAATATATATAAAAAACAATAGAGGATTGATTTTATAATACATACGCAATCTGCATAAATTAAAATATGTGTAAGCGTATTGTACGACCGGGCAACGCCGGGCCGCCAGCTAGTATATATATATATATATATATATATATATATATTTACACGGTGGTCACCACTTATCAAGGCCAGGAAGCAACTCAGGGATAAGAGTTATTGCAAGTACAGTACGTTAGTGTGGAGATTTATTGAAGTGTTTACTTAAAGAGGCGGTTCATTAGGAATTTGTTTACGTTGGACTTGAAGACATCCAGGTTGTAGTCAGGTAGGAAGCAGGCCGAGGGAACAGAGTTCCACAGGCATGCAGTTCTAAGAACTATATACTACATGGCGACCCGGTTAGCGAGAACAGTTTTGTGCATTAAAAGCACTTCTGTCCAAACCATTACTCCACACTTTTTCCAAAAATCAGTAAAAAAAAAACAGAAACGTCAACGTACCAAGATATATATGTGTGTGTGTGTGTGTGTGTGTGTGTGTGTGTGTGTGTGTGTGTATGTATGTAGGTAGGTATTTAATTATTATAGTAATTATATATATATATATATATCTTGGTACAAGATATATATATATATATATATATATATATATATATCTTGGTATGTTTACGTTTCTTTTTTTTTACTATATATATATATATATATATATATATATATATATGTATATATATATATATATATGTATATATATATATATATATATATATATATATATATATATATATATATATATATATATATATATATATATATATTGGTACGTTGACGTTTCTTTTCTTTTTTTTTACTGATTTTTGGAAAAAGTGTGGAGTAATGGTTTGAAGTACTTTTAATGCACAAAACTGTTCTGGCTAGTTAACCTATACATTACTCCGTCAGTGATAATATGCTAAGGAAATAGATCCGAATTATAAAACTGTTACAAACTTTCTCTTCTGTCTTCATTTTTATTACAATGCTTGCTCATCATAAAAGATTTAAAATGACGGGCTAGAATATTACTAGTAAGTGTGTGTCTAGTTCAGAGTCGGCATTACCTTCTACAGTCAAGCAAAATGAGTCCCAATCAAGCTCTATTGACTAAAAGTCTTTGAGCTTTCCAATTTTGCGGTTATGACGGACGGAAGTCGGCAAAACTCTCATGAAGATCCGTTAGACGACGAACAGTTTACGCAAGTGTTGGATTGAATAGTGAATTGATTAGACCAGCTTAACATACGAATAAATATGCATAAATAAATTGTAAAAAAAAAAAAATGTCTGCAAATAAATAGTCTTTAATGTTTTTAACACACGCGTTTGTTTGTTCAGCTGTCCATCCTGCTTGACAATGTCGCTAACTACAGATCTACTACGATGATCTAGTTTTCATGACAAAGCCGCTTCTATAAATTTTACCACACACACGCGCGCGCGCGCTCACACACACATACATATGTGTGTGCAAGCGCGTGGTTACGTGCGTGTGTGTTTGGCGTGCGTGTGTGCGCATGTGTGTGTGCGTGTTTGTGTGTGTGTGTGTGTGTGTGTGTGTGTGTGTGTGTGTGTGTGTGTGTGTGCGTGCGTGCGTGTGTGTGTGCTGTGACGTAGCTCGAACACGTCACTACGCTTCACGTATATTTAAGGAACGTGAAACTGTCTGTTGTCTGTTGAAGCTACGAGCTGGAACGCGAGCACTTAACGGTTTAATTTTCAGCTGACTTACCAGTTACAGCAACCCGACACAGACTTCTATTATTGTACCTAACGGAATAAATCTATTCTATATTTTATATCTGTGTATTGTTTTTCAATGCTCCCTATCTTCGGTTGAGCATATTGGGAAGTGATATACAAATTGCCATTAGCATATTAAGCGACGCTGTTTGTGTAAACAAATCTGGTGGGGGCATTTGGACGATGTCAAAACATCGTTAATTCATGACCCACACAGCAGCAGACGTATAGCGCAATGGTGAGAAGCCTTGACTATCATTTGGGCGGTCGGGTTTCGATCCTGGCTTGCAGTTGCCTGTCTAGCCGTGAAACAGCGAAACAGTACTCTATGTGAATGACTACGTATATGTATATATATTGGCCTGAGAGTTTCAATATCAGGCTGCAGAACCAAAAGTGACTTTATAACTGGGTTCGAATCCTTCGACCGGCAATAATGGATATTTCCCACATTGAAGATTGCGTATGAAACATTGGTTTCTGTATTTAATAATAAAAATATTCATATAAAAATATTGTTTATATTAATAAAGAAATGTGAATCATTTTCCAGAAATATTAATCCTATGAATATAAAAGAACCCGGCTTAGTTTACTCAAATATAATACTTGAATATTTTGCAATACCGTATATCAAATAATTTGCAAACACTCACAATTTATCCAACACCAGATAGATATTCCAAATTTGCGTTTTTATTTCATAAATATAAACTAATATTCTGTTACCATATATTTCTAATTTGCATTGTCATATTTTCTTATAGATTCACAATAGTTTCATTGATAGTAATGTGATTTTGACTTTTAATAATATCAATCAAAGCGATTTAAAAAAAAATATATAGGTTAAAACACATTCTTAGAATTTGTTTTATTTTTAAGGCAGATATTAGAACTTTCGATCTAATAAAGTTATAATGGAACAGAAACCGTTGACCCGTATGTAACAGCAGAAGCACCTCGCATATGCAAATGCCCAAGCCGTGGCGCGGAGTGACGTCACAGCAGAGGACAAAATAAAAATAAAAAGGAGGATAAAAAGAACATGGCGGCGACAGTGACTTTGAAGCACATGCCGGCGTGAGATAAAATTTTAAACATGTGGCGCCGTGAAAGAACTTTAAAGCATGTGTCGCTGCGACAGGAACTTTTGGAAAACAAGATGCCATCCGGACATTTATCAAAAATTGTTGGACAATCGTGTTGCTGTGAGGCGACCTGCAGACATAGCAGCTGGTTGTAGTTGCAGACTGATAAACTGTTAATTGATCCCCGATAGAATAAGCAGGGATGCGCCTATATTGTCGCTGACTTGGAAAATCACGTGTCAGTGGTTTAGTGATCAAACGACCGTTAATAAACTGAATAAAACTCGAGTAAATTTTCTTAAGGCTATCACACTCGAGTAATGGTCAGATCGCCAGATGGTGACACAGAATTCTTTGACATCCGTGCCAGGATTTTTAGTCACGTGCAAGCGACTCTATAAGTCACTCCGTCGGTCCGTCGGTCGATCGGTCGGTCGGTTGGTCGCTCTGTCGGTCGGTTGGTCGCTCTGTCGGTCTGTCCGTAACACTTTTGTGCTTGGCCTTTTTGGTTAAGATCAAAGGTCTGTTGTTAATAGATGCTGTTCTTAGCTTTCTAAACTTTTCTTCAAGTAGCCTCTTAACTACCTGATTGTGTGTTCCATCCCTCATCGATTAGGAAGCCTTCAAGATCCCCACCCCGTCCTATTTGCAATTTTTGTTTTCACCCCTTCCTCTAAATTTCACCCATCTTGGAGAGAAAGAAATACAAACTAACCCCCATCCATTACCCATAAAACTTTCTTTTCTCCATCCACACGCATCTAGAGGGCATCCCCACTTAGAGACTGATCCGCAGAACCGAGGTACCTTTTACAAACCAAGTGGAACGGACAGTCTATCAACTAGACGGGGTTGGGAGGGTCTTACTACTCACCTTTTGTTTTTTCTTCCCCCGCCCTCGACACAAATGAATTATTGTACCGTTTTTATTGTTATCTTTTTGTTTTTACTCGTCAATAAAAAATGTTTTAAAAATTGGGAGTTAAGTAGGACGTCCCCCAGTATGAAAGGGTGAATGCGGTATTATGGTGAAAGAAGATACTAGCTGGGAGAAACTTTTGATTTTGTTTAGTTCTGGAGTGACAACGACTACCTAAGACCCCCCCACAACCCCCCCCCTTTTGAGTTTTTTGTTCATTGTTGATTTTCAGTGTATTTTTAACATGAATAAAGGATTTAATATATCAAAGTGTAGCATCTGTTCCGGCAGATACTGCAAGCGAAGATCATATGTAACCTTGGTCAATGTAGGGGCAACCCTTCATACCAATTGTCACTATCCAGCTCCCCTACTACCCGGGTAGTTGGTCCCCATTTCCCCTTCACTCCTCACATTAAAAATCGGCCTTGTGCTTAATTTGCTCGGTGGGGGTGCAAATAAATACCCGTTTCTTGGCCTTTTGGCCAAGATCAAAGTGAAGTATCTGTTCCGGCAGATACTGCAAGCAAAAACCATATGTGGGGGCAACTCCACATATAAGACCTTGGTCAATGTAGGGGCAACCCTTCATACCAATTGTCATCATCCAGATCCCCTACTACCCGGGGAGTTGGTCCCCATTTCCCCTTCACTCCTCACATTAAAAATCGGCCTTGTGCCTAATTTTCTCGGTGGGGGAGCAAATAAATACCCTTTTCTTGACCTTTTTGTCAAGATCAAAGTGTAGTATCTGTTCTTACTACATGCTGTACTTATTGTGATATAAAGTGGGGGATCACTTTTCTGTATTTAATGTAAAATGATCACCCACTTTACAACCAGTCAATCTCAAAGCCATTCAAGTCATTCTCCAGATTATTCAAGTTGTTTTTGAAGGATTCCAGTTATTTTTTTTTAAGCATTCAATTCATTTTTAAGTTCATTAAAGTCATTTTAAGTCATTAACTTTTTATTTATTTAAGTCATTTCAGCCCATTTTTCGGTCATTTTAGTTTATCTTTAAGAATTTCATGTCAATCCTACATTCACGTATTCATTCATTCCACGAGAGCACGCGACTAATGGCTATCGGCCTTGTTCAAGGAGACACTCGCTTTTTTTTCTTTTTATTGTATGTCTTTACTGTGTACTTCGCACCTCTATTGATATACACAACACACTAAGTTTCACCTTAAATGAATACAGAAGCAGACGCCATCCATGAGCACACTTAAATTACGAAGATTACGCAGGCGATATTACTATGTTCGCGCAAATTCTGTTATGTGTACTAAAAAATGGTATTGATCATTACGTTAACGCGGATAAGACAAAGTTTATGACTTCCAATCCGGAGGGGGAGATGAAAGCTCTAGATGAAACAGCACTAAAAGAAGCCACGGAATTAACGTACCTGGGCCGCAAAATAAGTTCCACGGAGAGAGATATCGAAATTCGCATCTCAAAAGCATGGGATTCATTAGATAAGTTGCGGTCAGTATGGACTTCAAGGCTAACTGACAAACTGAAAAGACAGTTCTTCAGATCATGGATGGAGTCTGCCCTTGTTTACGGTACTAAAACCTGGATACTCACCAAAAGATTGGAAAGACAGCTAGACGGTACGTACACCCGTATGCTATGAACAATGTTAGATATATCTTGGCAAGATCATACCGGGAAGCAGCAACTTTTTGGGCAACCTACCTACCATATCTACTACAATTAGGAAGCAACGACTACAAGTTGCTAGTCACTGCCAGTGGAGCAATTAAGAGCTTGTGAGAAATGTATTGCTGTGGACTTCACGGCACGGGCACACAGGCATAAGACGGCCTAGATCCCCGTAAATCCAGCAAATTGCACATGACGCCTACTGTGGTCTTGAAAATCTGAGGCAGTTGATGGAAGAGAGAGTCACATTGTCGGGGCAAGGTGCTCGCTTAGATAGATCCTCTTTTCAGGCGCCACATTGACATTCGTGCTAATGTCAGGATCGCAATAAACACCGTTCGTCTTTCCCTATCCCACGGCGGTCCGACGTTGTCAATCACATAGAATACGTTTAAAAGCTGGATCGATACAAATATAGATAGAATTTCTTTCCATTTGTTATTCAGCGAAACCATACATATAACGTATGAATGATTATTTGGAAACGTTATAAAAGCTCTACTACGTTATAATGTCATTATTCATTCATTAATTTTGTTTGAATCAGGTCATTCTATTGTTGGCATTCGTATCTTCATTATCTTTCTAGTTAGAATTCTTTCCAGAAAGAAATCAAATATTTACAGCAGAATCCATGTTAAAGTGTTTCTGTGAAACAAAGTGGGTTCGAACTTGCCACTCAGTGTCGTTATCCACCTAGCCACAATCACCTCTCAACGGCATTAGTAGTGATGTGGCTGCAATCCTAAGAACAGCTACTACACTTTGAAATATTTATTAGCAAAAAATATAAAAGTTTGTATAACCAACAATTTAGGCACAAGGTCATTGAAAAGTGTGGGGTAATGGGTGTCGTTGGTCATCCTTGGTCACAATAACTAAAATATTTATCTGCTACTCTGCTACTTAAGTCGAATCATCAGTCCCCAGAATACCACATTTACTCCATTGGGCGTCATATTTAAGATTTCCCCAAATAATTAAAAAGTTTATTTTTCATGAATATAAATATATCTATATACAATAATTTCATTGAAAAGAAGTGTGGAGTAGGGGAAAAATAAAGAAGGAAAAAATTGGTTTTAAGATCCTTCTAACCTTTTCTAAATAATAGACTGCCCACTGCTTTTCGGTTTGTTCTATACCGAAAACAATCATGCCAATTTCTAATTGAGGATCAGATTTATGTGGGAATGAAAAAGAAAGAGAGTGGGTGATGCAATTTGGGAGAGACTTAGGACACAAAAAAGTATTAATTGGGGCTGGTGTCTGACAGGACCAAGAATTGTGTGCGCCAAGGGTCGGCAACCTACGCTCTACCAGCCGGATCCGGTCCACCAAGACATTTTAACCGGCGTGCGAGGCTGTTTAGCAATGACTTTTGACATAATAATGAGGCTTTCGAATTCCACAAAAGGACTGCTGTTATTGTCCTATGATCCACCCAATCGAATTTGAATACTATGACCGCAAAAATATGATCAAAACCTAATCATATCTATTTCTGCATAAAAAATTTAAAAAAAATAAACATGAAATATACTGAGAGCCTATTTGACATTAGGCCGGGACAATTTCAGCAGGATAATGTTGTCTCAGTCGAATTTCTATTTCATTCTTTCAACAGCGAACTCCCATCGCTTACAATTGCCACCTACCCTATGTAAGTTCTGAATCTTTCAATTGGCCATGTTTTTAATCCTTTCAATAACAATTTCAAACATACACATCATAGTTTCGTCCATTTCGCTTCGTGTGATTTTTTTTTATCTTTAAAGTATTTTTACGTTAGGTGTTTTAGATTTAACTTTAGATATCTTTTTATTTTTCATATTTCTTAATGTTTATTTTCATTATCGTGTTAAATATTTAGGTTGACACATGTAATTTTTCTTTGGTTGTTTATTAGTGGCTTTATCCGGCTCTCGACCCCTCATTATATCGTGATCCAGCCAGTTTGATCGAATGAGTTGCCAATGTCTTGTGTACACCATGTTCAGGCAGGGAACATGTATTCATATATGACTCCTCTTCGTACACACAAGCTCGCTACCTTTTATCAAAAACCGCAAAATGTCATCTTTTTCTATCACATCTAACCTTGACTTTCAATTGGTGCTTGAAGAACGCGGTCAGATCATGACCATCCCAAGATCAACAAAAGAAAAATCTCTTCTTTTCATGCACCACGTCCACACATCCATTCGCCCTAATGTCAGGATCGCAAGAAACACCGTTCGTCTTTCCCTATCACACGGCGGTCAACGTTGTCGCTTACATAGAATACGTTTAAAAGCGAGGATACTCGGGATCGATACCAGCCGTTATCTCGTTGACATGCCCCCAGTACCGCCGTGATATTCGAAAGAAAGCATGTCGAGGCGTTTCTCCTTCTTGCGTACTGGTTTAATTGGAAGTCTATCGAGTTGTATAGTATCGGTTCTGTCTGGTAAATATTTTCCATTCGTGGCCATCTTCGTCATCCGTGTGCAGACCGTCGTCACAACCAGTAAATAAAATGCGGAGACAACTGTGCCCAAAAAATATATAGTCTGAATCATACTTAATGATACAGTGTCCCACTAATTCGGGCATACGTACATACGACAATAAATAAACACCCTAAACCGTGAAAAGTGGTGCCTATATTGAATGTTAAATAAACGTCCATGCATTATACTTGGTGTTCATGTTCATTAATTGTATAATTTATATTGCAAAAATAATTTGTATGTGTTTTAATATAGGGAGTTATTTTTCAATTAACCTGTTCATTTAATTATTTTGTTATTCAGTGTAATTGTTTCTGAGGTTAATGGGTTTTAAGTTTAGTTTAGTAATTATTTGGATAAAGGATTGGCATCTTCTAATTTAAATACGCTTTAATTTTAGTTTAGTAATTATTTGGATATATGGATTGGCATTTTCTTCTAATTATTTTTGGGTTTGGTCCGGTCATAAAATACGCTTAAATGTGATATTTTCATTGATGCAGAATTCGTATTTATTATTATATTATATTGGACTCAATGACAAAAAATGACTTGTGCGCCACCACCGAGAATCAGAAGCAAAACATTTCGCTTACGATTTACTATTTCCTTTGACGTTAATGCTTGGGTTATAAAAACATGTTTGCTGCAAAGCTAAAAATTAAAACATGAACCAATAGCTATTACGTTACGCATGCATATTCGTAATGACATCATTCGACCTTCACCTGACAAATTCCATTTTTTGTTTATTTTCACACTTTTGCGACGATTTTTCTCGACTAAAACACAAATATAAAGTTTTGCATGGGTTCAAATACCCTAAATATTAAGTTTTGAGTCTGTGCACCCAAAACTGACAGAGGAGTTTGGTAGGCAAAATTTTTCAAACAAAAATATTTACGCATACATATATATATATATAGAAAGAGGTTTGTGTTTATTATAATCTTTTTACGCAAATATTATGCAAGAATAAATCATGTAAAATATCTGCATGAACATAATTACACATCATCTCTACATTTATATAAATGCAACTTTTTCTATGTGTGTGAGTTCGTTCCTTATAGACTCCGAAACGGCTGAACAGATTTCCTTTAAAATTTACAGAACTTTAGTGTATAAGTCAGGGAGTGATCTTAGTTAAGTTTTGTCTCAGAATACCCCCGATCATTATCGATAATCGAAACCGTTATTTTAATTTAGCTATCATCGGTAAAGTCATTTTTTCCATGTTATCGCTTATGATAGAACAACAGGCCGTGAAAATTCTACTGTGGGTAAGTTGATAGCGTGTTGTTTTGTTGTTGTTTTTTGTTGTTTTTATTTATTTTTTTTATTTTTTTTTTTGCATGACGTGGTCTGTAGGTTCAAACTCCGCAAGTAAATTTCCTAATTTTTTCATTAACTGCAAAGAATTGAAAGTTTACGTGTTTTTCTTGTTGTTGTTTTCTTTTTTCTTTCTTTTTTCTTTTTTTTTTTTTTTTTTTTGCATGAGACGTTTGTACGTTTAAACCTCGCATGTAAATTTCTTAATATTTTTTTTCGTTAATTGGAAAGAAGTTTATATAAAATATTTTTATAAAAGTAAACAGTAGGTTCTCTAGAGTCCAATGTAGAATAACATATATTTTGGACTAAGTTACTGCATGGAGACATGAACAAGCTTCCTTCCGGGCGATTGCACGGATTTCGATGACAATAAAAATTATAGGAGTGTGAAATATTCGTTGATCATAATTCAATCCCGGGCAACGTCGGGTCTCCTTGTTAGTAGTTAAATAAAGATGATCATCCCATAAGAAAACAGAAAAAAACTAATAGGGAGTTAATAAATACGAATGTTTAAAAGAATATGCAAATTAGCTAGATCTTTTGTTACTGAATGCAATTCCACGACCCATATATAACACAATTGTATTTTCTTTTTCAAATAAATAGAAAAAATGTTTTTTAATATAGATATTAATACACAGAAAGAATTATATATATATAAAATAAAAAAAATATATATATATAAAAAATAAAACTGAACGTGTGTGTCTGGTCACGAATAGGCTCCTATATGGTTGACTATTATAGAAAACTGATTACATATAATGATAGAAGATGTATGGAGACACGGGAATAGGGATGTTTGATCTGGCAGAACCGTGGTTCATTAAAATTGTGGGGTCTGCGTTCACGCCTGGTCCACAAAGTATGGAAATGAAAAATTTAAAAATTAAAAAAAAAACCTTTACAAGGGTTTCTGATATAGATGTACATAATAATACTTTGATACGTATGTTTTAACTTAAATAGGGATGGTATAATAAAATTGTGGCGTGTGCGTTCGCGCCTGGCCTCCATAAAATGAAAATAGGCACAAACTTTAATAAAGAATTTTCATATCTATCTGCGTAAGTATGCTTTGATTATTATGTTTCAGTTTGAAGAAATATGGTATAATAAAAATATGGGGTGTTCGTTCGAACCTGACCTCCATAGAATGGAAATATGTCACAAAGTTTAACAAGGTTTTTTTAATATAGATCCACGGAATATTGTGATAAGTGTTTCAGTGTGAACAGGTATGATATAATAAATTATGGGGTTTATCTATTTTATTTTTACTTTCATCATATTTTGCTTTGGTTTTGATATCCCCAAATTCGAAGCTATCTCTTTACAACCCTTCCTTTTCATAACCTATCATACTTTCATAAATCAAAGTGCATTTTCTGTAGGCTGGTTTTGAACTCAGTCAACGACGGGTACTTTTGCTAGTATATGTATATATTTTTTAAATAGTGTATATATATATATTACAATAGAGAAACGCGAGCATAAAAAGTAACATGGTTAAGCTAAACAAGGAAAAGTAACTTAAAATATTGCAGCATTAAGAATTGATAATATAATGTTATAAATTGAATTTTTAAAAAAATTCTTTATGCTGCAATATTTTAAGTTACAAATTTATTAATATTTTTTACTAGAATATCCTGTCCTTTTTCCCCAGTTTTTACAACTAGTCCTTTATTTTTCCATGTTTAAGCTTAACCATGTTACTTTTCTCGCATTTTTCTATTGTAATCCATGCTTTTTCTAGGCTTCCAGTAAATTCATTTTTTTCTTTTTTAATTTTAGTCTTATTTTTTTTACCCCATAAACATAACATACACATATGTAATCACAATGTACGACACTCGTCTGTTTTCAATAACATCACCCAAATATCTCCCTTTAATGCTTTCATTCTTTCTGTTCCACTTGTTACTTCGCTTTTCGTGAGAGCGGTGAATTGTTAGCAACAGTAGTAGCTGAAGTGACGTGGTTGTTATGGAAACCAGTCTTAAAAAACGTCGCTCACCTCCTTACGTTTTTTTACGATTTTGAACACCACTAAATTCCTCATAACTTTTGTTTTACTGAACAAAAATTGAATTTTTTTTTCCACAATACAGCTGAGAAGTTCATCCATAAACTGTAATAATTGTTTGAAATTTGGTCAAAAATGAGTGAGTGTCGAACCTTTAAAGCAGTTTTAAATGATTAAAACTGTCACTTAACCTTATATTCAAACACTGTAGTGTTTGAATTATATATATATATATATATATATATATATATATATATTATTTTTAAAATATAATTATCCACGGACACGTGGTTCGTCGTCTACAACTCATCAGAGTGGCTGAATCTATCGAGATTCGAAATCGGAACCTCGTGATAAGAAGCCTAAACTTTACCACGCGGCTAACCTCGCAGGACTAGGTGCGTCAGAAACTTCGGGAAAAATATTGAAAAATTCGACCCCCTGTCTTTTCAAGCTTATAACTACTCGAAAAATGTAATTCAAACCCTATTTTTTTTTTAATTAAAGGAGAAAGGACCAAGGTTTCATTAAAAAAAAAACGTGATTTAAAAAAAAAAAGGATTTAAACTTCGGACTTTACGGGTAAATTTCGAAAAAAAAAAACACTTCTTTTTTTGTTGTTGTTTTAAATTTGAATATATTATTTATTGATATTTTATCTTCAATTTGTGATACATAAAACTTTGGTGAGTAAATTAACTATTTACTTTTTAATAGACATTTCAAAATGGGGGCGTGAATTAATTTGACCCCCTGTTTTCCAAGCTTATAACTACTCGAAAAATGTAATTCAAATCCTAATTTTTTTCTATTAAAGGAGCAAGGGCCAAGATTTCATTTAAAAAAAAAAAAACATGTTTTTTTTAAAAAAAGGTTTTAAACTTCGAACTTTACAGGTAAATTTCTAAAAAAACACTTCTTTTTTTGTTTTAAATTTGAATATATTATTTATTGATCTTTTATCTTCAATTTGTGATATATAAAACTTTGGTGAGTAAATTAATTATTTACTTTTTAATAGACATTTCAAAATGGGGGAGCGTGAATTAAAAAAACGTTTGTTTTAAATATTATATTCGGTTTATTGGAAAGAGCATAAAATTTCACATTGACCCTGAAAATATCGTAAAAATAGAATCAATAGAAAAATTTTGATAGATTTTTAAAGTTTAAAAATTGAAAAATACTGAACTCGTAAAATTCAATTAATTTCATTACTGTTTAAAAAAAATGATATTTCTATTACTTTTTATACAACTTTAATAGTTTATTTTGGAAGTATAATCCATAAAGAAAATAAACAACCCACTTTTAAAAGAGAAATTACGAGATTTTTATATTTTATTCGCAATTTCGTGTTAGGGGTGTAAAAAATTCCTACAAAAATTCTGATACCCCTATCACAGGGCTACTAAATGCATCCCTTTTATGTAGATGTTTATATTTGTTTTTGTTAGCGATACTTTCTTGAATTAATTATTTATACGAAAGCGCATTTTTACCTAAATGCGTGTTGAGAATAATTTTCCTTTTGACCAATTTGGTACCCCCTAAATGGGGAGCGGCATATATATTATTTTTAAAATATAATTATCTACTGACACGTGTTTCGTCGTCTACGACTCATCAGAGTGGCTGAATCTAGCGAGATTCGAAATCGGGAAGTGAACATGTCTGTGTGCCTGTCTGTCTGTCTGTCTGTCTGTCTGTGTTTGTCTGTGTACATTTCCCTACGCAATAACTCTGTTAATTTTTAGTCTACAGACTCGAAATTTGATATACATGATACTGAGAGTTGGAAAAATTTATGTGAGCGATTTTCGGCCAGACATTTGGCTGTTAAGGGGTCAAAGTTCAACGATTTGACCTTTGAGAACTCTACCAAACTCCTCCGACAATTTTAGGTCTAAACTCTTGAAATTTTAGATATAGGTTCCATGGACATGGATCTAAGTTAATAACTTCATTGGAGCCCAAAACAATAAATGTTAAGGGGGCATAATAGGAGTCAAATAGGGGGCATAATAGGAGTTAAAAATTGAGCCTTTTTTTATTTTAGCTCAGCATACACCTCCAAACACCCGGGCAACGCCGGGCAACGCCGGGCACCCATGCTAGTATATATATATATATATATATATATATATATATATATATATATATATATATATATATAAAGACAGAGAGAGGGGGAGAGAGAGAGGGTATTAAGATGGCTGCTATGAGTAAAATGCAATCTGAGTGGCGTTTGTTTTTTTTGTCTTTTTCTTTGTAGCATAACAAAGTATTTTTTTCTTGTACTTTGGATCTTGGTGAGCGCATAGTCAAAAGATCCTGATTCAATATACTAATTTCGGTTCTTCGTCTATGAACGAAACTCTCTGGAAAAATGTGGCAAAGCTTTTGTTATGATATATATAAAAATGTCGGGAACTATTCCTTCCTCCGGCTATTATTGAAGTGTGAATAAAGCCCTTGAAAACAACAAACTAAAATTAGTATTTTCTAATCAGGCCACCAGAGGCCGCTTGTCATGGTCACGTGTGTGACTGTTGTCCGTTTCATTTCTGTTACAAATGAACCAGGAAGGAAAATAAATAAGGAAAGAATGATACAAACGTTCTCCAGTTAAATCTGATTGTCCAGTGCGGTGGTGGTTGTCTTTTGTTATCGACGACGCTTTTTTTTTTTTTTTTTTTTAAATTTGTGGGCGTTTGCTGTCTATTTCTAATCTGGTATGACTGAGTAAAAAAAAAAAAAAAAAAAAAAAGAAAGAAAGAATAGAGGTAAAAAAATGTTCTCTAGTCAAAGTTAATTATCTTGTGTGCAGCGAGGTAATTATATGATCGATAATATTTTTTTAGGCTCTATATCTAAAATTGAAATTACTATTTTATATATCAATTTTTAGTATTTACTTCGATAGTGCATGAATCTGATTGGCTGACTAGTATCACGGAAATATAAAAAAAACACGAAGTAACATCGATTCCATGCAATAGCCTGACGAATCCTCACGACTATGAAACGCCGAAAATTCTTTAAAGCTTACTTGTCATACATATTTTCCAAACTTAATATATGATGATGATTGCAACGTCTTGTCAGACGAGTGCCACTCCCTCAGATATTTAAAATCCATGAGCCCAAATACCTGAGGGAGTATCTATACAAAGATGATGTTACAGAGACTTAGCTTTGTACGACAGCTAAGTCTCTCTCTCGGTTCAAAATGTTGAGATCCAGCAACAAGCAAGAGCAAGATAGCCAGCAACAAATTAAACTGCAGACCAGCTTAATGCGGGTACTGGTCTTCCACTTTATGGTTTTTTTAAATCAGAGATTTGCTTCTCCTAGAAAGGTTGCCTTCACCACGGCTTACGGGAGCCCTCTCCACCCCAAATATATATATATATATATATATATATATATATATATATATATATATATATATATATATATATATATATCTCATTTAATCACGTGAATTAATATAAGAAGATATACTTTTGGGGGTAAATTTGCAGCATTTACTTCAACGGTGCTCAATACATAAGTAGAACAAGGTAGTAAGTTATGAAAATTTGGCAATTGAGCTAAATAATGAAAATATGGCAATTAAGCCACACAGAATCTTCCGTATATATATATATATATATATATATATATATATATATATATATATATATATATATATATATATGTGTGTAAATTTGTATTCCTGCCTGTTTGTTTGTAATTTGATTAATATATAAAAAATATCCGTTGCTAACTTCATTTATTTCTATATATAGTATGATTATTGCATATTTTACGAATGAGGTAACTTCATTTGCATATTACATTAAGAAAAATCGATTTTACTAAATAGCTGTATGTTACTGTTTTTAGTAAGAGAATTGTTTTTAGTGTTCTATTTAAGATTGTTATTTAAAGTTGATTTATATTGATAATGTATTTAATTTATTTTGAATTATTAATACCGACATCGGGGAGAGGGTGACTTGATAATGTAATAATGTTCCTATGTAACTTTATTCTGCATTTTCTTAACTTGTATATACATATATACACACACACATAAATTCGTATTTCTGTCTTGTTTGTTTGTTCATAGTTTGATTAATATATACAAAAGGTCCATTATTTTCCTATTTCATTTATTCTCATATATATATATATATATATATATATATATATATATATATATATATATATATGAGAATGTGTGTGTCTCACTCTATATACTCAACGAATGTTTTATCCATACACTCGAAAGTTTGTATAAAGGATCATGAGACACGTGAAAAACTTTTTAATCCTTTTTCATCCCGTAAAAGGCTGCTACCGAAAATAACGAAAGCTTATTGAAAAATTGGTACGTGGATGTGATCGAATTTTTATCTGTTTGTTAATTGTTTGCCAACTGCGCATGCGCGGTCGTGAAACATGACAGCTCCCATACGTTAAGTGTAAGTTTGTTTGAACTGGCCAAATGGGTATCGTACTTGAGTTACTGTCTTTTGGTTTCGATCTCAGCCTATTTTTTTTCTACTTATAAGAAGTGAACGGTTGAGAAAAGCATAATACTCGCATGCACACATCTCAGTTTCTTTCCCTTTTTTTTTTACTTTATTTTTTCTTTTAATGAATTCAACGTTACATTTAACACTGTCATTTGTACGGAAATAAAACTTCATTCCAATACTAACGTTAGCAAGTGCATTATTCAGGATTACAGAAAAAAGGGCCAACAGAATTGCAGTCATTACACAGCCATTCTTTGTGTCACTGGTAATATTACAAGCCTCACAAGAATCCCCGTTGGACAGGACCGAAGCTTTCACGCCGTCATGGAAAGTGGTTATGACTTCATGAATGTTGTCTGATATTCCAAGTCTCTTCAAGATCTTTAACAGAGCTTTAAGGTTCA
>NC_136510.1:35176779-35221779 GCF_053919585.1 Euprymna scolopes
TCTCTGTCTTTGTCTTTCTCTCTCGATCCATCTTTTTGTTAACTTATATTTCTATACCGAAACTGTATTTGCGTCATCTTTAAGGTTTTTAAATGAGAACACTGTTATTGTTTTTATTATTATCGTTTGTTAATTATTCTGATGAATTCTTATCAAATATTTACTACCTGTTTTCAAATATTTAATATTTGTTTCAAATTGTCTACTCCAATTTATCAAGCATTGCTGTGTATTGCATATATATTTAGCTAGCCTAATCAATTTTAAAGCATAGAAAATCAAGCTTCTCTGCTTTCATCATAATAACTCTGACCCCCCCCCAGCACCACTACGCCATAATTGAAATCAATGGCTTTTGTCTTGGCGAAGCTCCATGTCTTGACAAGCGTCTAGGACTAGCCTTCACTCCTGATCTGAAATAGAGCACATACATCAACTCTGTTGCCAAGATCGTTAGAAAAATAGTTGGATCACTCAACTGCTTAAGTAGATATCGCACTCAATCCTCTATCTGTATAAGAACCAAGTACGTTCGAAAATTGAGTACTCAGCGCACCCTATCCAGCTGCATAGAGTTTTATATTAATTTTATATTTTATATTATATTTTTATATTATATTTTATATTATATATCTTTATATTATATTTTATATTATATTTTATATTAATTTTATATATATATATTTATATTATATTTTATATTATATTTTATATTAATTTTATATTATACATATTCATATTATATTTTATATTAATTTTATATTATATATATTTATATTATATTTTATATTAATTTTATATTATACATATTTATATTATATTTATATTATATTTTATATTAATTTTATATTATATTTTATATTATATTTTATATTAATTTTATATTATATTTTATATTAATTTTATATTATATATATTTATAATATATTTTATATTAATTTTATATTATATATATTTATATTATATTTATATTATATTTTATATTATATATATTTATATTATATTTTATATTATATTTTATATTAATTTTATATTATATATATTTATATTATATTTTATATTAATTTTATATTATATATATTTATATTATATTTATATTATATTTTATATTATATATATTTATATCATATTTTATATTATATTTTATATTAATTTTATATTATATATATTTATATTATATTTTATATTAATTTTATATTATATATATCTATATTATATTTTATATTATATTTTATATTATATATATATTTATATTATATTTAATATTATATTTTATATTATATATATTTTATATTATATTTTATATTATATTTTATATTAATTTTATATTATATTTTATATTAATTTTATATTATATATATATTTATATTATATTTTATATTAATTTTATATTATACATATTTATATTATATGTTATATTATATTTTATATTCATTTTATATTATATATATTTATATTATATTTATATTCATTTTATATTATATATATTTATATTATTGTTTATATTAATTTTATATTATATATACTATATTATATTTTATATTATATTTTATATTATATATATTTATATTATATTTTATATTATATTTTATATTATATATATTTATATTATATTTTACATTATATTTTATATTAATTTTATATTATATATATTTATATTATATTTTATATTAATTTTATATTATATATATTTATATTATATTTTATATTATATTTTATATTATATATATTTATATTATATTTTATATTATATTTTATACTATATATATTTATATTATATTTTATATTATATTTTTTATTAATTTTATATTATATATATTTATATTATATTTTATATTAATTTTAGATTATATATATTTATATTATATTTTATATCATATTTTATATCATATTTTATATTAATCTTATATTGTATATATATTTATATTATATTTTATATTAATTTTATATTATATATATTTATATTATATTTTATATTATATTTTATATTATATATATGTATATTATATTTTATATTATATTTTATATTTATTTTATATTATATATATTTATATTATATTTTATATTAATTTTGTAATATGTATATTTATATTATATTTTATATTATATTTTATATTATATATATTTATATTAATTTTATATTAATTGTATATATATATATATATATATATATATATTATATTTTATATTATATTTTATATTAATTTTATATTATATATATTCATATTATATTTTATATTAATTTTATATTATATATATTTATATTATATTTTATATTATATTTTATATTATATATATTTATATCATATGTTATATTATATTTTATATTAATTTTATATTATATATATTTATATTATATTTTATATTAATTTATATTATATATATTTATTTTATATTTTATATTATATTTTATATCATATTTTATAGTAATTTTATATTTTATATTTTATGTTTTACTATACCATTCAGGATTTACAAGAACACTTTCAAAGTTTTTTATACATTTTTCTTGGTTAAGAACAATAGATTTTAACTGTTGCCTCCTTTCTATTACATGAAACAAACATCTCCACAACAATTACAGGGTTACAAAAAAAACGGGCCCAACTCTAATTAGGCCCCGTTTCTTTGTGTTTTGTCTGAATTAAATGAAACTTTGGTCATAACTAGTTTATTATATTGAAAACATCATATCAAAGGACTAGGGTCTTTGGGCTTTTTTTCTCGGTTCTACAGCATATGTTCTAGATGGCCTCCATTTAGCTTTTGTTTTGTTTTTTGTTTTTGGTCACCCTGTATATACCAACCAAAATACGACAATGCCAAAAAGAGGTCGATCTTTGATCAACCAATATAAACATTATTAAAATTAAAGTCTGGGGGAAAGTATGTTCAAAGTATCAAAATCTAATCAATCAAACATAAACGGCCAATCGATTTGTCATATCGAGCACGATAAAATCAAAAGATGCACATAAAGTTATAAATAGTACATAGGGCCAGAGCAAAGCTGAACTGCTAGTATTTAATAAAATAGTATAACAAAACATTAGTATTACTTTTCTCGGGAAACGCAGCCTTTTAACATAAGTACTCTATCAAAGATACGACCTCAACTAAAGCCGCATTGATTTTCTTGTATATAATTGTATATGCACTTCTTATAAAAAAATGATTTTTGTTAAAAATGATCACGATTTTTTTAAAGATTACCTGTGATTTGCGTAACTGAATTGCAAATAAAAAACAGTGACCTCTGTTTTCAAACAAAAACCGGAAGTTATAGCTTAAACGGAAATAACTTATAGTTTAATATGAGACTTCCGTTTTTAATCGCACCTCTTTTCAGATATTAATTATTTAAAATAAATTAAATCAAATATAAACTGAATTAAAAATAAGCTAAATAAATGAATTTTTAATAATGTTTCTAAATAGTACTATTAAACTGATTCTGTTACAATAAAGAATAACGACGATCGATTTTATTATAAAAATAGATTTTTAATGTAATAAGCAAATGAGGTCACTCATTCAGTGCAGATTTCGTTTGATAAATACTATATATAGAAGTGACGCATAATATTGAACGTGTAATTTCTATTAATAGAAATAGACTAAAACGAATTTATATATTTCTTTGTTCATGATCTTTGATAAGACAGGGTTACGTTCGAAATAAATGGTTTTATTTGATGCACAATTGCATCATGATACTTAACTTTATCATTTTAAGCTTAAAGTCAAGCTATTATCACCGCATAAGCAGTAAGGCCAAGTATATAAAATCAATGCTAGGTTCTTTGATATGCCAAGAGCACGTTCAGAATGAATGTTTCCGTTTAGAGCACAATTGAAGCCTGATGCCTGACTTTTACATTTAAACTTTAATTTAAACCATATATATATATATATATATATATATATATATATATATATATATATATATATATATATATATATTGTCATCAAAATCGGTGAAATTACCCATTTTCCAATCAAATCGATTGTATTGCCTGCTCTAATTGAGAACCAAGCAATAATCGTCTAGACTGCACTGTTTCTACTGTTAATTTTATGAATTTATATATATATATATATATATATATATATATATATATGTGTGTGTGTGTGTGTGTGTGTGTGTGTGTGTGTGTGTGTGTGTGTATAAAACTACTACATTTTCTCACATAAAATTAATATACAAAAGTATAAATTTATGCGTAAACCTTAAGCTTTTACTTCAAAAATGTGCAATACGTAGGTAGAGCTAGTTAGTAATGTATAAAATGTATATGGCGATTAAGCTACACTGAATGTTCCGACAGCCTGAAAAATCCTAGAGGGGATGAAACGCGGAATATTCAGTGTAGCTTAATCGCCATATATATTTTATAAATTATCATATATATATATATATATATATATATATATATATATATATATATATATATATATATAGTAGAGAAAACAGTTAATAAAACATGTTAAAAACACTTTGAAAAAGAGTTAAAAACATATTTAATTTGAAAAGGAAACATTGAATAAGTGGATTGTCCTAAATCCGCGGAGTTTCGAAGAAATACTTCCTTCTCATCAGAGGGTAGGAATTAGCAAAATGCGGGATCGGATTTTGCATGCAAAAGTATTTGATGAAACTGCAAGTAAGTCAAAGATCTAACTTGATAACAAAAAGTGAAGCAGAGGGAATTTTATGAATTGAAAATTGAAAAATTGAAAAAGTGAAGCAGAGGGAATTTTATGAATTTATATATATATATATATATATATATATATATATATGTGTGTGTGTGTGTGTGTGTGTGTGTGTGTGTGTGTGTGTGTGTGTGTGTGTGTGTGTGTGTGTGTGTGTGTATAAAACTACTACATTTTCTCACATAAAATTAATATACAAAAGTATAAATTTATGCGTAAACCTTAAGCTTTTACTTCAAAAATGTGCAATACGTAGGTAGAGCTAGTTAGTAATGTATAAAATGTATATGGCGATAAAGCTACACTGAATGTTCCGACAGCCTGAAAAATCCTAGAGGGGATGAAACGCGGAATATTCAGTGTAGCTTAATCGCCATATATATTTTATAAATTATCATATATATATATATATATATATATATATATATATATATATATATATAGTAGAGAAAACAGTTAATAAAACATGTTAAAAACACTTTGAAAAAGAGTTAAAAACATATTTAATTTGAAAAGGAAACATTGAATAAGTGGATAGTCCTAAATCCGCGGAGTTTCGAAGAAATACTTCCTTCTCATCAGAGGGTAGGAATTAGCAAAATGCGGGATCGGATTTTGCATGCAAAAGTATTTGATGAAACTGCAAGTAAGTCAAAGATCTAACTTGATAACAAAAAGTGAAGCAGAGGGAATAGGGTGAAGAAAAAGGTGATTTTACGTGAATGGATAGTCAGGTGAAAGGTAAGGTATCCAATGACGGTAAAATCCAAAAATGTAAATCCAAGAAAATTAGTTAAGAAAGTTAGTTTATATATATATATATATATATATATATATATATATATATATATATATATATATATATATATATATAATATGTCAAAATATATTCTTTATTAATTTTAACTATTTAACAGTGTTCAATACGTGAATATATCTTATTGTTATTAGTAGTAGTATAATATATTTATTCCAAGCAAGATAAGCACAGGCGTCTATGTGTAGCTTACTTGCTATATATATATATATATATATATATATATATATACATTTATGAATGTACATATGGTCTTTATTATAGAGTTGTAGATTGGCATATAGATGTACTAAGAAAGGCGCGAATCAGCGTGGTACGAGTTTTTGAATGGCTCCATGCTGTTGTTGGCATTGATTTCCCTTATTCTTTCTAAAATCAAGAACTTACTGAATGGACCACGTAAAGGTTGCCAACATCCATATTGAACGTGATCCAATAAAATAGATAAGATTCGAAAATTACACGTCCAAGTCTCTAATCTACGCTTACTTAACTACCTACACCTCTAATGGAATTATTGTCTCTAATATATTTTCTTTTTCTGTTTGTCTGTCTGTTCATTCCACTTTTTTCGGAAACTACTGGTCTGATCTTCTAAAATTTTGCATGGACCTATGTTATGATAATGGACAGCTAATATTATGCCATCCGTTCGATACAAAATTACCTATGAATAGGAATCTCAATTTGATGCAAATATTTAACAATATTTAATCATCAATTTGGCATAAAGCACTTATTCTATGTCAACGGGCTATAACTTTTGCCTGTTTTAAATGGGCTAAAAAAACTAGCGTGTTAGGTAATTATCTCTCCAGGAATTAAGATATAAGCAGACTAGAAGTAGAGCTCTCTGGCATACAAAAATACCTAAATATTCTCGTCAACATTATCCGGTAGGGCGTCTTAGGCGATTAGAAATAACCTAATCCTTTCTAACAAAACAAAAAAGAAAAAAGAAAAGTGAACGTAAAGATTTATATAATAAACCCCATCAAACTATGCAGACCCATAATCAAGACCGATAGGTGCAAGATCATCGCCTGCTTAAAAATGACTTAGTCTCTTTTTTTTCTTTTTTTTTACATGGGATCACCACTTATCAAGGCCCGGAGGCCACTCAGGGATAAAGGTTATTGCGTGTACAGTAATCAATGAGATAGTATTGTAGTAATCATTAGTATTGGAGATTTGATAGAGTGTCTTACTTAAGGGGGCGGTTAGACAGGAATTTGTTTATGTTAGACTTGAAGACATCCAAGTTGTAGTCAGGCGGGAAACAGGCGAACGGAACAGAGTTCCACAATCGTGCACTTCTGAGAAAGAAGCTCTGCTCATGGAATCTACGTTTGGATTTAGGCACAGATAAATAGTGGGGAAAATTATTGGCAGTAGTTCCAGCCAGACGGATGTTTCTCGTGAAAGATTGGCGAGGGGGGGACGAGAGATTGGAACTCAGACGAGCACTTGCCATGGAAATAACGATAAAACAAAGACAGGCTCGCAACGTCTCTTCTGTGGGAGAGAGGCTGAAGGGAAGAGAAAAGGGCATCCCCCAAGACGTATCCTAAACTGGTATGAAACCTACTTAGAACTCGGGAAATAATGGTGATATATCTTCAACAACGAATGGTTCATCTCCTATATATAATAATTTGATTGCAGAAATTTTCCTCTGGACCAAATTAGAGTAGGTTTATAATAACAGATGCCACATACAAATTTATTATGTCTAAACTTTTCTCCGTCATCTTATACATTGCAGACACATTTTTCGTTAGAATAAAATACTATCTTATTTCCTACGAGCGACATCATCACGATTGCCAAGATGCATGCACAAAGTAATTTGTATTTCCCCTTCTATCTGAAAAGTCCTCCCACTCTTCCAGTAAAAACCGGTAAATATATAACCATTCTAACTATATTGACCCGACACCCTTATTAATTGGATTAAACAATAAGACACCTACAACTACCATTGCACTTTACTATTCGAAAATAATTATTTCTCCCCAATAACATTCCGCCCATTCTCATTGGTTGCAACCATGAAATTCTATTATTTCGATTGTACACGAACATACAAAAAACGAACACCGCAGCCCTTAATCAATATGGTCGATCAATCGCCACGTATTGTTTTAAATCATTTATACTTTATTATCGTCGATTTTCCTTTATTTTGCAGACTGATATTTACATTTTTAGAAAAAGTCGCAACTTTATTTAGATTATATCCGGTTTCCGCGTCCTAAATTAATCGATGCTTAAGTGAATTGGTCTCTTTTTAAATCATTTATACTTTACTGTCCTTTATTTTACAGACTGGTGTTTACAAAAATTAACTATAACATTTAGTTAAAATACACACATGCCATGACGCATTATTTGGATTAATATTATTTACACATTAACGTTCTACTGAATTGAACACGTACTTTGTTACCATCACAAAAAAATATTGTCCCAATATTTTTTGTGATGGTAACAAAGTACGTGTTCAATTCAGTAGAACGTTATGATTGAAAACTGATCTCCAACGATAAAAGTTATATTTTTTTTACAATTTTACAATTTTACTTTTTTCTTATCTGAAAGTTAAGACTAATATATAGTTTATTAAAATTACTAAATTTTTAGTGTTATTTTTACGAAAAGGGGTCACCATATATCAAGGCCTGAAGGTTACTCGAGGATAAGGGTTAATGTGTGTAGGTAGTCATTGAGACAATAGCTTAGTAATCGTTCGTAGTAGAAATTTAGTATAATTAGATTGTTTAAGAGGATGGTTCAATAAGAACTTGTTTACGTTGGACTTGAACACGACAACATAGTAGTCAGCTGGAAATCAGAATAGCGGAACTGAGTTCCACAGCTGGGATGTTCTAAGAAAGATACTTTGTTCATGGTATCCACGTTTAGATTTAGGCACCTGGTAAAGTGGGAGTAGGATTTGATAATGGTTAAATTCTACTAGTTTTAGTTATTAATCTTTTAGTATTCAGTTATTTTTTTCTTTTTTAATGTTCAGTCCAAGACGAGGGCCTCGTTCTAGATAATCCAATTTTCAGACTTGCCAGTTACTCAATGTCTCTGGTCTGAAAACCGCCTTCAATAAATCAATTAATATCACCTAAATTCGGAACAAAACTCTTTTGCCGGCGACGAGATTATCTTAATCTCTTTATTGAGCCGCGTCTCCATTCGTTCAGTCTCTTCTCTCCCGGCCGTTATGCAGAGCGTCTTACTGTTCCAAATGCGCAACGGATTATTTCGGATTTATTATTTCTTCATTCAGAAGGAAAAAGATAACAAGTTCAAAGTGTACATAATGATGACATTCGATGAGAAAGAAAACACCGGTTTTTGTCTACCATCATATACATAAGGTAAAGCCAGCCAATGTGGTCAGATATAAACCCTAGAGTTATTACGTATATATATATATATATATATATATATATATATATATATATATATATATATATATATATATATATATATAATAATTCTATTTCATTAGTTATTTGTGGCAAATAGCAGACCGTGTTCTTAACTTATATTTCAATTGTTTTTATAGATTACATATTTAATCTTATCGATATTTTCATTTTGCTTGCACTGTGATTTTTCTAATGAGGTAAAAGGAGTTATTTCCCCACCGCCATAAGTTTCCCACTACCATTCCTTAATAAAAAAAATATTTAATAAAACATACATTTTGTACGCACCAGTATCATGGGTGTTTTGCTTTTCTAATCAATATAGACTTTACTAATCAATCTGCTCGTATCCTAAATATATCTACTTTTGACAGGAAATCCTAGATGCCCTGTCTTTCTTTCATTTCTCCTCCTCGTTGATCAGTGGAACTGATTACATCTGCCAAAAACGAACAGCTGCCAGGGCGTCATCCCGTCTAGGGATTTCAGTGGATACATTGTCGCACATTTGTCTTAATTCCTCATCGTGTTTACTTTTTTTTTAATTATTCTGTATCATTCTCCTGTGTCTTGATTGGGTGTCCATCGTATTATAATAAGAACGTAAGCTGATTTTATTAAGTCACTGACGTAAGAATCTACTTTATTAAAAAAAAAACAAGTTCGACAAGATACACTTGAAGAAGGTCGAGGGTTACATATACTGAAACGTTGTAAAAATGACACTTAAGATAAGAGCCGTAGTCCGAAGATTCCAATTAATATGAATAAGACTTAGATTTTTAATGATATTTGGAAATTGTCCAAACACTAAAAAAATCGTTTATGCCAGTAAAACTCGGGTTTTAGAAGTTCATTTTTATTTTTATCTCGTAATTGCTAGAAATAAATAAATAAAATATATAAAACCAAAAGCATTTCCACCTCTTTTATATAATTAGAAAAAAATCGACTCACTTTGGGCGAGTAAATTTATATTATTCAAGTCTCGTTTGATCGATACTTAATTTATCATGATCTGGTGATTAGGAGACATTTACTCTTTTCCTTATCAGTATTTATGAACGTGGTCGTGGATGTCGTAAGTAGAATCAGGCCTTGTCACTAAAGTTACGTGACTGGCTTGGCGTCATAAAATATGGTATTAGCCGCTAAGCAACTATTACAAATGATGGTCATTTAGCGTTTCAATTCTCCAAGAAATTGCCGAGGGAATTATAAATCTGGTAAAAAGTTCCTATTTACAATGCCTCCCTACCGTACAGAGTTAGACACCAGGGTCGTTTTTTAACGTGGATAAAAGGAACAAAAATAAAAATTGTCTCGGTCGTGAAGGATTTCTCCTCCACTGACAGAGAACAAGAAATTGAAGTGCAGCATCTGGAGAACAGATGGTATTTATTTGCTCCCCCACCGAGCAAATTAGGCACAAGGCCGATTTTTAATGTGAGGAGTGAAGGGAGGGGGAAGGGAAAAAGGGGACCAGCTCCCGAGAGGTGGGAAATGGGAGCTGGTTAATGGTCAGGTATGTGGGGTTGCCCCCACATCTGGTCTTTGCTAGTCATAGCTAGTCCTAGCCAGTCATAGCTTGCAGCATCTGCCGGAACAGATACTACACTTTGATCTTGTCCCGAAGGCCAAGTTACTGTATTTAATTAAATAATAAACCAATTTTTTTTTCGTAATCCATGAGGCAACAAAATATTTAAGTTTTAACACGCGCAACTTTTCCTGTTGAATTAATTCTTGTTTTTCTCTGCAATTACTTTTTTATATTAATTAGATAATATCAAAAAATTTCACTTTCAGTAAAAATCGTATTCCTTATTTCTCTTTTGCAATACAACTTTTAAGTTTCCAAATGCTTTTTTGTCAAATGCTATCATTCATTATCGATAGTCTAACTTCAATATAGCTTGTTTACTCGTACCTCATGTGTGACGTCATTTCTCAGTAATTAGGCCTGCTTCTATTTTACACTGCCAAGACGTGGCATAGTGGAATCATAAGAAACGTACACTATAGTGTGTGTGTGTGGGGGGGGGTTCAAATTCTGCCATGGCTTTTATTTACCTCCATGCAAGAAAGTAGACACAAAGTCGTCTGAGGATTGAAAAGCCAGCCCACTAGGAGAAGTGCACTTTGGCATAGAGAAAATGCCTAAGCAGCCGCCGTCGGAATTCGCTAATGCGGATGCTTCATGCGATTAGCAATAAACTAATTTCCATAAAAATGCAACTGCAGAATTCTTTTCTTGGTATTGGTTTAACTAGTGTTTTCCAGAATTAGGTACTTATAATAGGGATCATGTGAAGTTTGCCAACATCCAACAGGATTCGAACCCGGCACGCCCACATTGTCGGTACACATCCCACCTCTTATGTAATTATTATATAGTAGGGATTTGCCTCTTTAGGAAGTTAAACATAATGTCAAATAAAGTTTCAACAAGTCTAAAAAATGCATGAGCAGTCAAGTATTCCTTGGGAGGGGCCTCTCAGGCGATTAGCAGTAAACAAATTTCTTCTCAGAGATAGAAGGTAAAGCCTGGGAAAATGTACAAATTCATACATCAGTTCGACAGAAACAAGACCTCCATTTTTAAAAAAGCCCAGACACTGACAGACTGATTGTTAGAGACGTACTCTCAACTGGTATAAAAGGGTGCATTGTCTTTCGAGTATAGTAGGTTTATTATTTACTGCCTGAAACGCCTTAACCAGGCAATGTCAACGGGGCGGCCCAGGCAATTTCAAAATTCCAGAGTTCTCTTTTTCTAATACACTTTTTGTTAATTATACCATGTAGTTTATCTTGATTGTTAATGGCCGGCAAGGCTCCGACATAAATATTGGACCCCAAGTGTAACAAAAGGCGTTCATATAAGCCTAGCGGCCATAGAGCAGACGCAGTCCGATTAAGTAGTCCACACCAGTTATTACTAAACGCTAAATATAATTTCATTCTAGTGATGCGATATAAATACACCCGGAGGCGAACGTGGACATAGACATTGTTTTCGATGTTTGCTGCCGCCGCCCACGACGACGTCGTGACTTGTTAAGTAATATAACTTCGGTTAACTGTCTGTGGAATTGGCAGGCATAATTAGATTCCGACGCTGGTTTTGATATTTTTAGAATTCACCGACGACCTATTGAGCAAGATTTTCACAAATACCTTTCATAATTATCACCTTGAATTGAATGATAAAGGTGGAATCGATATACCGATACATAGGGTTGGGGAGGATTCAAAATAACATGATATTTTGGTGAGTTTATGACGAGATTTCCGTAAGACATTTCATACATAAATGTAGGGTGTGAATGAAAGTAACTTTGTCTGTGTGTCTGTGAGTTCGTTCCTAATGGACTCGGAAACAGCTGGGTTGATTTTTATGAAAATTCACACGAAGATACTTTATGGGCCTGGCAATGTTCTTAGATAGGTTTTGTATCGAAATGTCTTCGAGAAGTATCGATAATCGATTGTCGAAATAATCAGATACAAAAAGAGCAAACCAAAGTTTTCCTTACTCAAATTCCCACACGTGATGCAAACATTTCTGTGTGGATCGAGCAGTCTGCAACTGGATTTATTTTGAGTTAAGTTTAATGTCTTCACGTGGCACCAAAAAGTAGAGTATTTGAGGCAAGCATTTATTTCATCTGCTGGTGTTGATTGAGGAAATGCAGGTAAAATTTGTCTGAAATCTCTTGCAAGCAATATTACTGCATTCCCAAATGGTCTGATATTACCACGCAAATCTGGCAAGGCTCGACCAAGAGCTTCAAGTGATTTTGTGCATGCCATTGTGCATTAATCCCAAACAAGAAGTTTGCATTTTTGCAATATTTTCCCTCATACTGGATGTTTTTCGGAATGTTGAACATGAGATTATTGAAAAAATGAATGTTTAATAGTAGTTTCAAAGTAGAATAAGTAGTTCTTCTACTTGGTAGCAAGGTCGCAGGTATTTCGCATGCAACAAGGGTTAAGAATATGTCATTTTGTCACCGAATGGCTGCCAAAAATCAATTAATTAGAAAGGTTTTACCAGTTACTCCTGGTGGTGTTCAGGGTAGCAGTAATTTCCAAATAACTTCTTATCTCACAGTAAGTAAATCAAGTGACTAAAATAGGATTTATCCATGTTTTGACAATGCCTTATTCACTGTAATTAATTTAGGACACTAAAATGGAATGACGTATTAGAGATAGACAGATAGAGAGGAACATATATAGATAGAAAAGAGAAAGTGAGAGGGAAATAGAGAAAGAGAAGGAGATAGAGAGAGATAGAGGGATTGGGAGATAGACAGAGAGAGGGAAGAGTTAGAAACAGAGAGGGAACGAGACAGAGGAAAAGAGAAGGGAAAAGAGGGAGTAAGAGAGAGAAAGGGGCTAAAAGAGAGATGGAGACGGTGATGTAGATAGAAAGGTAGATTGGGAGAGATAGATGGAGAGAGATATTAAGAGAGGAAGAGAGAGAGGGTAGAAGAGAAACAGAGGGTGAACTACACTGCACCGTTTATTTCCTCGATCAGTAAAAGAGAAATTCTTCGAGGCTGAGGCAATTTTTATTTTTGTTAATATCCAGAGTACCCTTTTTCTCAGGAGCTAGATTTTACACACTTTAGAAACCGACCGGGTTATCTGTACTTTCACCTAACAATTGAATAAATAAAAAGATATTGTAAAATTTGAATTTAACACGAAAATACTATTTTAAAATATAGTACGGTACCATAAGTGCATAAGCGCCACTTTATTTTAAATATTTATTTTCCAAAAGAATTGTTTGAATAAACATGACGTCAAGAGCCGGATGAAGCCGAGCGTTGCCAATGTAATAATAACAATACTATGTGAAATAAATTATAAAGTAAACTTTTAAATGTAGAAGCAAAACATCAACATAAAAAAACTACCGTTCATTTGTATTTCTTATTAAATGTTTGTAGAAAATGGCATTTTTTTTTTTTTGTTAAATAAATAAATTTTAAGCAATTTTTACAATAAATAATAGCAACTTCGTTAACTTTTACAACTTGTCTCAGCGGATTATACAACCTCCCCATGTTAAAAACAGATTTCGGAATTACCCCCCAACCTCTCCATGTTAAGAATGATTTTCGGGTTTTTTTTTTTTTGAGGGAGTGTTTAGTCCGAAAGCCGTTTTTAATTTGGGGAGGTTATGGTGTTTGCAATACGCTGGGTCAAGTCGTAAAAATTAATCAGCAACTTTCTTGTTAAAGTATTTTTTATTATAGTTTAGAAAAAGTGAAACAAACTTTTTTGTGTATTTTTTTTTTTTTTTTGCCAGTATTTAACAACAAACAAAACTGGTGTATATATATTGCCGAATCCCGGCGAGTAGTTTTTATTATTATTATTATTATTATTATTATTATTATTATTATTATTATTATTATTATTATTATTATTATTATTATTATTTTGTTATGCCAGGGAAGAACACGTAAAGAAAAAGCATGAAGAAAAAAAAAATTAATGCAATTTTTTTCTATAAAAAAAAGCAGGAAAAATAGTATACTTATTGATATGAAAAGTCACTGAATAATCGGAATAATGAAAGAAACTCGGAATAATGAAAGAAACTCGGCTGAAATCGGAACACAAAGTAACGATGTCGAAAAAAGTTTTTTTTTTAATATGGTAATATTTTTTTACTTTTTAATATTTAAAAACACAGTTAGGTTAGTTACTATCATTGTTATAAAACCGTAAACGGACCTGTAGTTTTCTAGTTTGGTTAAGACGAACAAACCAGATGTTCAAAATTTATATATATAGATATATAATGAATTTTGTGTGTGTGAGTTCGTTCCCTATTGACTCGAAAACGGATGGGCCGATTTTTATGAAATTTCACAGCAAGGTACATTATGTGACTGGGAATGTTCTTAGGTGAGTTTTCTATCGGAATGATTTTGATAATCTATAATTGAAATATTTCAATGAAAGAAGGAACAGACGATTTTGACTTAATATTGTACACAGCCTAACATATTTTTATTACTACACAAACAAAATAGATCGATATATAAAATTAACAGTAGGTTCTTGGATATGACAGGGGCGCGTTCGAAAATGAATGTTTCTGTTGAGCATTATACATGACTTTTGCATTTTAATCTTTAATTCAAGCCGTTATATATAAAAAAAATAATTTCATAAAATCGACAATAGATTCTCTACAGTGCAATGGAAACTACAATGGATTATGGATTAAGTTACTGCAGGGAGGCATTTAAAGCTTCCTCTTGGTGCATCGCGATAGGTGTCCACTAGAGCAGCAATCAATCGATCTGATGAAAAAGGAGGCGATTTCACCGATTTTGATGAGAATAAAAAATGGGAGTGTGAAACATTTATTGATCATCATTCAATCTCTCGGTGTCTCCCTGCTATTATTATATATATTATTGGACTTCCTGCCAAAACAATTTTCTCAGCGAAATTTCGTGTTTTATCTATCTATCTATACTCCCATAAATTCGGTTTCCTTATTAAAAATCCTCTTTTCTATTTATTTACAAAGTAAATACAAGTTTCTTATGTCTTGGTTGTGGAATTGCATTCACTAGCAAACGATCTAGCTAATTTGCATATTCTTTTACACATACATTTTAATTAATTCCCTATTAGTTGCTTCGGGGCTTTAATGGGATAATTATCTTTAGTTAACTATTACGTGTAATTATATTTATGCAGATATTCTACATGATTTATACTTGCATAATATTTGTGAAAAAAGTTTATAGTAAACACAAAATTGTTTCCATATATATTTATGTATACGTATATATTTTTTGTCAAACAAATCTATCTATATCCGTCTATCTATCTATCTATACTCCTATAAATCTGGTTTTCTTTCGTGTGTATCGATATTCATATTAAAAACCTTCTTTTCTATTTATTTAAAAAGAAAATACAAGTTTCTTATATATGGCTTGTAGAATTACATTCACTAGCAAAAGATTTAGCTAATTTGCATATTTTTAAACATTCATTTTAATTAATTCCTTATTAGTTTTTTTCGGTTTTCTTATGGATGATCATTTTCAGTTAACTATTATGTGTAATTATTATATTCATACAGATATTCTACATGATTTATAATTGCATAATATTTGCGTAAAATGTTTACAGGGAATACACAATTGTTTCTATATATATATTTATGTATGCGTATGTATTTTTGTTTAATTTATCTATCTATCTATCTATCTATCTAGATATCTAAAAAAGTGAATGTGTCTGTCAGTCTGTGTATGAATGAATGCCCCAAATATAAAAATGACGTTAAAATTTAATGAATGACCAAAAAAAGAAGATATTAAAACCAATATAATAACTAGGACTGTGACAACAGCATATTCTTTTCATTGTTTCAACTCGCAACATTTCGGCTGGTGTAGCCTACGACCTTCGTTAAGCATGTTGCTCGCCATTTTGGAAAAGAAAGAAGAAAGATTACTGACTCCATAGTTGGTTTCGTATTCTTGGAGTTGGTTTTGTGTTTTTTGCCGTGATTTCGTAGGTGTGAAAAAATTGGAGTGACAAAGGGAGGTAACTTAAATCAATCAATTTTTTTTCACTCATACGAAACCACAGCAAAAAAAAACAACTCCAAGAATACAAAACCATCTGCAGAGACAGTGACTTCTCTCCTTTCTTTTCCAAGGTGGCAACCAGCATGCCTGACGAAGGTCGAAGGCTACACCGAAACGTTGCACAAATAACACTAAAGATGAGAACAATAGTCCGATCAAAACAAGTAATGCAAACAAACAGGTCTCATCTAAACAACTAAGAACTGTAAGCGTCGACTTTTTACGATAATCAGGCGTGTTGTTTTTTCCTAATTTACTCAGATTGACGTTATATGTTTTTTACATGAGAGTTACCAATTATCAAAGTCTAATGCCACTCGAGGATAAAGGTTAATGAGTGCCTGGTGGTCAGCTATACAACAGCGAAATGGTCGGTAGTGCTTGGAATTGAGTAGAATTTGGATATTTAAGGGGACCGCTCACAAAGAATTTGTTTATACTTAGCTTGTAAACAATCATGTTATAGTCAGCTGGAAAGCAGCCCTGCGGTATAGCGTTTCACGGGGATGCAGTTTTAGGAAAAATTTTATTCATAAAAGTTTCCTTTATATTCAGGCACAGATAAAGATTGCCGGAAATTGTTAACGACAGTGGTTGTAGCTAAACGAGTGCGTGTTGTTAATATTTTCCAGCGAGCATATCGACAAACGTTTGACATTCATCTTTTCACATGAACTAGTTGTTCTTAAATTAAATCAGTTTTAATGTAAACCGGGACCGATAATTTGATAAAGTTTAGTGACAGTTGACCAAGTGATGTTGACATTTCTTTCTTCATCTTCCTCTGCCCCGTGGCGGATGTCGTTGGGGCGCTACAGATGACCTGTCAACCAGTTCTCTCCATCTTTCCCTGTCCTCCGCAGGTTTGACCGCCTCGTTCCGTCCATTCTGTGATGTCTTCCCATCTCTTCTATCTCCCTCTCTTTCTTCCTCCTCTTACAGTTTCCTGGGGCACTGTCTTGGCAGGCTTCCATTCTCTTGTTACGAGGCTGAACCATTTTAGTTTGCGCCTCCTGACTGTGATGAGAATATCTTCAATGACTTGCCTTATTCTGTTTGGGGTTTTTTTTGTGTGTGTTTGTTTGTTGTTTTTTTTTTTTGTTTTTGTTTTTTACTTCCTCATTGGTTATATGGTCTTTTTATAGGCATGTGTTATATCGCTTAAGTTTTTGAAGCATTTCTCACGCAAAAAGTTGTCGAGATGCTTGAAAAAGTGGTAGTCGATATACGAGAAATTTAGAGAGTATGGCGGATGATGCAGAGTTTCGTAGCCCAATTTGTTCAACAACTGCAGGGACGGTTCAGCAACGTGCGTTCAGGCATTGTAGTGAAGGAGAATAGTGCCTTTTCTATTGACTAATGCTGAGTGTTGTTGTCGAAGTTTCTGATGCATTTCACCCATTTGTTGACAGTACTTATATTCCGTAATTGTTTCGCCTGGATTAAAAAAAAACTGTAATGGATGAAACCGATCACAGACCACCAAACAGTCAGCATGGCCTTCTTTTGGTGAAACTCTGGCTTCAGAAAGTGTCATGGAGCTTCGTTGGCGTCTAACCACCGAGCTGAGCGTCGCGAGTTGTCGTAAAGAACCCACTTTTCATCGCAAGTCACAACTCGGTCGAGAAACGGGTCGTTCTTGTTGCGTAAAAGAAGGGAAGATGATACGTCATCATGGCGTTTCTTTTGGTCGTCATTCAATTCGCGAGACACCCATTTATCGTTTTGTTGGCTTTCCAATATCTCTTAAGTGGTTGAAAATCATCGTATACCTTACGTCTAATTCAAAACCAAGTTTTTGAACAGTTGTGCGTGGATTGGCTTCGACTAAGGTTCTTAATTAATCGTTGTCAACATCCGATGGCCGACCACTACGCTCATCATCTTCAAGACTTTCATCGCCGCCACAAAATTTCTTAAACCACCATTGTGCATTGTGTTAAGTAGTGATTCCTGGGCCAAATGCTTTGTTGATATCGTGAGCTGTTTCAGCAGCTTTTCGGCCTAGCTTGAATTGAAATGAGAAAAGTGTGCGAATCTGCTTTTTTCCATCTTGTATTCAGCGTTCTGAAAAGAAAACATAATTGTTTTAAAATTATTGTAATTTAAACGATTAGAAAATAAATGCTCTTTAAATGATATATTAAAATATTTATTAAAATTATATATAAGGGTATTATAACGAAAACTTATCTGAAAATACACCATTTGAAATAAAAATTAAAAATTCCGCAAGAACATTCTTCTCAACCTAATACTAAATACACTTAGTATATTATATATATATATATATATATATATATATATAATACACTTAGTATATATATATATATATATATATATATATATATATATATATATATATATATATAATACGCTTAGTATATATATATATATATATAATACGCTTAGTATATATATATATATATAATACGCTTTGTATATATATATATATATATATATATATATATATATATATATATATATATATATATATATATATATATATATATATATATATATATATATATATATATATATATATATATATATATATATATATATATATATATATATATATATATATATATATATATATATATATATATATATATATATATATATATATATATATATATATATATATATATATATATATATATATATATATATATATATATATATATATATATATATATATATATATATATATATATATATATATATATATATATATATATATATATATATATATATATATATATATATATATATATATATATATATATATATATATATATATATATATATATATATATATATATATATATATATATATATATATATATATATATATATATATATATATATATATATATATATATATATATATATATATATATATATATATATATATATATATATATATATGTTAGCGCTTTTGTCGTTTACCGGAATCTGTAGCTAAGCGTCGCTTAGGTCGATCTTAGAAAAAAACTTACCGCCATCCATTTAATTTCGTGAACACCTCTTCTGGACTAGGTAATTGATAGTGATATGCGTTTTATTTTTTTATTATCGTATCTTTCTGTTAACTTACATTATTGTTTTGGCTACACGGCCGATTTTTTTTTTTTTTTTTGCCGTCTGTGGCGTCCTCAGACTTTTACAGAAATGTTCGCTATTTTGGGATGAAAGAGTGGAAGAGTGAATGAGGTCCGCCCTCCTCGCACCCCCCCCCCCTGACCTCATTCACTCTTCCACTCTTTCATCCCAAAGTAGCAAATATTTCTGTAAAAGTCTGAGGACGCTACAGACGGCCAAAAAACGGCCGTGTAGCCGAAACAATAATGTAACTTAACAGAAAGATACGGTAATAAAAAATAAAACGTATATATAAATAAAACGTATGATTTTATATTTTATACATTTAGAAGTGTGAATACCCCATTCAGAAAATCAGGATAAATGCAAACGAATCGAAAATCGTATTAAAAAAAAGATATTGTAAGCAATTAAAAATATACAAAATAACAATGAAATAAAGCTCTCATTAAAAAAGACACATTAAAAACTAATGAATGAATGACCCAATACAAAAAAGACGCTTAAATTTAATGAATGAATGACCTAAAAAAAAAAACGTATTAAAACTAAGACGATAAAAAATCAAATAAAACAAAAGGTTATAAAAAGTTTTTTTTAAGTAAAAGTTACAATTTAAACATGTATAAAAAGCTACTGAAATAGTGACAGATCATCTTAAGATACGTCCACTTAACCTGCGCGTTTATAACAATGAAAATTCTGTTTCTAAACTTTAGCGTGACAGACGACGGACGGATAAAACCACTTAATGAAATGCATCAGTGCATCAAAAAAATGGAATTTAAGCATTTAACCTGAAAGATTGGCGAAACGGTTCCGATGAAATTTTGTTTCAAACTGAAATTCGACATTACGTTTCTGTTATGGCTTGCAATAAGCTACAAAGAAAACAGAACAACGGAATAGAGTTTAAACAATGTATTACTGGGACAACAACGTAAAAAGGTTACAACTGAAACGTCACCGAGCAGACGAGGGTCGCTCTGGTGTTTAATCCACACCTGGGATCAAAAGGTCTATGGTTTATATATTGGATAGAACAGTCCATTTGGAGGGTGATTCCCTTACAACACCCCCACTCACAAGCTGATTTCCGCGGTTGTGAAAATCAGTATTTCTTCCTTTTGGGGCAGACCACCAAGGGGTCTGTGCGCTTCCTCTTTCTTCCGGAGCGCCTTGTCCTGACATCCCTATGTCAAAACAGTCATACACAGTTTCAATCGCCTCACTGCCGTCCTGCGGTGGTTCTTCTTGATCCTTGTAGAAGCGTTTCCTGATTTGGTTCAGGTACCTCTTATGTTGGAACTTTGGGCCCTGAATGATGTATGTAACATGGCCGATTCTTCGTAAGATCGTGCCCTGTTCCCAAAAAGAAACGTTATTTCTAAAATGTCTAAAATACACGTTATCTCCGCTGTTAAACCGTTTCGTTGGCATTGGAGATGTTCTACTGTGTACTATGTATTTGGATACCAGTTTATTAAATACGGATTTTATTTTCCGTCTAAACATGATTTCTGCTGTGGATCCCGCATCTGGTTTGTTCGGATTTCTCCTGATTCTGTAAACCTGCAGAATTCGCTGAAGGGCCTTTTCTGTCGGTGTACCGGACGGCTTTTTTAATGCCTTTTAAGCGTATCGACGAAGCGTTCGGCCTGGCCGTTGCTTCTGGCGTGGCACTGGGGTGTCGTAATATGCTTGACTTGATACGTCTAGCAGAATTCTCTGTGTGAACTGTGTAGCGTTGTCGCTAACGAGACAGTCTACAACCCCACACCGAGCAAACAATTCCAATAAAAAATTTGTTGTTGCCGTGGTCGGTTTTCTGGCCATTTAGAGTAAGAGTCAACTACTATCAGGTAGTAAAACTCCTCCACAGGTCCCGCATAATCGATGTGGATTCTCGACCATGGTTTATATGTTATCGGTGGTGTTTGTGCAGCCAAAGCACAGCCTTTGCATCTGTTCACCATGTCGGTAATATCTTGGTCCATAGCTGGCCAATAAACAAAACTTCTCATTAGGCTTTTCATTCTGTTTATTCCTGGATGCCCCATGTGAAAATCCCTGAGAATTCTTTTTTTTTAAGGGTTTGGAAGATGATAACCCTTTCACCGTATAACAGTATTTCGTCGCAACCAAAAAAAAAAATGTCTAAACTGGTGTCGCCCAATGCTAATTTCTGCTCCGTGGTTTGAATGAAATTATCATTTAGAGATTCTGACTTAATTTCCTGAAGTGTGACCGGTAGTTCGCGGATAATATTGTTTATCATGGTTTTTATATCACTATTAATGTGTAGTGCCGCGATCACTGAATCTTTAATAGGTTCCATTTTGGCAGGAATCAGTCTCGATAGACCGTCTGCATGGGCTAGTTGTTTTGAGGGGAGAAATTGAATTGTAAAATTATAGTTCAGTAGAATAGTTCTCCATCTTAATATTCGGTTCGCAGTGAATGTTGGAAGTCCTATTTTGTAATCCAAAAATGGATATCAACGGCTTATGGTCGGTTTGTAGAAAAAAAATGTCTTCCGTACAAGAACCGGTGGAATTTTGAAACTGCAAATATAATTCCTAAGGCCTCTTTCTCGATCTGAGAATAATTCTTTTCCGCTGGCAAGGGAGTCCTGATGCGAAAGCAATAGGCTGTTTCGAACCATTCAGCATTCGATGTAGCATGCACGCCCCGACGCCATATTGACTAGCGTCACTAGCTACTATTATGTTCAACTGCGGGTTGAAATGCGCTAGGAATAGTTTTGAAGTCAGGATTCTTTTTATTTCTTGGAATGATGCCTGGCAATCTTCTGTCCACTCCCAAGCGTTATCCTTTTTCAGCAAGTCATTAAGTGGTGCGCGCAATTTGTGCATATTTAGGATGACCCCCTGTTAATAATTTGACAAACCTAAAAAAATACTCTGCAATTGAGTTATGTTTACTGGTGCCGGTATTTCTTTAATAGTGGTCGTCCTATCTGGGTCTGGGCGTCTGCCATCTTTATCGATTATTTGACCCAGGTATTTAATTGTTTGTAAAAAGAATTCGCATTTATCTGCTTTGATCTTAAATCCATAATCTTGTATTCGACTGAATACTTGTCTCATATGTTTTTCATGTTCCTCCCTGCTTTTGCTCGCTATGTTAATGTCATCAAGATATGCGATTGCGGTGTCCAAGCCTGACAGCATAGTATCCATTACTTGCTGGAATATTGCGGGTGCCACCTTGATACCAAACGCGAGTCTTTCGTATCTGTACAAACCCCGATGAGTGCTAATAAAGAGGAGGTTAGCGCTTTTGTCGTTTACCGGAATCTGTAGCTAAGCGTCGCTTAGGTCGATCTTAGAAAAAAACTTACCGCCATTTAATTTCGTGAACACCTCTTCTGGACTAGGTAATGAATAGTGAAAATCTTCTAAGGATCCATTGAGTCCGGTCGCGAAGTCAGTGCAAACGCGAATTTCCCCGGACCTTTTCTTTACGTAAACTGCCGGAGCAGCCCACTCACTATATTCAATTTTAGCCAGTATACCGATGCTTTCTAATCTGTCTAGTTCCTTATTTGTTTTGTTCAGGGAAGCGAACAGGACATTACGTTTCTTTTTAAACACTGGTTGTGTGCCAGGTTTCAACTTAAAATCTGCGGCCATTTTTTTACATCTCCCCAGGCCAGGAGTAAATACGTTTGTGAATTCTTTTTTAAAACAATTTATAAGTTTCTCCGTTTCTGCTGGGCAGGTACCTATTTTCTAGCAGAATCTGGATGTAGGAAGATCCCAAAGACGAAACTCCTCCATGCTGTCAGAACCGAACAGGTTCTCACTATCTTTTAGCACATACAATCTTAGTTTTTTGGGGGGTTTTTTTTGCTTTCCCTCGTTAAGTGACGTGTGTAATTAATTCATCTTCAAAATGAATTTTTGTACCATTAACAGCTGTCGCCGTTCTGTTAGTTTTTAACACAGTCGACTTTCGTAATATTTTCAACGTTTTGAGATTTATTATTGAAAGATCCGATCCACTGTCTAATTGGAATTTTATAGCCTTGCCGAAAATGTTAACCGTCACATATTTGCGTAGATTTTCATCTACGACGTCTTTAGTTCTGGTTTGACGTACACGGCTTCTATTCTGAGTTTTCCTACAGTGCGAACTTTTATGATCGATCTTATTGCATAAATGGCATCTTTTTGTTAAAAATGGGCAATCCCTTACCCAATGTATTCCATCACATCTGAAACAAGCGCTTGGTGCTTTTAGTATTTCTGAGTTTCGGTGGTTAGTGTCTGTGTGCCATTTCGACGGTTTTTCTTAGTTACTTTTTTATATTCGCGATGCCTGCTTCGATATTTCTTGCATCTTTTTTTATAATTTCTACTTTTTGACAATCCTCAGTCAATTTATGAAGTGTTAACTTCGGTTAATTTTCTAATTTTGTAAGGACTCTGCGCCTGATATCCGCATCTTTTCCCGAGGTTAACCCTTGTGCAAACACAAGACATTTAAAATTGTCTGCTGTTAGTTCAGACAACTTAAAGTCATCACAGTGTTTGTTCACTACAGCTGCGTAGCTGGCAAAATCGTCATTATCGTCTTTTACCACATTTAAACATCTCCAACGCTTATGGAAAAGAGTCGTTTTCGGCGAGAAAAGGTCTGTTAACAAATTTACCGTCTCATTGAACGATAAATCTGCTGTTTTCCGAGGCCAGATATAATCCACGAATTTATCATGCTCAGTCATTTCCAATTTTCGTAGTTGAAGTCTGGTTTTCTTTTGATCAGATCAGTTGCTGCAGGCAATATTTAAAAAATCTTTATAACGCCGAAAATACGCTGCGAATTATTTTCCTCTTCCTCGTATTTAAAATTGTCTATCGCGGTCAATATTGTATTCTGAGGAAATGCTGAATTGCTTTCCGCGTTCGCATTATTTTTAACAATTTCTGTAAGTAATTCCTCTGTTCGTAATTGACGTTCGGCTAACTGCTTTTGAACTTCTAATTGACGTTCGGCTAACTGTTTTTCGGTTCGTATTTTACATTCCGCTAACTGTTTTTGCAGTTCCTTTTGCTGTTCCTCGAATTGTGACTGACGCTTTGCGGCATCGATATGCAACTTGGTCAAATGTTCCAACGCTACTTTCAATTCGTCCATTTTGCTTTGTCAGCATTAGCAATTTCAAACGTTCGCTGAATTTTACAAAACCGTTTTATTTTTTCTTATTTCTTCATCCAGACAATAAAACGAACAGAAAATCATAAATATATAAAAAGTTCATTGTCTAAACAAAACAAAAAAATCAAGTGTATATTTTTCTCCAGAGAAAAAAAATAACGCCCGATTTTAGCTGCGAAAACCACAAGTGACGAATTCTTTTTCCAAAAGTATAAAAATTTACCTTTCTAAGTCGTGACGAACCTTTTTCTTTTTGCAAAAGTACAGCGCTATCTTTAAAAGCTGTGACGAACTTTTTTCTTTTCAACTCTCTTTTTATCCGTAATGATCTGCGTTTTTTTGTTTTTTTTTTAGTTAGTGTGAACCTTTCAGTTGCAAGTGTTATGTTAGACACTTTCTTAGGCTTGATAACATTTGAGTCCGACGTCGTTAGTATTTTCAGAATACTATTTCAACGCGAGTATTTTTTTCGATGTCGTTACTGGTTTCGACTTTAGTATGCTCCTTGAATCCAGTGTCGTCAGTGCTTAGCTTTTTAGAACAGTTTTTAAACGTGAGTACGTTCTCCGAATCCTATATCGCCAGTGTTATGGCTTGCAATAAGCTACAAAGAAAACAGAACAACGGAATAGAGTTTAAACAATGTATTACTGGAACAACAACGTAAAAAGGTTACAATTGACAAGAGTAGTAAACGTCACCAAGCAGGCGAGGGTCGCTCTGGTGTTAATATTTATTTGCATAAATATACACAAAATGTGGCACAAGGCCAAAAATAGGGGGGTTAATGTGGACCTATCTAGCATAAAGTTAACTTAACTAGACTCTTTCACCAGAATACCAGAATCACTCTATGGGAATCCTAATTATAACCCGAAAAAATGATATATACATGATGTGGGGGGGGGGCTAAAAATTTTATATACAAAAAGAATGAAATATTTACAATGAAAAAATAGTAGTTAGTAAAAGAGCCCCCCACTACTAATTGTGGCAGATAGAAAGCTTTGTCAGTCGAAAAGACGCAGGTCCACACGAAAACTGACTTTATTGAATAAACACCACAAAGACGACCTGCATCACTGACAAAGCAGTCCATCCGTCACCTAATTGGGGTCGGGAATGGGGGTTATCGAACCTAAGGTGGAAAAAAAAAAGGGGGGGGGACAAGGGCAAACTAAAAGAGGGACTGGGACGATGAACACATACATACTCTAGCTAAGTTAAAAAATCAAACAATAAAGCCTAACTAACCCATACTAAACTAATCGGTCCGATACTGATGTCTTGTTAGTTCAGGATACCCAAAATCCTTTTTGACCTAAATCAAATCAGAAACGAATTCAAGGCCAGCTCCAGTCACTCTACACAGTCGCGAAGCTTTCACCCACCTTTCGTTGAAATTCACAGGAGTGAGTTTCACCTTCTCCAGCTTAATTCGCATTTTCAACCGATGCTTGAACATGAGAACAAGCTGGGGAGCAGTGAAGGTCTCATCTCCGTAAACCTCCTTCTGTCGTGTCGACCAAATCACGCCTCTCATAACAGCTAGCAAACACAGAAAAACATAACGTTCCTCTTTCTTCATACTCGGCGCCCAATTGCAGCACGGGAAAACCGCATCCAGCACAAAAAAAACGCCCGTTCAGTATGCGAACCGTGAAGCTCTCAACTAACTCACATAACGGTCGAACGATAGCGCAGCGGAAGAAAGCATGGCTTAGGTCTTCCTCCCATTCTCCGCATCGGACACAACTAGGTGTCATTGTAAACCCCGCTATGAAAAGTTTTTTGTGAACCCAGAGGGCATCTCGGATTACCAGCCAGGTGAGCGATGCCTCGTAGTTATCGAAACAGCTCATCCCGGGCGCCCAAGGCCACATCGAGCGACGCTCCTCATTCGTGAAACCGAACTCCTCAATCTGTTCGTCTCGGACAGATCCCCTCACTAAAACCCTATATAGCGCTTTGCGAGACAACAGCCGGGTGTCAGAGAGGCTTTCATTCACCCGTTAATGGAACTTCAACGCCTGTCGACACTCGCGATAGAAATGGCATTCGTTTCGGGGCCTCCTGCGTGCCTCCCCCTCAGCCGAATGCACATTCTCCAAAGCCGGAAAGGCTTTCTTAGTGTCTTCCATCCAGAAGACACCGTTCCCTAAGTCAGGTGTACACATTCGGTCTAGGTATATCAGCCTTAGAGTGTGTCTACGTATTTTGATATTCGGCATACCCAGACCGCCTTCAGACGGATGCAGGCAACAGATCTCCCGAGCAACCATGGCTTGCTTTCCGCGCCATAAGAACGCGAAAAGAGCACGCACTAGTTCAAGTAGTGAGGACTTCGGGAGTGGAAGCACTGATAGACGGTATAGGATCAGGGGGTAGATATGAGTATTGCATACCTCCGCCCGACCCTTTAAAGTTAGATTTCTCAAAGACCACAAATGAGCTGTGGTCTTGACCGCTTTCAACACTTCCGACCAATTTTTCTCCAGCTGGAGGTCGGGGCCAAACCAGACGCCGAGTAGCTTGCAGGGCCCATCAGTCCAGCCAAAGGGCCCCTGAAGGGGCCTTCCCCTCCAGGCACCAACACGTAAGCCAATAGACTTAACGTGGTTGATTATGGCCCCTGTTACCTGTGCATACCGTCTTGTTTCCATGTCGACGACTCTAATCTCGGCATTGCTCGTTACAAGCACAGTCACGTCGTCGGCATAGGCGGTATACTTTACTGGGGTAGAACCACCTGGCAAAGTAATCCCGCGAAGGACCGGATTCACCCTAAGCTGGCGCAAAAAGGGCTCAAGCGCGATGACATACAGCATGGGTGATAACGGACAACCTTGACGGATAGATCTTGTTAACCTGAAGGGCTTCGATCTCACCCCATTCACCTCCACCATAGCACCGAGGTTAGCATACAAGAGGCGAATCCATGAGCGAAACTGGGGTCCAAACCCAGCCGAGCAAAGAACAGCCCCTAGGTAACGATGGTCCACCCTATCGAATGCTTTAGACTGATCTAAATTGATCAGCGCGGCTTCTGTGTCGACTTTCTCTATGATCAAGCGTATCGCGTGCAAATTATCTTGAATCGTCCGGCCCTTAACAGAACACGTCTGTTCGGGACTTATGAGACGATGTAAAACAACCTGCAGACGATTTGCTAAGATCTTGGCCAAAATCTTTAACTCTGTGTTTAACATCGTTAAGGGCCGGAAATTGCTAATCCCATCCCCTCCATTTTTATCTTTGCGAAGCAATTTAATGATTCCCCTGGTAAAGTACTGAGGTATAGACCCGTTCCTAAACCAGGAGTTGAAGAGTGTGGCCAGCAAAGGAATAAAAATGGGCGACAGCCTCAAGTACACCTCGTAAGGCAGACCATCAATCCCAGGGGTTCTGTCTAGCCCGACTTGTTTCAGAGCCTCAAGGACTTCTTCCTCTTTTATGCTACCTTCACACGTAGCTGCTTCGGTCGCTTCAAGGCGAGAAAAGTCAGCTAAATACGTGTCAAACTGTTCAATCTCCAGACCGGGCTCCATGGTAAAAAGCTCCTGCAAATGAGCTCGAAAACCCTCCAGGATTCCATCATTTGATGTTACGGTTCGTCCGTCCGGCAATGTGACACTGGCGATGTGTCGATCAGTCGCACGTCGACGCTCCTCCGCACGCATTGACGCGGCCATGTTTGTTGCCTCGTTCGGCACTCTTTTTAACCTAGCCCTAACTACTAGACCCTGGTCCTTCCTGTTATCCAGGGAGTCCAGTTCAGCCTTAATTAAAGTATAACTATCACTATCCCCCTCCTCCACCGCCCTTTTTAATCTATCATCTAGTGCCGCTTTCGCTGCTCTAGAACTAAGATTGAGTCGATGACTAAAATCAGCAGCGAAGGACCTAATTACTTGTTTAAGTTTTCCCCACCACTTATTCCCGATAATGGCTCCCGTCAATTCCCTCTGTATTGTTAGTAAAAGCTGTTCCCGGAAGCCCTTCACGTCGAACAACGACGTGTTGAACTTCCAGTAACTAGCCATCCTAGGTTTAACGCTATCTAAGTTTACCCGAACCCGGACTAACCTATGGTCCGAATAAACTATGTTATGAAAACTTGGACAGTCTAAAAGCCCTAAGTCGACTCTCTTAACTAAGAACCGATCGATGTAACTCGAAAGTTGCACCGGATCGGAGCCGCGTCTACCTGTCCAAGTCCAAACTACATCCCCGGGCTTTTCGTTTCGAAATTTATCGACAAGATCAAACTTGTCAATAAAGTCTCGAAACGCCTTAGCATCCCGGTTCTGGTTAGTAGCCCTTGAAGTATTACCCCCGCGATCTAAATCGGGATCCAGGACCGCGTTCCAGTCTCCCGCTAAAACTATCCGCCGAGACGAATTCATGAAGGGCTCAATCCCCCGAAAAAAGGAAACCCTCTCGCCATGGCTATTGGGAGCATAAACCCCAATAAATCGAAATGCCACATCCTTTACGGTAACATCCAGCACGTGCACTCTTCCCTCTGGATCAGCATAGACTGGGTCACACGAAGCATCAAGCGTGCGTCTAACTAGCCAGGAAACACCCCTCGAGTGGGAATCAAAATGTGCTGAATAGAGCTGAAAGTCTCTAAGCAGCACACCCTGATAATCACTGGGAATGAAGTGCGTTTCCTGTACACAGCATATATCCACCCCGAGGCGTTGAAGGTCGCGTGCAACTCGAAGTTTACGAGAGGCGTCCCTCAACCCTCGGACATTCAAAGTAGCTAACCTTAAAGCCATTGTGATCTATCTAGGGTTGGGTATCCTTAACAAACATGGACGGTGCCAAGACACCGACAGCTGTCCCCAATGATCCAGAGGTCATCTCATTAGTGATGGCCCCATCAGGGGACAGACCACCGATGTCTAGAGGAAATGTTAACTTAATCGCTCTATAAAGTGAAGGGTGGATTTTTATGGGGACCCGTCCAACACATAGTTTCTCCATTTTAAGTATGTCAGAGTCGCTAAAAAAGGCTGCTGGAGGAATGATATTAAAAGCGGAGTTTGCTTCCTCCAGCATAGTCCAAACTCCTTTGGCCTCTTCACGACTTCTGACCACAGTTAAAAGTCTTTTGGCATTAGGAAAATTTTCTGGGTTTGTAATGTCCAGTTTGCTTATCTGCTTCACCGCGTAGAGGTTTCGGTAGTCTTTTCTAACGTGATTTTTGGATATGGTCTCTATATTAGCCGTGATCTTACACACGTCTTTGCCCTGAAAAAAAAAGGGGGTCTTTTCTTTTTCTGGTCTTTTTCCACGGAGGGACTTCTTTGTCTTTTCTTTTCAGAAGTAGAAGGGCGAGGTGATGGAGGAGGGGGCATGTCAATTTTCATAGGGGAAGCGGGAGGGGAGTTTTGGGGTGTATTGTTTGGGGAGCAGAATGGAGACGGTTTAGGGGACGGTTTAGGGGTCTTTTTGGATAGGGGGCCTAGGGTTGTCAACTTTGGGTCTCTTTTTGGTACGTTTGCGGGAGAGAGGGGTGGCGCTTTACGGGGTGATCTTTTCTCTTTTGGAGGAGGGGCAGGCTTTTCGGGGAAGAGAGATTCGGGGAAATCTAATATTTTTCCTTTTTCTTTTTTCTTCTCGCTTTGCTTGCGCTTTTCATCAAGCGAGTCCTTTATTTTTAGCAGGGCCTTAAACTTGTTGCCCCCCGGGTCTTTACTGGTCCTAATGTCTAATATCTGCTCTTTGGTCAGTTTATCCGCGTACGTTTTACGAGGCGATTTAGAAAACGGTACCAGTGTCCATTCTCTCTTTTTAGGCGATTCCATCTCGGAGTTGAATTTTTTCTCAAATTCTTCTGTTGTGATTTCTTTAATCACTTCAATTTTTTTGCTTGTAGTTGGCGTTCTAGCCTCAGGTTCGAGGTGCCCAACAATCACCTCTTTAGGGTTTGTTGTGTTTGTCATATTGGTTTTGGTCTTTTTCGGACAAGTGTAGGTTAAGTGACCTACTTCACTACAAATCCAGCAGGTCGGCCTCCTCCCTGTGACCACAATGGGGAGTTTTTCAGCTCCCGCTTCCAGGAAGTAGGGTATTTCGAGGAAAGCTTCTTTATTTAAAAGGATGTCGAAGGACCAGACTCCGTTGTACTGGTCCACCTCTATACCAGTAATATCACCGAATTTCAGGAGGTAGGCAGCTAGATATTCACCTGGGACCGCTCCTGGCACTTCGAAAATCGAAACAGTCGTTCTCTTCCGTCCTAGGTACTCCATTCTTAAAATGTATTCTTGTGTAATGATTTCTTTTTTTGTTAGTGCGACGCATTCTTCTTCTGTTTTAAACAGGGCGGCCCAGGTATTGTAGCCTCTGCATTTCGTTACACGGTCCGCACGCATTCCTGCCGTTGCCAGTAATTTAGTTACAGTTTCCTTTGTTGACCTGATCAATTTTTTGGTCTTGCGATCTACCACAAAAAGTGAGATCGTTTTCTTGGCAAATTCCTGTAGCCGTGGTGCTTCTAACGTAACTCCTGTTTCTGTAACATATTGCAAACATTTCCTTGCTTCCGTTAAAAAGTTGTTAACGTCTATTTTAACTTTGGGTGGTTTTGCCCACCCATTCTTTTGTTCGCCACTTTTGTCCTCTTCCGACGGCACATTGCTGGCGGACGCCATGGCCGACGGGTTAGAGAGGGGGAAAAAAAAAATAAAAATAAAAAATAAGGTAAAAGTCCCGTTCAAAAATAACAGCAGGAAAATAACAACTTTAACAAATAAAACAAATTTAACACGGCAATAACAATAATAATAATAATATGTAAAACAATCGCAGGAAAAATAACAAACCAACGTGACGATAAAGACTCCGGGAGCTCTGGCGTGTAATGCACACCTAGGATCAAAAGGTCTACGGTTTATATAATGGATAGAACAGTCCATTTGGAGGTTGATTCCCCCACAACAGTTTCTGATTTTTTGCAAACTTAGTATAAAATTTGATACAATCTGAAAAACATCTATAATATAAATCTCACCTCTCTGTTTAAATGTATGTATGTTTGTATATCTGCCTAAAACTTTCGACAGAGGCGACGGATTTTTACGAGATTGGTATGGTTTCGAATCTTGACCCTTCGGACAACAAATATCGAAAAGTTGGCTTAAAAAATGAATTCCTTCATCGTCAACTAGACACTTTTCTATAAGAAGGGGTCGCTTTTTTCGCCGATATTTTCGAAAGTCATCCCCCCTTTTCGACTGACTAGCTTTCGGTTTGGCGATAGACGCAACGACAAAGACGTTACTTTTATTCAATTTCAAATTCAATGTAATAGATAGGCGGAATTATTATTTAAAACTTTAATATATATATATATATATATATATATTAATTATTATCATTATCATTATTATAATCATCATCACACCAACAACAACAATAATAATAATAATAATAATAACAACAATCATATTAATAACAATATTAATAAGAATAATATTACTAATAATAACAATAATAATAATAACAACAACAACAATAATATTAATAATAATAATAATAACAACACCAACAACAAAAGCAATAATAATAATAACAACAACAACAACAATATTAATAATAATAATAATAATAATAATTACAATAATAATAATATCAACAACACCAACAACAATAATAATAATAATAAGAAGAAGAAGAAGAAGAAGAATGATGATGATAATAATAATAACAGTAATAATAATAACAGTAATAATAATAACAATTATAATAATAATAACAATAACAATAATAACAACAACAGCAATAACAATAATAACAACAACAGCAATAATAATAATAACAACAACAATAATAATAATAATAATAATAATAATAATAATAATAATAATAATAATAATAATAATAATAATAATATGGGTTGTTTGAACTATTATTCTCATCTTGGTTGTTTTTTCCACTACTTTACGTCCGATATAATATATAAGTTTGACAAAAAGGCTATTTCAAACTCAAATACGACAGACTGATTAAAATGCTATTTCAAATTAAAGTATTACAAATTTATTTTAAAGTTCGTTATTACAGACCATAGACAATGCTGTTAGTTTTTTGTTGTTTTTTTTTTTAAAGTTTTTTAGATGAGGCTTCATAAGTTGTGTATTCCTCCTTTTGCGAACTGTTATCCTCATCTTTATAATATAATACAGTTACAAGAATCAACATTTCTTATCCCGTCGCGGTTAATCACTTGAAGAAGACCAGAGGATGAGTTGGCCGAAACGTGGTGATACAACAATGAAGATGAGGATAACAGTCTGCAAAAAAAGGAATACAGAAAATTGTTTCAAACTTGGACAGTTCTTACAGACAAACGAAAATGCTGTACCAAACTTAAGTATTACAGACTGACAGACAAGAAAGGTATGTTGAGTCGGATAAAACAAAAATTAAATATAAATACGGCAATCAAAATATATTTAAAATCGGCAAAATAAATTAAATGAATAATTCTTATAACTCCTCAAGCAAAGCAAATGGCTTCCAAAATAAATCAGAAAGAATGGCGAAATAATTTTTTGCTAAAAGTAAAACGAATTCTTGCATAAATGCAGAAATCAATGGCACGATTATTTTTAACGGCGGATTTTTTTTTTTTTTTTTTTTTTTTTTTTTTTTGAAATTCACAAAATTTGTAATCTATTTCCCCAGGCATGATGACGATTTTTCGCCGTTCATTTTCTTACATTTCATTATTAAATCGACCAAGCACAAAGATAACTTTTCTGTCGAGTCTCATATTAAATAATGTTAGTCTTTGATGCAAAAGAAACAAACAAAAAAAAAACACATACAAAAAGCAATTAAATAAAGATTCCCGGCAGCCGTGCGCCATTGCCTGAGGTGTGTCAGCTCTTTACGATAATCAAGCTTGTTTCGTAATTGGTCATTCGATCTACTTGGTTTGACGCACTACACCCAAGGGATGGTACTGACCAACTCTATGTGAAAAGAGAAAGACGAATAGAAAAGTGTAAATAATACATAAAAATAATTTTAAAAATACATAATGAAAAACACAAAATAAATTCACTTGTGACTATTAAAATCCTATCTAGTATTATGTTGATTAGGATCGTTATTATTAATTAATTATCCTTGCTATTAATTATAGTAATTATTAGCTAAATGTATACAAATTCAACCACGTGTATACCTACGCTCTGAGTATATATATACTACTACGAGGTGCCTTCTATAAGTCCCAGACTTTTTTGAACAGACATTTAAAATTGTCGTAGACTCTTGAAAATCCAGTATGTTATTGCTATACATCTGATGAGTGATGAGACATCTGACCAATTTTTATGATCTTAGGTGCTTTTGGTTGGTTGGTTGTTTTGGTTTTACGGCATATCAACCCTTTTCGGGTTATTTAATGCCGAATCCAAAGATTTTGAAGAAAATTTTGTTTAATAGAATATATTTGTTGTTTTCACGTCGATTTTTATTTAACCCATAGTTGGGATCCTAGCAGGTACTACCACTCCGGGTCAGAGTGGACCTGGGAGCAATGGTAATTAAAGGGTGGCTCCACACTACCCAATGCCCACAAGTTGGGGCCTCACCACTGGATATACTTTAAGGTCATATCCAGGACCCCCACTGAGGGACTTTTACCATCTGCAGGAGGGCAGTTGGCGTATTCTAATGCCCCACCGACAGGGCCAGATTTTAGGTGCAAATGAACAGCTACAACAGAAATTGGAATACAATCTACTAAAGCTTGACTGTCACAGCTGGTGAATTTTTTAAAAAATGCAATCTGTACATAAGGACACTTAAAGAAATGATATGCAATAGAAAAATGCCACAGAAACGTATGGAATGCTTTAGACTGCTTTTGGACCATCTTGCATGAATCGAGCATCAGTTTTTGAGTAGCGTAAGAGATTCAAGGAAGACAGGGAATTTGTGAAAACATGAAGAGAGGTGTGGGAGAAGTAAGGAAGTCAGAACACTAGAGTTGATTGGCCAAATAAAGAATTTCATGGATAAAGACCGTCATGTGTATATAGAGAGAATAAGTGCACAGTTTGATGTCAGTGTGGGAACTGTGGCACAACTATTCGCGAGGAACTGGAGATGCGGAAGATTTTCACGAACTTTGTCCCAAGAGTGCTCAGAGATTATCAGAAAGAAAGACGTTGTCATGACAGCAAGGAGATGGTTCAACTGATCAATTCAGATCCCGCAGTTCATACCTTACGCTCTGTGACTTTTGGTTATTCCTTAAGCTCAAGGTAAACCAGAGAAGCTGTTGCTATGAGACAATTGAGGAGATGAAGGAGGCTGTGACGAGGGTCGTTGACACACTCACACAAGAGGATTTCCATGGGGCCTTCCAGAAGTTGTTGGAACGGTACAACAAGTGCATTGCAGCCGGAGGAGATTACTTTTCTCCCTCGATACTAGCGCACAAGTTCATGTATTTGGTGACTTCAATGTCCACCACAGTAACGTGCTTGAATTCTCTACTTAAACAGACGTAGCTGGTAGCACAACACATAGCTTCCCTATATCTCATTCCCTATCATAGGCGGTTACATTTCCGACAAGTTTACCAGACCAGCAAGATCAACATGCCTCGCTTCTAGGTCTATTTCTGACAACAGTTCCCGATGATTATACAATAAATGCACACAGCCCACTCGGGAATGCTGATCACGCTGTGATAATGGTAGAAATCACCCTAAATTCTTGCCCTGAAACTGAAGACCCACTGCTCAAAACAACGAGGTATTACAAAAAGGCTGACTGGGAAGCCATCAAAGAACTCATCAGAGATACCCCATGGCGAAATATATTTTCTCTTCCAGCTGAACAGTGTGCAAATGAAACCACTGAATGGTTCAAAACTGCAATTGAAGCACATGTTCCCACACGGAAATTCTATAGCAAGCCCCATCCTCCCCAATGGTTTACTTCTACTTGTGCAGCTGCCATTGCTCAAAGGCAGCATGCGTACGGCAGATTCAACTGACAAAAGTCCAGTTCCAACAGACAGAAGTATATAGAAGCTAGAAGTAATTGTAAGAGAGAAATAGCGACACCTAAGACAGAATACACTGAAACCATCAGAAATCTCATTGAAGCACAGAAATTAGGAACCCGTGATTTTTGGAAAATCTACAACAGTAGTAAATAATGGGCAGTCAACGATTCCTCCACTATCAAACAATCATGAGGTTGCTTGCACGGCAACCGACAAGGCTAAGCTGCTTGCCAGTCGGTTTGCCTCAAACTCCATACGGACCCGGCACACCACTCCCTCGCCGACTTTCCTTTGCGGACAGACGCCGCACTAGACGATTTGAAAACCACCCCTTCTCATGTCCATGGTATCATAAAAAACCAAGACACCTCAAAAGCAAGTGGACCCAATCTCATCCAGGCTGTGCTATTGAAAAAATGCTCCGCTGAGGTTGCTCCAGTTCTCTTCAAACTTTACAATAAAGGCCTTAATGAATCTTGCTTTCCCGACGACTGGAAAACCGCTTCTGTGGTACCAGTCTTCAAGAATTCTGGTGAAAGAACTGACACAGTAAATTATTGCCCCATTAGCCTTCTCCCGATTTTCGTCAAAATATTTGAGTCCTTAATTAATCAAGCCCTAGTCCAACACCTTACAGCTGCTAAACTCCTGGTCGACAAACAATATAGATTTAGGCAAGCCCGTTCCACAGCAAATATCTTAATTGTAATCTCTGAACGTATATACCGTTCATTGGACAAAACAGGGGGGGTGTAGAGCGGTAGCCCTCGATATATCTAAGGCTTTTGACAGGGTTTGGCACGATATTCTTCTAAGGAAAATTAGATCATTTGGTATCACTGGAAGAATACATTATATAATTAAATCCTTCTTAAGTAAGAGAAAAATCCAAGTTGTCTTCAACCGTCGTACATCTAAACAATATGATATGAATGCGGGAGTGCCTCAGGGGTCTTCGACCTTTATTAGTCCTAATATTCATACATTACCTCCCTGATGAAATTCTTTTTGAGATGGGTATATTTGCTGATGACACGCTCTCTATAACAGGCACGAGGGGGGAAACAACTGAACACATATCTAAGGAAATGGTAGAAACACTAGAGGATGACCTCAAATATGTAGTGGAATGAGGACAAAAATGGATGGTCACATTCAATGCTGCCAAGATTAAGCTTGTCTCCTTCAATAATTACAAGAAACCTTCTCTTCCATCAATAGCAATGGCCAAGAACACATTAACTGAAGGTACTCCCTTTTAACTCCTCGTCCTAACGTTTACAGGAAACATGAACTGAAATAGGTACATTGAGAGCATTGCCAAGGCTGCTGCAAAGAAGGGGAGCTCTCTCTACCGTGCTAGAAAGCTACTTACGCCTGACAGTATCCTGTACCTCTATAAGTCAACCATTCGCCCATGTATGGAGTACTGTTGTCACATTTGGGCTGGTGCATCTGCTGCTTGTCTCTCACTCCTGGACAGGGTTCAAAAGAGAGTAGCCAACCTGATATGTCCTGAACAGTCATCTAAGTTTCAGCCTCTGTCCCATCGACGAGATGTTGTATCCCTCTGCCTATTCTACAAGTACTTTAATAGTGAATGCTCTGACAAACTGCAAGCACTTGTACCCCTCGACGTGAATACCCCCGACAAACCAGCTAAGTCCCACCCCTTCACATTAGAGATCTCTAGGTGTATGAAAGCCTTTTACTCCAATAGATTCTTCTCAATAAGTGCTAGACTTTGGAACTCCTTTCCGGGATTCTGCTTTCCCAACTGTACTGACGTGCAGAAGTTCAAGTGTAACATGAACAAACATCTTGCTACTCATCTCCCTTCAAAATGCCCCTGTAAGTTTTATCCCCGATAGTAGCCCCCTACTTCAAAGTGGCACTGTGCCTTGTTTGGGATGAAAATTGATTTAAAAATATATATACCAAATTCAAGTGTAGATCCAAAATTCGTTGAGTATATAGGTTGAGAAGTGTCCTCACACACATTCTTACTTATATATATATATATATATATATATATATATATTACACAGTGATCACCACTTATCAAGGCCCGGAAGCCACTCAGGGATAAGGGTTATTGCAAGTACATTACGTTAGTGAGGAGATTTGCTGAAGTGTTTACTTAAGGGGGCGGTTCATTAGGAATTTGTTAACATTGGACTTGAAGACATCCAAGTTGTAGTCCGGAGGGAAGCAAGCAGACGGAACAGAGTTCCACAGGTGTGCAGTTCTAAGAAAGAAGCCTTGTTCATGGAATCCACGTTTTGATTTAGGCACAGATATAGAGTGGGGGAAATTTTTCACAGTGGATTCGGCTAGACGGGTGTTTTTCATGAAAGATTGGCGAGGGGGGACCAGAGATTGAAGTTCAGACGAGCATCTGCCATGGAAATAACGATAAAACAAGGAGAGGCTCGCAACGTCTCTTCTGTGGGAGAGAGGTTACAGGGTAGAGAAAAGGGCATCCCCCACTAAGCCACAAAGTTTATTTTGTACTCTGTCAAGGCAGGATAGGCTGTTTTTAGCAGCTCCTGCCCAGATATGGCAACAGTGTTCCATCCTTGGACGTACTTGGCTTTTATATAGATAGAGAATTGCATCAGTAGTGAGATATCTTCTGGAGTGGTAGAAGGATCCCACCATCTTTCCAGCGACCTTGCCAACAGACTTGATGTACGTGTTCCATTTCAGATCAGGAGTAAAGGTCAAACCCAGAAGCTTGTCAAAATACGAGGCCTCACCCAGACGAGAGCCATCCATCACAATTGATGCCAGCTGGGGATCAGAGCATTGATGATGTAAGGATAGGAGTTTGGTTTTGGATGCATTAAAGGTAACCAGCCACATCTTCCCCCACTGAACCACGCGCTCGAGATCAGAGGAGAGAGAATCAGAGAGAACTTTGTCATTTACAGCCTTTGATGTGTTGCCGTAGATGGTCGTGTCATCAGCATAGATGTCAACGAATGATTTAAGTATGTGTTTAGGGAGGTCATTGATGTAGATCAGGAAGAGAGCTGAGCCCAGGATAGACCCCAGAGGGACTCCAGCATTTATATTGCAGGCCTCCAATTTTTGTTCATCTACCACTACTCTTATGAGCCTATCGGAGAGAAATGATTTAATGATTGAGAAAACATTTCCAGTTATACCGTAGCTGGAAATCTTGTGAAGAAGACCCTTATGCCATACCTTGTCCAAGGCCTTTGATATGTCAAGAGCAATTGCCCTAGAAAGGAAGCCTTTGTCAAGAGATTCACTAATCCTGTGGGATATAACCGTCAGCACATCTGCGGTAGATCTTGCAGAGCGGAAACCATATTGTGTGTCACTAAGAAGGTTATTCCTGCTGAGGTGGTTGACTATTTCTCTATTTAATATGGATTCCAGCAACTTACTCATAACACACAGGAGACTTATAGGTCTGTATTGAGAGGGAGATGACTTATCACCTAATTTCTTAAATACAGGGCAAACTGATGAGGTCTTCCAGGGAGTTGGAAAGCACTTCTCCTTAAGGCAGTGCTTAAATAGTTTCGTAAGTATGGGAGCAAGTTCTGGTTGAAGCTTTATTAACACTATAATTGGGATGCCATCAGGGCCAGTTGCTTTACTGGAATCTAGGTTCTTTATTAGCTTGGCAACTTCATGCACGGATATTTGTATGTTACCTAGCGTGTTCTGTGTTATAGGAGGAAATATGGGGAGTTGATGGCCTTCGTCGCATAGGGTAGAATTAGCTGCAAAGTTCTTTGCAAATAGTTTGGCCTTGTCTGACGCTGACGAGATGAGCTCTGGTCCATTGATTATGGTTGGGATAGAACGCACACTTGTGTTCAGGATCCTATTTGTTATTTGCCAAAACTGGTGGGATCCAAGCCGCTGATCAGCTACCTTGGATTTAACAGACTGCGCATATAGCTCTCTTGCATTTTTTATTACTCTTTTACAGTGGGTGCTGGCAGACCTGAAAGCAGCTTTAGTCTCAGTGCATCTATTACGTTGGTAGCTATGGAAAAAGTGATTTCTGTGCGCGATAGCAGCAGCACAGTCTGAGGAGAACCATGGCTGTCTGTTAGGTTTTTGTTGGAATTTTTTAGATAGTATGAATTGGTCTATGCCTACAATTAATCATTCGGTCAGATCTGATACTATAGAAGACACATCCTTTTTAAACATGGGGTGCAGAGGTAAATCAGATATGAAAGTACGGAAGCTATCCCAGTCAGCCATAGAGTATCGGTATACAGTACGGTGGAGGGGTACGTCTGGGGGCTTCTTACATTTCGTTTTTATCTTAACTGATGCGACGGAGTGGTCGGAGGATCCTAGAGGAGAATGAACGGAACATGAACATAGCTCAGGGGAAGTTGAGAGAAAAAGGTCTAAGAGGCTTGCATATTGACCGGGTGTATCGGGCACACGGGTGGGTTCGCGAACAATCTGAGTGAGGTCATAAGCAATGGCAAACTCATGACAAAACCTCCCCTCATCATCTGTCTTATTTGAATGAGTCAGCCATTCCACGTTATGGACGTTGAAGTCACCACATATGTGGATGTTAGCCGAGGGATGTGAAGACAGTATGTGGTCTATTTTCTCAGATATGCACTTAAAGATAGTAACTCTGCTGTTGTGGGGCCTATAGAGGGCCAATATAAATGCAGTGGTGTTAGCAAGTGCAACCCTGAAGCACATATAAGGTAAATTAGGATCTTCTCTAGAGATATCCCTGCCACACGGGAAGCCATCCTTAATGTAGGCACATATTCCATGCCCATGGCGATCTTGGGGGTCAGATTTAGCTGTTAAATTTGAGTATCTATTAATTATGAACTCATCTAGGGAAGTGGTCGGCCCTATTCCAGTTTCACTTAGAAATAATATGTCCGGTTTCGTCTCCTGTAATTGGGTTTCAACCTCTGGAAGGTTGGAACGTAGACCTCTGATGTTGGAGAAGGAGACCTGGTAGTAGGGGTCTACGTTGGAAGATGGGGTTCTAGGTTTAATCGAGTTTTTATTCTGGAGATATTTCATGTTGAGGTTTTGGGATTTGTGGAATAGGTCGGCATACTTGGTTAGAGCAGTAAAGAGGGAAAGTAAGAGAGAAAAAGACAGGAAATTCTTTTTTTGTGGCACACGAAAAGGTAAAGCCGTAACAGTTACCCACTAGTATGGCATCGAGAGGCCCCACCAGAGACTACTGCATGGTCCAGATCAACTCACCAAATGGCAATACAGCAGTCCCAGTACTTTGCGCCTGCTGATAGGACAGCCTCCTTAGTGGTTAATCCAAGGTACGGGTCCCTGACTATCAGGCGGATAACGTCAGCCCAGACAAACGTTTACCTCCAGCACCCTTACTAGTGACATGGCCACAAGGACAGACAGAGACAGAAAAATTTCCGACATCTCAGACTACTGGTCACCAAGTACTACCGACCTTTAAGCAGCTTTTTCTTCACCCTTTGTCAGAAAAATCACTCATTGAATGAGGACTGAATGACAAAATAGGAGAAGCGAGAGTTACTGGAGCTGCCGATAACACATCCACTGTATTATCTACTTTCCATTTAAAAAAAAAGGGGGAGGAATGGGGACAAGTGGCTTATTTATATCTAAGTAGTAAGTCCGGTGCTAAGTTAATGATTCAGTACACTTTTGATGATAATCTCCCCTCCCATATTAATGGGTGGAAGTTTGTCGTTATCTATCGAGTTTAAATCATTAGAGTTTCATCTTATAATTAATTAAAATCCAATAATTAACAATTATCATTTTGTAAAGTCGGCTTAATATTAATTTACATTCGAGTTTAGATAATTATTCAAGGTTTTACTTTAGGAGGTTCGTTTTCATGAGTAACTGTTTCTTTGCACTGTATTATATTTCGAATGTATTTGAACATAAGGCTAACTATATTAGATGTTTTGATTTGCCAGCAAGAAGCAGTCATTCAAAATACATGCAAGCTTGCAGTAATAGTATATATTAAGTATACTACTTAAATAAAGTCCTAAGTTTATCTATTCTATTAGAATAATTTCCGGCATTTTTTCTTTTATCATTAGTTGCCGGCATTTTGTTTGTTTTTATTGTTTAACTTTGTAGAATGAGGGGGGCGGATAATACAGGAGAATACAGACAAAATACATAGATAAAACACGAAAAAACACGTTTAAAAACAAGGTAACATAAAAAAGACATTTAGGATTAGTTTAAAAAAAAAAAAGAAAATACTTAATGTTGTTGCGCTAGAAGATTCCGTGCTCCGTCTTTTTGTCAACTGGTAGCAGGCATATGTCTTTCTAGAGCGAAAGAAGATTTCTACTTCCGGATAACTTAGTCAAGTGCCTATCTATTTATAGTATAAAAGTCGTTACGGTCGGATGTGTGAAAATATTTAATTTACATTTTTTTGTTAAAAAAAAAGTTCTAACATTTATATATATATAAATATATAAATATATATATATATATATATGGTCATATTTTATATATATATATATATATATATATATATATATATATATATATATATATATATATATATATGGTCATTCACATACAGTACTATTTCGTAGTATCACAACTCATTAGTGCGGCTAGACTAAAACCTTTCCCTAACCGAGGATTGAAACAACAACCATCGCCTAGATAGTCAACAGTTCTAACCCCTTTGCCCATCAGATCGGTGCTCGCAAATGACTTCCTCAAATGTCCATTAAATAAACATTCGCCCATTGCTTTTACAATACTCGAGCTACTTGTTTATTTACAAAAAAAAAGCAAATAGCGAGCCTCGCTTTATAATCAATTAAGCATCGGGTGAGATACCTTTAGAACAGTGCTCTACCCAAAGATGGGGGGGGTAAAATACATAGTCATTCACATACAGTACTGTTTCGTCGTATAATAACTCATCAATGCGGCTAGACTAGCACCTTTCTTTAGCCGAGGATTGAACCTACAAACATCATGTTGATAGTCAGCAGTTCTAACCTCGTGCCCTTGAGATTCGTGCTCGCAAATGACCTCATCAAATATCCATAACATAAACATTCGCTCACCGCTTTATCCAGGTTACTTGGACATGGATCAAATATTTTAATTCTATTAATGCCCAAAAAAGTAAATTTTATATATGTTAATATATGTTTATATATTAATATATATATATATATACTTCATTTACTCACATAAAATTAATATACGCAGGTATAAATTTATGCGTAAACGTTAAGTATTTACTTCAAAAGTGCTCAATACGTATGTAGAACTAATTAGTAAGTTATAAAATATATATGGCGATGTTACACTGAATATTCCGCGTTTCAACCACTCTAGGACTCTTCAGGCTTATGCGGGAATTTTCTGTTTGTCTGTCGTTTTTATATACGCACCTTCTATTGAGATTTTAGTTAGCCAATCAGCTTTCTAGTATCCACCGCGCCATTCCTATCAGCCAATGAACATGCACTTATCGGACAAAGGCCTATTTGACCTCTGGTTGACCTGTTCCTTTGTGTGTTCTCTATTTAACCTGGATATCTACTAAGTTTGAGAACACCCCTACCCACTCGACCAATGAGAGTAGGAAAACAGCGAAGAATCGAAAAGGCAGCCACAGTTTCAGTTTGTGATCGGATTGTCATTCAATGCAGCACCATTATTGCATGTGTTTTTAAACAAGCGGAACGTCTCTACTGATTTTCACAATATCACATTTGTCTGAAGAAGTATTCGTGGACTAACATAACATAATATTATTTAAATTGTTTATGCCCTGTCGGTGATGCATAGAAGATGACGACTGCCCCCACCACTCGGAAAACAAAACAAACCAACCAAACATCATTAATAACTACTTGAATATATAAACACCGTTAAGCTTAAAAACTGCTACAAAATTACTGGATTCGGCATTAAATAATCTAGAAAGGCTTGATATGCCGTAAAGCAAAACAAACCAAAAAGTATATTATATTTTGCTTCTGGGAACGTTTATTTGTGAATGTTTTTTTTATTTTCTTTTGTTGAATTATTTAATAAAGTCATTTGAATAAATTAGTTCTTGCCTTCTGTAACATTTATTTGAAAACATGTTGCTGTTGAATATGAAGCCTCGTCTCACAAATAAATAAAAATACACAAAAAATAAAATGCCAACAAAAATACAATTCAATCATAAAAAGCGAACTCATAAATTTCACTGTAGAAAAATATTTATTAAACTGAATAGAAATTCTGTGATGCAAGATATAAACTGTTTATTAAAGTATTTAAAGTAAACCGCAAATAAGTGCGAATTGAGAGCTATGTTATTAATATTCTAATAAACAGAAGACATCGTAAAAATATAATTGAAATACTATTTAAACAGTAGAGCGATACCTTCGCTGCATAATTATCCATAAAATAATTCAAAACCATAACCAGACGGCCGAGCTCTTTTTTTTTTCTTTTTTTTTTTTTTGTCGGGAATGTTTGGGAATGAAATGGTATTAATGATTTTTAGCTATTAAAGAGTGACTAATAAAGGGAGATAATTTGTTTCTCATTAATTCATGTTTGCGATGATGATAATGATTTCTTATGATAGGAATTCGAACTAACGTATTAATATATACATATACAATATACACTTTGAAGTAGGGGGCTACTATCGGGGATATAACTTACAGGGGCATTATGAAGGGAGATAAGTAGCAAGATGTTTGTTTACGTTACACTTGAACTTCTGCATGTCAGTACAGCTGGGAAAGCAGAATCCCGGAAAGGAGTTCCAAAGTCTAGCATTTATTGGGAAGAAACTATTGGAGTAAAAGACTCTCTTACAGCTAGGGATCTCTACTGTGAAGGGATGGGACTTAGTTGCTTGTCGGGTTTGTCAGGGGTATTCACGTCGAGAGGTACAAGTGCTTGTAGTTTGTCAGAGCATTCACCATTAAAGTACTTGTAGAAGGCGTGAAGAGTCAAGGAATACGGAAACACCGAGGAGAGAAAAGTTTCTTGCCACCC
>NC_136510.1:35224279-35236779 GCF_053919585.1 Euprymna scolopes
CACAGAAAGGACAGATTATTAACCCGACACACCCAACCCCACCCCACCACCACTACCTTTATCTGCCCAAATTGCACAAGACAAATTGGGTCTAGGATTGGGCTCTATGCTCACCTGAGGACCCACAGAAGCCACAACGGAGGACAGTCTTACTCGGACACGAGTGACCGCCGATGATATATAATCCTTGCTTTCTATTTTTTTACACAGTAAAAAAAATGAAATGAATGTCATCAAATGATTTCAAAAGTACAGGGTTTAAAGGTTTCAATAAAAATTGGCAAAAAATATTTTCCAATGACGAATTAATTTTATTTTAGACTTTGTAATATTCTAAAAAAAAAAGATTTATTCTAATCTAAAACTTAAAAATTACATAATATATAATAAATAAATTCTATTTCCGACTATTTTCGCACATAAGCCTGGCTGAAAAAATTTTTTTTTGGGGGGGGGGGTCGCCCCCATCACTCCCCTCCCTTAGCTACGCTAATGATGTACAAAGACCGTGACACTGGTATGACGTTTTTTCGTATGTAATTATTAAAAACTAACAAAGGAAAAAAACAAAACTTTTAGTTTAAAATTAAAATACCACATCATCAAATTTGAAATAATATTTAAAGAATATATATATATATATATATATATATATATATATATATATATATATATATTTCAGATCATTCGATACCATAGCAGCAAGTTTTACTCTCACCTCCATCAAGGCCAAAGGTTTTGGTGAAATATTAAATATTTTGTAATTCATATACAAAACTAAGAAAACAAATGGCTATGATTGAAATATTGGTGAAGGTGCAGTGTTTTTACACACACAAAAAATCCTTTAAAAATACGACTGTAATAAGTTTTCGATGCTGCTGAAAACGAAAATACCAGTTAAAATCCCAGGGAACGAGTAATTTTCAAGATATGAAAAATTTATAGTTTTAAAAAGTGGGGATCACTTTTCTATATTAATTTTACATAAAATGAATGCCCACTTTGTAGCCACTTTTGGGGGGCGGGGGCGTCTGTTATTTTTTTTTTTTTTTTAGGAATAGTGGTAATTGTGGCATGGTAGAACAACACAAAAGCTACCTTCCAAGAACTTGTTTTGTATAGGTTTTCGCGTGTGCTGAAAACGAATATCGCATTTAAATTTTCCGCAAATAAATAATTTTCCAGGTATAAAGCAATGTAATTCTTTAAGTTTTAAGTGGTGGCTATTGTTGTACGCGTAAGCGCGCGCATAGTTTTGCTTAATACCCAGAACAATTACTCATTTGCGGAAAATTGAAATGCGATATTCGTGTTCAGCACACGTGAAAACCTATAGACAACAAGTTTTTCTAGGTAGGTTTTCTGTTGGTCTACCAGGCCACTATAAACACAACCCCTAAAAAAATAACAGACCCGCCTAAAAAGGTGGCCTTAAAGTGGGTATTCATTTTACGTAAAATTAATATAGAACAGTGATCGCCCATGTTTTGAAACAATAATGTGCGACTATAAGAGCAAATACCAGATAGCCTACTACACAATTAAAGTCATTAGCTCTCCAACGAGCCTTTCTTTGTTAAATAGATCTATAGTCGCCGAGATTTCGAATTTATAAAGTTGCTAAAAATGTGGTATATCTGTACTCGTAGCCAAATTGAATATTGAAATGCTCATATCTTTGGTTCTATGGGACGAAACTACATGATAATTTACAGGCTTTTTGAAGATTATAATACTATTTTATGGTTAAAATTTTATGACAATTGGTAAAAAGCAACCAATATTTTCAAACCAATAAAATATGCCTACATTTGTATATTTAGTGTCATGGCAAGCAAGCTTCAATTTTGCTGCTTTGGGATAAATTTTGCTTAATGGTTTATTTTTTTAGCTTGGTTGTCTCCCCTGTGGCCTTGCCAGGCTACTAGTATATATATATATATATATATATATATATATATATATATATATATATATATATATATATATATATAGTAATGAAGTCAAAAGGATGTAGTGTTTACCTGATATACGCAATGGTAAACTTCAATCTAATATAAATACCAATATTTATATATAGATAATTTAGATAATTTAATCCCAACCGAATAAAAAAAAGCGCAATACGCAATTCTCTTATATATATATATATATATATATATATATATATATATATATAGAGAGAGAGAGAGAGAGAGAGAGAGAGAGAGGGGGGGGGAGGGGAGTCATAAAAGATTAAGACAAATCAACACGGTACTATAATTTCAAGCCTAGAACGAGTCAAGATCGCAAATTAATATTTCGTTGATATTGTATGTATTAATAAACAAATCGTTATCTTCACTCATATCTGATTTCGGATGAAGTTGCACGTCTTCCTGTGAGAAAGTTAATTTTCTTTCTTTATCGTAAATTCCCAATCTACAGAAAGCTTATGAAGAAATAATACATAAAAAATGATAAAAAAATTCCTTAGGAAGAAGGGAAAAAAGGAGAGAAACAAAATAAACCATAATGGTAACATATTGATTTGACCTGATTTTCTGTAACTTTTTTAATAACGAAATAAATATTATCCTCATGATAAAAAAAATTGAGCACCTTTGGTTTGGTTTTTACCAAAGAAACCAAAAATTATATATATATATATATATATATATATATATATATATATATATATATATATATATATATATATATATATAATAGGACAGCAAGAAATGCCCTGGCATAAAGAGTCCCTTCTATACCCAAATTTTGCTTGTATTCCATTATTCAATAAACGATCCATTCTATATCCACAAATATATAGTTTTGTGACTTCATTTCATTTTCTTGTTGTCCTATTGTATAAGTTCCAATAATAATTGTTGAGCTTGGCATTATCCAGATAAATCTCCTCTTGTGGAATTGAACTATCTCTTTCCCTCTTACGTATAAGCTATATATATATATATATATATATATATATATATATATATATATATATATATATATATATATATGATGAAAATGATGGAAATAGTATTCCGACAAAATAGAGAAAATAAAAAGGAACAAACCGTATTATGTGTTCATGAACGTTTCGTCTTTATTTCGAGACTTCCTCTGGATGAATGAGATTAAGAAACAAAAATACCAGTACAAAATATTTGAAAATGTTTCACGTGCACAGAAATAGAACTGCGTTACACTGTGCACGTGAAACATTTTCAAATATTTAGTTTGTTTGTTTATTTTTCTTATAGAGATAATAAAATATTAGCAAATGATTTTTTTCTTTAAAAAAAAAAAACAGCACTATTGACATCTAGAGATATACTACGGTTGCAGAGCATTCGTCTACAGATCGAATGATCCCCTGTTGAAGCATGGGTGTACCTCACCATATTATTTTTATTTTATTCATGAGTTCAGTTTAACATAAAAAAGAGGAAGTTTTTAAATTATTTCTTATTTTAAAAACTAAACATTGATCAAAACTGACTTTTCCAGACATTGGCATTCCATTCTCCTCACCGGCTTCGCAATAATATGAAGAGAAATTATGTTGATAAAGAAAATAGTCTACAGAGATTAAAACAGTGATGTTCAACGTGGTCGATGTGGACCACCGGTGGTCCACAGAAGAATTTTGGTGGTCTACAGCTTGGTGTGGTTATCAAAAAAAGATTTATATCTTAATTTAAAGCATTAGAAGTCTAATAAAATGAATTTTTTTGTATATATATATATATATATATATATAAGCAACGTCGAACCTTGTCAGTACTAAATGGGTGAACATTTGGGACTTGCAGCGCTTATCTCGGCATTGTCTCCAGTCGTCCTGGTCTTCTCCTCGCCACTGGACTCAAACTGTGCCGATTCAGGAAAGGTGTGATATATATTGCGCAACCCTTGCCTCACAATTAAATGCGCAGCTGCCCCTACAGGGGGAAATCTTTGTCTGTCAAGACTTAACGGAGGCATCGATATATATATATATCGAGTAATAACTCAAGCGACGAAAATGCATTTAACAGGTCATCCAATATTTACGAAACAGCCCTTAAAAATAATGGATACAAAAATATCGATATCAAATATAAGCAACAAAACACCAACAACTATAATAAAATTAAAAACAGAAGAAAAAGAACTATAATTTGGTATACGGCCCCATACAATCAAATGTTAAAAACAAAACTTGGCAAGAAATTTCTAGATCTTATTGAAAAACACTTTCCCGCAACCAACCCCTTACACAAAATCTTCAATAAAAATACCTTGAAGTTATCTTACAGTTGTTGCGAAAATTTAGAGATGATAATTAAGGCACATAATAACAAAATACTAAATGAAAACAATGTAAACAACAACAAAATAAACAATAAAAAAGTAGACACCATGACAGAAATAAAACCAACACTAGCAGAAATAATAATAATAATAATAATAATAATAATAATAATAATAATAATAATAATAATATTAATAATAATAATAATAATAATAATAATAATAATAATAATAATAATAATAACAAACCAACCCCGGACAAGAACAACCATACCATAAATAAAAATACTAATAACGAACAAGATAAATGCAATTGTAGACACCGCACACTTTGCCCAGTCCAAAATAAATGTCTAACAAAAAGTGTAGTTTATCAAGCAACAATATTTGCGAAAAAAAACCCGAATAACAAGAAATATTACATAGGCATGACTTCCTTAGATTTCAAAACCCGATACTATGACCACAAAAGCACATTCAAAAATAAAAAAACACCGTATAAAAACAACACTAGCGAATAAATACTGGGAACTCAAAGAAAGCGGACATTCGCCGGTAGTCGAATGGAAAATAATAAGACAAGCTACAACATGCAGACATTTAGACGACCCATGTAAATTATGCCTCCATGAAAAATTTTCTATCCTGTACTTTAAAGAACCTCAAAATCTATTAAACTGTAGGCGGGAAATAGCAAACAACTGTGTTCACAAAATAAAACTTACTCTAGGATAGCGATACAAAATAGCTTTAAAACTAACAATAACAATAGGAAAAAAAAACAAATAAATAAATTATATAAACATGGATATACATAAACGATCACATACATATATGTATATATATATATGTATATATATATATATATATATGTATATATGTATATGTATGTGCATTGTTGTGTGCACATAGGTATATTTATATGTATAAAAAAAAAGGAGAACGACTACCTAAAACCACTAACCTAGTTCTAAAACAGATCCTTTGTTTGATAAAATGCATGCCCATTGGCTGGTAGGAAGGGGCGCGGTGGATACTAGAAAGCTGATTGGCCGACTAGAAATCCTCAACATGTATAAAAACAAGAAGCAACGACAGAATTCGCGCATAAGCCTGACGAATCCTATAGTTGGATGAAACGCAGAATATTCAGTGTAGCTTAATCGCCATATATATTTTATAAATTACTATATATATATATATATATATATATATATATATATATATATATATATATATATATATATATACTGTGAAAGCAAAATCAAGACTTCAAAAAGGGTGTTGATGGCAACAAAAAGTGTATTTCATTTTACGTTACAATTGTTTCCGGTCTTGGATATGATCTAAAACTATATCTGATGGTGAGGCCCCAGCTTGCGGGCCTTGGGGAGTGTGGAACCACCCTTTAATTGCCATTGCTCCCAGGTCCACTCTGACCCGGAGTGGTAGTACCTGTTAGGGTCCCAACTATGGGTTAAATAGAATCCGACTTAAAAAACAAATATACTCCATTAAAAATCGTTCCTCAAAATAACTAGATTCGGCATTAAATAACCTGAAAAAGGTTGATATGCCGTAAAACAAAAACAACCAAACCAAACCAAACAATTGTTTTCATGTCCAGTCGAACAATTTCAAACATTATATCGTTTGAAAATTTTTCCAAAACCAGCATTTCTTCAGACTTTATGAATAAACACACTTTTGACAATAGAGCATTTTTGAAGAGAAAGAAAAAATTAAAAATTCCCTTAACGGGAAAAGCACATGAGAAACATTTACATTTGCTGTAGCTACGGAAAAGCCCATTTAAATACTAATATATCGCCTAATTTCCGTATCCTTATTTAAGAACAGAGCTGTGAGAAGTTTTCACAGAAACCCCTAAGCTATTATAAAAAAATTTTTTATACATCCCATTCGTTGAGTTCCATAATTAGATCTCGCTGTTTCTTTATTTTCCAATAATTAATTTTTTATAAAAAGAGTTTTTGAATTTTTATTTCTATATTTATAGTATGGCCTTAACAACCTTGCAATAGCGTTACGGTTAATTTTAGTTTCGTATTAGTGGCAATAATGTTTACAGATTATCGTTATTATACTACTTAGATTAAGACCATTTTAGGTTTAAAGTTTGATTGAATATGAGAATAAATATAAAAAAAGGCTGTATTATATATATAAATCCTTGTACAACATTTCGGGTGAGGTATTCTAATCTATTTATTATTATTTAATGTTTTAAAATTTAATGTCATTCTACTTGAATATGTTTTCATATCGTTTCTAAAGACAATTATGAAGGGAGATAATCCAGTTATATTGTTAATTGCTACTAGTTAATTCAGTTGGAAACTGGATCGATTTTTATTTCCTATAACCACTACAGGGAGATAATTAAGGCCGTTTGATGTTTTCGGTTCATTGATTACTAGAAGGTGTCTATGATTTAATAATTAATTTAATCAGACAGATCCAGAACGTGCTATGGTGGCTTATTTAACAACTTAAGGATATAAATTATGTTTTTAATCTTAAAAAATTAGTTTTTACCCATAGGTTTAACCCACATCTGTTATTAATCACTTATGCTGCTCATGTCTTATAATTCGTGTGTTGTATTCTTGGGTATCTAAATAAAATAGTATATATCCACTAATTATTATTCTGACAGCAAAAGCACCCAATAGCTACAAATGTGTTTCACTCCGATGAGAAGATGTTTACTCCTGCATTTATGGTAAAAACATTTAGAACAGGGAGTAAAGTAGGAAAATAAGTAAATCAGCATGGATTCTACCAACTTAAGATGTCAGATGACAAAACCAATTAAATTAATTTTCAGCCCCAAATTGCTAATTTAATTTTTAATAAAAACTAGCTTAATTGTTAAGTTGTTTTATTGATTTGAAGAGGGTATCACTTATTTCTCTGTCAATACTGCTACAACTGAATACAAAAATACTCACCGTTATGGAGAAAAATTCCATTTTTAGATGAGCTTTATACTTTATTTATATTATATATTTCTTACCCGGTTTAGAATAATAGAAACTATATTCGCATGTTTGATTTGGATCCTTCATTTAAATTATAATAATTCTAGCTATTGAACTCTATATAAAAATTTAATCCTAGCATCCGATGATCCTTATTGTTGTAAAAAGTTATACCTCAGTTACATTTAAGGCGTGATAGCAGAAATCTATTCCTGTGAAGACATCCCTGTATGGCATCTAGTCTTTTATTCAAAATTTCCTCTTTGGAATTCACTATGTAGAAGGCTTCCAATAAACATAGATTGAGCCTTTTTGATTTCCCGGGGCTGTATTTCCTCCCCCTGTCCACTACTGACCATTTTAATTCAAAATATTCATTATTTCTGTTAATTTCCCTAACCCAATCACCTAATGCAGTTGTATTCTTCTTTTTGTTTTTATTTTTAATGCTGATTTTTGTACCCAACCCCCTGCTATCGTTTACGCCATCCCTATTAGTTTCTATCTCAGGTTCCTTTTTAAATGATACTACGTGGTTTCTATATCTGTCCTTAAACAATGTTCCCGTATTTGTATATCAGTATAACTTCGAAGAAGAAATGATATTTTTTAAGTTTGCCAGAGAGAACAAGTGGTGGAGATATCTTTTCAGGAGTAATAATTATTTAAAGAATAACAATATTCCATTAACTAATTTGATTCAAAACAGCACAGATAGTCCATCCATGACAGCCAGGGTTAAACGCTTTGGAACACAGATAAAAATCGTTGCTCCTCATACAATGAGGTATTATTCACATGCAACAATTGACAGAAAAACATTTGGGTGGCAATATGGAAGAAGCTGTCGATGCAGCTATATCAGGAATAAATTTCATAAAAACAAATTCCTTGAATTTATATATTAATACGATAGCGTGTGTGTTATTTTCTGCATCACGCTTGCATCCAGGTCGTTCAATTGTTATGTACTTCCATTTCTTGTCAAAAATAATATTACCAAGAATTTTCTATAAGTTTTGGTTTTGGTTTCGATTATAGTTGATGACACTTAAGTCATCTATTTTTTTTTATAAATAATTTTATCAAGAATTCTTCATAAATTTTGGTTTCAGTTTCTATTATGGATGAAGGAATTCAAGTTATATATATATATATATATATATATATATATATATATATATATATATATATATATATATATATATATATAATTGGAATTAGGACCCTGGAAGCCAACATACCCAAAAGGGGACACTTTTCAGTGAGACCGGTTGTGAGCGAGAAAAAACGAGAGTACAAACACGGATACGAAAAGTACATTAGGACCAAAACAAAAATAAAAACGCAGTCTACATTTAAAAAAAAACGAATATTTAATATATTTTTATTAAATGCCTAAAAGAAAAAAAAATTGAATAATCGTACTGAATGAATACATTTTAAAACGAGAAATTGTTCACTAGACATCATCGTTTATTGAAAAGTTTTGATAAAAAAAAACATCCCCAGAAAAAATGCACCCCACATAAAAATATATTCTCCCCTATTTCTTTGAATATTTCCTTGATATTTAAGACCAACGAATAAAACTAACAATTAGGTTGTGTCTATTTACAAATGACACGTGTGTTGGCAGTCAACCGGTGTTGATTGAGAAGTGTTCCATTTGAATCTCTCGGTTTATTCCATTCTTCGTCCTGATGAATAAAACTTATGCGCGAAAGACAAAAAGGAGACGTTCGCTGAGTTTCATACAAGGTTTTATTTGGAGAAAACGTAATGTTGGATTATGGCCGAGTAAGACCGGGTTGGGAATCGGACGATCTCGGAAAACACCAGATTCCTCCAAACAGCGAACCGAATAAACATGGAAATACGTCTCGAAATTTGACATTAGTCCAAGAAAAGGGAACAAATTAATACGGTCAATATAAACAAGTGAGGGGATACAGAAAAGAAAAAAAATACTTATACATATCTAATATCTATATATATACACGGCCTAAAAGAACAAATTAAATTGTTGTTTTTACAATAGATAGTAAGGCTACCCAGCGTTGCCTGGAGTAAACGTGCAAGATATAATTTATCAAGACGTCTGTCTTTCTATCTGTCTCTTATTTCCCCCTTTCCTTCCTTCTCTTCTGTTTTCCCTCCCTCTCTTCGCACTCTCCATCTCTTTATTCGCCTCCCAGTCAAATTCTTTTTCTGGAAATACTCACAAACAAATCGTTCTTTTTTTATATAGATTCTTCGAGAAATGAGTCAAACTGCATTTTTTTTTTTGTCAAGGTTGTGTTTGTCCGTCGTATGATTAATTCATTTCAATATTTACTTCAAGTCAACATCTGTCTTCTACTGTCGCCATTTCTCTCTTAACTGTCGACAAGTATCTAACTGTCCTGCTAAACATCGTCAACTGAACATTCGTAAGCTGGAAATCGTCTCTAAACATTAGAGTCTAGTTAGAATTTCGGTGCTTCTTAAATAGTATGTAACTAATTCCTCCACCCGGCAATATGTTTCGACCAAGCAATATATATATATATATATATATATATATATATATATATATATATATATATATAGACATTGTTAAAAAATAGTTATATATATATATATATAATAGTTAGTTGTATATATGTTACAATAGAAAAATACGCTTCAAATAAATTCACTTGCTCTTTGTTTAATTTCAGTCTTATTTTTTTGCCCCGATAAACACATATGTAATAACAATGTATGGCAGATGTCTGCTTTCAGTAAAATCCCCCAATTATCTCCATTTTATGCTTTCAATTCACTTGTCATTTCTCTTTCCGTGACATCAGTGAATTAGTAGCAACAGTAGCCGCTGAAGCGACGTGGTTGCTATGGAAATCAGCCATAAAATGTGTTGCTCGCCTCCTTACATATTTTTACGATTTTGAACACCAGAAAATTCATCATAACTTTTGTTTTATTGAACGAAAATTGAACATTTTTCTTTCACAATATAGTTGAGTATGTGATCTATAAACTGTAATAATTGTTTGAAATTTAGTCGAAAAATGAGTAAGCGGTGAAGCTTTAAAGCAGTTCTAAATGACTGGAACTGCCACTAAACCATATATTCAAACACAGTAGTGTTTGAATCGTATATATATATATATATATATATATATATATATATATATATATATATATATATAAGCAGCATTTTTCCTCTTAAGTATATTTCATTAAATAAAATAGACGTCTTTTGTCTATTAATTCTATTTTATTTTCGATCCTTTCCAACTTCCATATAACAGTCTTCACTTCTGGCAGGGACTGGCTGATTTAATCGCCATATTACGCATAAGTCCTAGTACTTTCCAATCCTTCAGAATTCATCGTCAGGGATAAATTAATCGAACTGGTTTTGAATAATTTATATACTTTTTTTTCTCTCTTCCTTCCCTCATTGGTTAATTATTATTTTATTTATTTATCGATTATTATTATTATTATTATTATTATTATTATTATTATTATTATTATTATTATTAAGGATTGAAAATACAATTAATAGACAAAAAACGTATATTGTATTTAATGAAAGTTAGTTTAGATTGTGAGGATTATTTGCATAAACTTCTTGTTTTAAAGTCCGCCAAACAAAAAATCACATGATGACAAGTCCAGACACGTGGTGGACATAACCCTTGGTTTATTGTTCTCCCTTCCGTAAACATGATCTATGAGACGTGTGGCATATAGCACCATCTTGTCGGAAAAAGAATTGCAATTTGCCTTGTGGTGTCAGTTGGTCCATAAGAGAAAGATTAGAGATATGAGGCTATTTTTAAATGGGCCACCCTGTATATATAAATGAAATACTGAAATGTCGTAAGAATACTGGTTGTATAATACTGTAAACATAAATTCCAAATAAATGTTAGTATTAATATTTATAAGACGATTCCAGGCAGATAAAGAAAGCTCAATATGCTAGATAGAGCAGTAATATAAGTAGAAATGTTCAGTTAAATTACAAATGACTACAGATAATGATTAAAGTTGTTTTCCTAAAACCATGGATTACCAAATATGCACGACTTAGATTTTTCCTCCAAGCCTGGAATATGCTATTAAAAAACGCAATACATTCTGGAATATACAAGTGTTCATTGGATTTTTATTTTCATTCATTATTTGTATTTGGCTATCCCTTTTACACTATCGCCTCAATTTTTTTTTTCAATCTATGTACTAATAAGCTAAATTCATAATTACGCATATCTATTTTGCTAACAATATTTTCTCTGATAACATAAGGCATTTATTGAAAATCCATGAATAATAATAATTATCTATGCTCTTTTATCAAACAATAAATTTTGTTGTAATTATACATAATTTAACTCAAAATTTCTATTTATATATACAGGGTGGCCCACGTAAAAGTAGCTTAATCTCTCTTATCTTTCTCTAATCAATATTTTTTTTTTCAGAGTAAGCGGCGCACTTAAAAGTAGCGCAGTCTCTCTAATCTTCCTCTTATCGACCAACTGACACCATATGAAAAAAAAATCAATTCTTTTTCCAACAAGATAGCGCTACATGCCACACGTCTCACAGAGTTGCTGACATGTTTTCAGGAGAGAGAACGATAAAGAAAGGGTTATGGCCACCACGTTCCCCGGACTTGTCATCATATGATTTTTATCGTTGAAGGACGTTAAAACAAAAAGCTTCTGCAATTAATCCTCATAATCTAGACCAACTAAAAGAGAACAATTCCAACGCTATCAAGAGAATCACCAGAAAAGATATACAGGCAGTATCTGCAAACGTTGTTAAACGTTCCCAGAAATGCAGAGATGTCAACAGATAGCATTCCAGCATCTTTTATAACACTACAGATAATTTAAACAATAAAAGAATGTTGCTCCTCTCTACTACATTTTCTGGCCTACTTTAAAGTGGACCATCCTATATATATATATATATATATATATATATATATATATATATATATATATAAAGCTGAATGTGTGTGTGTGTGTGTGTGGTCACGAATAGGCTCCTATATGGTTTACTATTTTAAAAAACTGATTACATATAATGACAGAAGATGTATCGAGACACGGGAATGGGTATGTTTGATCTGGCAGAACGGTGGTTCATTAAAATTGCGGGGTCTGCGTTCGCGCCTAATCCACACAATATGGAAATAAAAAATTG
>NC_136510.1:35239279-35271779 GCF_053919585.1 Euprymna scolopes
TTGTTTTGGATAATTTTAATTTTTTTTAAAACTGCCCTTTAGTTATTTTAATATTTTAATATTTTGACGCGCATAAAAGTTATCGGTGGATATTATTTATGTTGTCCTTTGTGGCCTTACCTTTTTTTTACGTATCATTTATTTGGATTTTTGCAGCTCTCGTATCTTTAGTCATTTGTTGTTTTTCTCTCAATCGATTTTTCAAATAAGCATGTTATTTTTACTTCTTACCTTCGACAATTTTTAGACATTATCGATCTCCTTCCTCGATCATTTTTACTTGTGTGTCGTTTCTAACGCGTCTTTAAATATTTACCTCCCCGCACTCTACTCTCAAACCTCCTCTCTTCGCCACCTCAATTCATCCCCTCTGTTTCTTTTCTCTCTGTCTCTCTGTCTCTCTCTCTCTCTCTGTCTCTGTCTCTGTCTCTCTCTCTCTGTCTCTCTCTCTCTCTCTCTCTCTCTCTCTCTCTCTCCTCATACTTTCTGTCTCTCTTTTGCTCCTTTTCTCTTTCTCTGGCGTTCTCTCTCTCTTTCTTTCTCTCTTACCCTTCTCTTTGTGTCTGCCTTTTTCTTCTATTCTCCGTCTCTCTCTCTCTCTCTCTCTCTCTCTCTCTCTCTCTCTCTCTCTCTCTCCCTCTTTTTCTCTCTCTTCTCTCCCACTTCTGTCTCTCTTTCTATCTCTCCCTCTTTCTTTCTCCGGCTTTTCCCCTTCACTCTGTCTCCTCCTTTCTCTCTTTTCCCTTCTCCTTGTTTCTCTCTTTTTCTCCCTCCTTCTTTCATTATCCGTCTCTCTCTCTCTTTCTCTCTCTCTCTCTCTTTGTATTTGTATTTGTCTCTCTACCCTCTGTCTCCACACTTTCTCTGTCTCTCTTTTTCTCCCTCTCTCTTTCTTTTTCTGGTGTTCTCTTTCTTTATCTGTATTTTTTTTCTCTCTTCCCCCTTTCTAATTTTCTCTCTTTTCTTCCCTCCCTCTTTCATTCCCCGTCTCCCTTTTTCTATCTCCTTTCTTTCTCCGCTCTTCCAATCTCTCGTTTTCCCCTTCCTCTTTCTCTCTCATGCTTTTCCCCTTTCCTTTATTTCTCTCTCCCTTATTTCTCTCCTACCGTCTTTTTTCTCTTACTCTCTCTCTTTCTCTCAGCTCCTTTTTTCTCTACCCACTCTCTGCCCCTCTTTTTCTCTCTCCCTCCCTTTTTCTCATGCGCTCTATCTTTCTATATCTCCATTTCCTATTCTTTATTTTTCTCTTTCTCGTTGCAGCTTTAGTTCATTTTCTTATGAAGAAGGTTTACTGAAAATAAAAGACCGGAAACAAGGTCATGATATGTCACCCGAAATTACTTTTTCCTTTCCCCTGTATTTTATTGTTAATGAAAACTTATTTCGTCTTTTATACTTAGTTTTTCTATATTTCTATTTTTCGTGACGTATAAACGCAACTAGAAGTATTATTGTGAAAATCGGATTTTTATACGTACGGATGACCCAAATAATTCATAATTTGTCTCCATCTCTCCTGAACACAAATCAAGTCTAATAATAATTTCTACTAGAATTATTTAGAAAAATCAAATTTTTATAGCTACCATTCCCAATAACAAGATTAATGTTTTTATGCATGGGTGTAGGTTTGTTTATATGTGCTGGTTTTGGGGCACTTTCCAGTTAACAAGAAAGCGATATATTACTTTTTTTTAGAAGAAAAAAAATATCACCATAAAAAATTATAAACCTTTATTTTACCACTAACTAAAGTCTAACCGCGAAAAAATGTTCTTAGCGAAGAGAAAAAAAAAGGCGACTTGACTTTTGCCAAGGCTTTTATATAGTAAACAAGACGGTTTAGCCCTGAAACTTCCTGATTCTACAAAAGGTAGAAATGCCTGAAAACCAGCAAAGACAGCGAGGATTTGTCGACGTTCGCATCAATCGTCCATAAACACTGTGAAGAATTTGAAACCTTCTCAACTTAGTGCGGACAATTTTAAATGCTTAATATGCGTGCAATGACTGGAATCCGCGGTAGACGCACAAGTTAGACTGAGGACGCGAGCCAAGTTTAAAGTAGAGCGAATATAACGTTTAAAAACTTAGTTGAAGATTGCTAAATTCTTATAAGTATTACGAAGACGCTAAAATATTGAAGAACCGAGAATTGCTAACATGAGGAAGATACGTCATAAAGCATAGCTGAACTCTTCAAAAACAAAAACAATTTTTTTTTTTTAATCTCATACAAAAACAGATCACCACAATATAAGTTCGGAAAAATACGATTCAGCCCCTGGTTTAGAGATTTCCCATACCGTTTTAAAACCTGTTCGACTTGTAATAAAGTTGGACATAAGAGTTCACATTGCAGAACCAATATAAGAAGTATAATTCGAGTTAAATACGCAAGCACTGACGTACGCGGGGGGGGGGGAGTATAAAAAATTACGTACAAGTATAATCCTGAATAAAAAGTTCAAATTAAAAATTGACTCTGGGTTCGATTTGTCAATAATCAATTTGCATTCATAGAAAAGGTTGAATATATAACAAACTGAAAATCAATACAATTACCAAATCGGTGATAAGTAAAAAAAAATAAATCCGAAGGTAAAATTATTTCTAACGTTACATTAAAACGAAACTATTAAAATGAATCTGTCTGTGGTAACAAACGCCGCCAATTTTTCTGGTACAGATTGGATGTAAGTTCAATTTTGGGAATTTATCAGTCAACACTTTTTGCATCAACTTGTCAACCATTTCTGGAAACCATTCTGTTTTACAGATCTGGGTTATCATCATGTCTCCCAACGTGACCATTGTGAAAATTCACATCAGCCAACTTAATCCCTACTAATGTAGGATCGCCATTATGTAACATAGCTACAGATAACTCAAATTAAGTGTCCGTCTTCCCTTGCCACTATCCCAGTCTTATAATCGGAATAATTATCCTAACACGACTTTACCTATCAAAATCACACTTTTATGATGTATCATAAGTTTCCATGTCTCCTAAACAAGCCCAGATTAATATTAATCTCGACAAGTATTTATTAAACATTCAATAGTTATTGATCACCTATATAAGCTATAGTTTGTCTTCTTTTCTCCCAATCACTAAGAAAGTCTAATAAAATGTACAAACACTAGAGTTTCATCTTTCCGGAATCATCAGTGCAGGATGTTACAAAATCAGCTAATCATAGTATTTGAACCCCGCAACGAAGCTCGCTCTGTCTCCATTTGCAAGGAACATAAACATAGGGTCACCATCAATCGCAGCGATATTCAAATGAATTTAAACATTTATAAAGGCATAAATGTTTTTGAATATCGATCTACATTGATCAAGTGACTCGAACGTAGGCCAACTGATCGACTATTCATTCTATAAACATTGCTAATCACTTAAGAAACATGTTTCTTAAATATATATATATATATATATAAATATATATATATATATATATATATATATGGGGGGGGGTTAGCACTATATAAATATATTTTCACCCGACAATTAAGCGAAGCACACTATTGGTTTGCTTCTGAAAAAACTGATGGTTTGAGCACTGTGCGACGGGCAAGTGTTAATTTAATAGACACTTGAGGAATGTTTACGGTTCGACTGTTAGAGCTGCCGACTGTCAACAGGACGGTTATAAGTTCGATCTACGACTGGCCACAGTGATGAGTTGTAATACAACGAAACAGTACTGTTTTGGATGACTATATATATATATATATATATATATATATATATATATATATATATATATACATACATACATACATACATACATATATATATACACACCTATATATATATATATATATATATATATATATAATCATCCACATACAGTACTGTTTCGCTGTTTCACAGCTCATCAGTGCGGCTAGACAGGCAACTACCTCAAGCTAGGATTGATACCCGACCGTTTGTACGGCAGTCAAGGCTCCTAACCATTACGCTATTGGCGGCTGCTTGAACGAGTAGTGAGTTTAACGATGTTTTGATATCGTCCGCAATACCTCCGCTCGATTTGTTTACACAAAGAGCGTCGCTTATATGCTAATGGTAATTCGTTTTTCACTTCTCAATATGCTCAACTCAATGTGAGGAGCACTATAGTCATCCACATACAGTACTGTTTCGCTGTTTCACAGCTCATCAGTGCGGCTAGACAGGCAACTACCTCAAGCTAGGATTGAAATACATATATATTGAGTTTCTTCAGCTATAATCGAAACCAAAACCAAAATTTATGAAAAATTCTTGGTAAAATTATTTACTACAAGAATAACAAGGACATAACAATTAAACAACAGTCACTCAAAAGAAAAAAGATGTAAACGTGGCACACAAAATAACACACGCTATGATATTAATATATAGATATTTCTAAAGCGTAAGTCTCAAAGACTTAGAAAGAAAGAAAAATGAAGGGTAAAAACCTATCTGTGGCTATATATATATATATATATATATATATATATATATATATATATATATATATATATATATATATATATATGTATATATATACTAGCAAAAGTACCCGTCATTGACTGGGTTCAAAAATAGCCTACAGAAAATGGACTCTGATTTATGAAATATGATAGGTTATCAAAACGAAGGGTTGTAAAGAGATAGCTTCGAATTTTGGGGTATCAAAACCAAAGCAAAATATGATGAAAGTAAAAATAAAATAGATAAACCCCATAATTCATTATACCATACCTGTTCACACTGAAACGCTTATCACAATATTCTGTGGATCTATATTAAAAAACCTTGTTAAACTTTGTGACATATTTCCATTCTATGGAGGTCAGACACGAACGAACATCCCATAATTTTATTATACCATATTTCTTCAAACTGAAATATAATTATCAAAGTATACTTATGCAGATAGATATGAAAAGTCTTTATTAAAGTTTGTGCCTATTTCCATTCTATGGCGGCCAAGCGCGGACGCAGACCCCACAATTTATTATATCATCCCTATTTAAGTTAAAACATACTTATCAAAGTATTCTTATGTACATCTATATCAAAAACACTTGTAAACGTTCTTTTTTCAATTTTTTTAATTTTTTATTTCCACACTTTGTGGACCAGGCGCGAACGCAGACCCCACAATTTTAATGAACCACCGTTCTGCCAGATCAAACATACCCATTCCTGTGTCTCGATACATATTCTATCATTATATGTAATCAGTTTTTTAAAATAGTCAACCATATAGGAGCCTATTCGTGACCAGACACACACACACACACACACACACACACACACACATAAATACAGAGACATTTAACTTTATATATATATATATATATATATATATATATATATATATATATATACATATATATATATAAGGTTTGTAGAAGGAACAAAGTGCTCTATTACAAAGTAAATGTCAAAATAAGAGTAATATTTATTTATTTTTGTGTTACAGAAGATCAGAAAAACCTCGGTACTGTCGGTTTCATATGCAAAACAAAGAGAACTAATATTTGTTCGCCTATGTCAGACTCTCTTCAGCCTCTATTTATATCTGTTTTGTTTTTTGTTGTTGTTGTTGTTGTTGTTGTTGTTTTCTGTGTAGGCAGATTTAAACAGAGGTTGAAGCGAGTCGGTACCAATGTTCTTCTGATCTTCTTGTAACACAAATATTAATATATTATTGTGCATCAAATATCAGATTTTCATACTTTAGGGACCAAATTCATTTTCAATAAAGATAACTGGCGTCTAAGGCGTTTTAATCTCGTTATTTGATCCCCTCGGATCCTAACGGGCATGGCAAATCCTACACGAAGTAAAATCTTTTTATGCCGCAGTTTTTTTGGCCGATTGGACGTGTGTTCGCCCTGCTTATAAACATGAGTTTTAATGCTGAAAGATTTTGTCAGTGAAAATATTCGTCTTGATCACAGGCCAAAGACACTCGCTGAATTGGGGCAAAATGCCAAATTAATTTTGTTTGAAAATTCTACACGTGGCACACCAGCATTTGTTAAATATGTACATAATTTGTTACGTAATAGAGACTTAGAGATCAAGGGATCAGAGAGAGATACTGAGCGAAATTTATTCAAACCTGGTAATTTCTGAATGAATCTCTCTCTCTCTCTCTCTCTCTCTCTCTCTCTCTCTCTCTCTCTCTCTCTTCCTCCCCTCTCTCTCTCTCTCTCTTTAAATCTCTCTAAATCTCTCTCTCTAAATCTCTCTCTCTAATCTAAATCTTTCTCTCATTTAGCGGGCAAGATTTTAACCAGAGAAGACGTGTCTGGCAGCTCTCCCCAAGAAAGTGTCTGATGCGTTGCAAGTCGGGTTATCACCCAACTCTCTCTCTCTCTCTCTCTCTCTCTCTCTCTCTCTCTCTCTCTCTCTCTCTCTCTCTCTCTCTCTCTTACTTACTTGGCGAGATTTCAAGCAAAGAAAATGTCTGGTGGTTTCCCCAAGAAAGGTGTTCATCTTGCGAAATAAGATATCTGTCGATCTATCCCTCTTTCTCTCTCTCCCCACTCTCTCCCCACTCTCTCCCCACTCTCTATCTCTCTTGTAGACATACAAAAGCAATCTTTTCCTGTGACTGAACTTTTTTTTTATTAAACCTTGTAAAAATGAAACAACGAGTGTAAGAGTGAGTCTTATCCAGAGACGAAAGCAACTCGAGTTCACAAAAACGACGGCGACGCTGACAAATACACGCATGCTTAACAGATTTTGTGCAGCCGCGGTAGGTAAATATATAGGAGGTTTTGAATGTGTAAGTTTTCACCCAGGCTCTCTTTTTTTACGATTGCTTCATTTCGGACCTGTGATATTTTTTTCAGATTTAGGGACCTGTTTAGTGAGAGTGTATTATAACGAAAACATATATCTGCAATGATTAATGCTAATTATTATCTTGCATTTAAATCTAACGCATATTTTTTTTTCTTTTAGATAAAGCACATATTTAGAGGCATAGAATTGTGTGTCTAAATTTATTGTTAGAAACTAGCATTGTTTCCAAAATCAAATACAATGCCGTAGCCCACACAAGCCGTAAAAGCCACAATCCAGAAACCATATACTCTAGTTTCGCCCTATTTTATGCTTATCAGTCGGACACATCCGAAACGGAGAACTGAAACCTCAGTCCTTCGCATCCAATGCGATTACTCTGTTTCATGAATCATCACATATTAAAGCGTCCAATAACTTACACAGCTGGAGAAAACCGTGGCAAAAGCCGACTATAGAATGTACCCACTTTTCTCAGTCAGGGTTTTTGTTATCCAACTACAAAAACTCAGGCCGATGTCTCACAGGATTTTTCACTCATTATGCCGATGCCATCCTACAAGAGAATCCAAGATATTTATTTTAGATTAAATAACTTTGAATAACCAGATGAAACTGTTTTTCGAACACGTTAAAGATGCAAAAATATTTTATTAAAAGAAGAAAGAAAAATACGATTCAATTTCTTTCTTTTTGTTTGAGTTGAAATATATCTTATTAATTTCGAACCGTAACAGGTCCATCTTCAGAAAGTGAAAGAGTTCTTTCCCCTTTTTCCCCCTTGCAAGTATCCAATACATGCTTTTGCTGTTGCTATTGTTGCTGTTGTTATTGTTATTATTGTTGTTGTTGCTGTTGTTGCTGTTGTTGTTGTTGTTGTTGTTGTTGTTGATGATGATGATGATAAACCCACGAGGTGTCAGCGAACTATTTGTTTGTGACTTTTTAGAGCACGTTTGCTTTAAATGTATAACAATTGTTATTAAAGCTTTTGGAAGCATTAGGAATTAAAAAAAAAAAACTTAGAATGAACAAATAAAACTGATTAATTTGAATTTAATGTTAGAAATAATATGATTATTTCCAAAATGAGAAACATCCATCCAGCGCGGCCGCAGCCGAGATTGAACTCACTACACAATTTTGTAGTGTAATCAAAATCTTGTCCATAGCTGAATAGTTGATACTTCGCCAGTGCTATCAAGGGTATTTTTATCGTGACGCCATCACTAGATGGGGTACCTACCACGGTTTAAGAGAGGCCTATAGGGGAAGATAGACTGCGCCAGTTTCTCAACCTGGTATTTTTACTTCGCGGTACATACAGCGCTCGCCCATCTGATACTGGCCAGGCTCAATGTTGCTTAACTTCGGTGATCTGGCGAGAACCGGTGTTCCAACGTGATTGTACCGTATTGTAAAATACGGCACATTAAAATTAACATGAGACACAACGCTGCAGCCAACACAAACCATGAAAGCCATAGACGGGGAGACCTAGACTCGAGTTTGTTGTAGATAAAGCACATGTTTAGAAAGGTATGGAATTGCATTTTTAAATTTAATATGAGACAATATATCATTTCTTCCAGAATATGACACATTGCCGCAGCCAACACAAACCCTAAAAGCTACGGACCGGAAGCCTTAGAGTCGAATTTCGCTTTCTTTTCAGCTCATCAGTGTGATACATTCGAAATCCGAAATCTTATGTCCCAAACCGAATCAGACAAAGAAAATCATTCCATGCAACAATTTATTTAATAAAATCGAATTTTTATACTTACGGATCGATTAAATAATCTATAATTTGCTTGTGGCACTATATCTCAGTGTCACGGTTGTTAACACACTCTTCGGCATGGCCAGGTGGTAATTTGGCTGTAAGCGGAGGGATACATAGTAATGCAACCCCAGAATTCCATTTCCTCTATCGGCCTCCTTTTTCGCCCGGACAGTATGGGGCGAGTACGCATATTTCTGTCTCTCCGTAAACGAGAGGGAGCTCCTCCTCCTCCTCTCATCATTAGTTAGGTTAGTTAGTTTAATTTTGAAGAATATCAAGTGTAAATTGTCTTTTTCCATATATTGTATACATTTTGTAGGCTGATTGTGTTATATGCTGAGTTAATAGAATATATCGCGTACCTTGGATTTCTGCGTGCGTTATGCGAACATAATTTTCGGGCGAGGCGAAAAAGAGAAAAGAGAGAGAACTTCTTTGTGTTTTGGCTTGTATACCATATATCTCAGCGCCGCCTGATGTGGTGACAAAAGAGATAATTAGGCGTGGTGTATATATGTATAAATTAGCTGGTGAAATGAATAGCTACAACTTTCACAAAAACTTGTTATCTAGAAAATGATTGTGCGAGATCGCGTAAGAACTTATCGGAAATTCGGCGAGGCGGGATGTACATTTTACCGCCAAAATGACTAAAAATTTTCTTTTTAACAAAAAAAAATCGATTTTTTTATATATAAACTAGCGGGATGTACCCGGCGATGCCCGGGTGTTTTGAGGTAAATCAAAAATCTGGGGGGTGGGGTAAAATAATTAAAAAAAAATGTTTTGGTAAGTGAGTATAAGGATCGAACCCGAACCCTTGAGGCAAAGTTGAAAATTAAAGTGTGAAAAAAAACCATGCGATGATAACCATTGGGCCACCGCGACATACAATGGAAGCATGTTTGAATTTATTTATTTTAGTATTAAAAACAGGTGTCAGTAATAAACGTTAACTCTGCTGCTCCCATTTGACCTAATTAAGAAGGTCAAATAGAAGTCACGCAGTGTGTGTTTGTTTACCCAAATTTGACTGTTTTCCCCCCAACAGATGTTGGGGAAGGGGAAACCAGCTCCAAATTGTCCAGATTGAATAGCAACTGTCTGATATACAACATTCATCAAAGCTGAATGCTTCTGGACGTTTCCCAGCGCGATGCCGAGAAGGCTGTTAACTTTGAATTAGTTTCGCTTTTTATACGAAAAAACCGAATCAACACGTGAGAAGCCAAAATAGCAATAATTTTGTAAAAGTCGACGCAAATAAATCTATACGCTACACGCGTTCCCAAATCGTAGATATTATTATATAGATGGTATATAAACAGTTCTAAGCAATAGTAAACCCCCCCCCGGGAGCGTGTGCGAAAGAAGCCTTTGCGAGACATACACGAAATGGTCACACACATTTTTCCTTTTATATACATAGATTACTAGCCTGCCGTGCGGGGTTGCCCGGTCGTAAGATGCGCTTAAATCTGATAGTGTAATTTATAGAGATTATGTATTCATTATTTTAGAGAAAATTCTCTATTGATAATAAACATTCTCAAATGCACTGATCATATTAGGCTTTATAAGGTACTAGCGGGGGGGGGGTACCCGGCGATGCCCGGGTGTCTTGAGGTAAATCAAAACTCCGGGGGGGGGGGTTAAATAATAAAAAAAATGTTTTGGTAGGTGAGTGTATGAGGATCGAACCCGTACCCTTGAGTTGGAAATTAATGTGTGAAAAAAAAAACCGGGAGACGTTACCCATTAGGGGACATACATACAACATACTCAGGTTTGAATTTATTTATTAAACTATAAAAACAGGCGTGCGCAATAAAAGTTAACTCTGCTGCTTCCATTTGACCTAATTAAGAAGGTCAAATAGAAGTCACGCAGTTGTTTACCCAAGTTTGACTATTTTTGTTTTTTCCCCCCAACAGATGTTGGGGGGAGGGGAACCAGCTCCTAATTGTCCAGATTGAATAACAATTGTCTGATGTACAACATTGATCAAAGCTGATTGCTTCTGGACATTTCTCGGCGCAATGCCGAGAACGTTGTTAACTTTGAATTAGTTTCGCTTTTTATACGAAAAAGCCTCATCAACATGCGAGAAGCCAAAATAGCAATAATTTTGTAAAAGTCGACGTAAATAAATCTAGATGCGACGCACTTTCCCAAATCGTACATATTATTATTTAGGACCCATATAAACAGTTTTAAGCGATCGTAACGACATCGGAACCGTGTGCGAGAAAAGCCTTTTGAAGACATACACGAAATGGTCACACACATTTTGCCTTTTATATATATAGATTAACTTTGTTCAAAGTCGGACTGTTTCTTCTTTAATCGATTAACGATTTTCGATACCTATCAGAGGCACATGCAAAATAAAAAATGTAGTTTATAGCTGCACAGTATCACAAACCCCAAATTTAAATGATGTTAATGACAACCATAGCTCGACCCCACGATTAAATAACTACATCCACTTTAACCAATCTACCAATCAAATACAAACAAATCTATTACATACCAATGCCGCTTCTAATCTACCTGACAACAAATATATTAAACAAAACGCAATCTACTTCGGTTCCACATCTGGACGTATTAAACATAAGATTTCAACCCACAAGCACTCTTTTAAAAATCCCTTCCTGGTGAACAAAACCACTCTAAACATATTTAGCGACTCAATGATAAGAACATTTCCTTCAATTTGAAATGGGAAATAATAGGATCATATAAAGGATATATGCCGGGGGAGAGATTCTGTGCACTTTGTAGATATGAGGCCCTTAAGATTTTAAAATATGATGGCATCAAAAATAAAACCACCTAAATTCAAGGGATGAGCTTTTATCTCCATGCATTCATAAACGTTGGTTTAAATTTAACAAATATAGACCACTATAAGTCATTAAAAATGTTTCTTATTAATAATCTATCTTCGAATTTGTAATTTATAATTTAATATATTTATCAATAAAATTTGGATCATCATTATTATTATTATTATTATTATTATTATTAGTTTATCTGATATATTTCCCATTATTTTATATCTTATTTAAATATATATTTACATTTAACCTGTGAATATTACTATTTTTATCAATTTAAATAAATAAATAAATGATTAAAATATTATTAATTTTATTTAAAGCATAATATAAGAACTGGCTAAGAAATGAACGAATAGAATATAAAATAGATTGAAATATTACACTTTTTTGCACAATTAAGCAAATAACAGGAACTTTTATCAGACGTTTTTCTGACTTAGCTAGACGAGCGCGGGCTAAAGGCGTTTCCACGAAAAGTGGCTACGTAGAAGCGTTTGTACAGCGAATTTACGGAGGTGCCCCATGTGGCCTGTCATTAGCAGACCAAGACGATTGAGGAAGTCGATCGTGGCAGGGTTTATTGTTCAACTTGTTTTTCCGGCGATCGTTTGGATATCTATTGACACGGTCAGTCTATTGTGATTTCTTGCGGCCCTCTGGTAACGCTGTTGCATGTTCGGGGTTTGTCGATTCTATCGGTTACAACGGCGCAAAAGTATCGTCATGTCACATCTCATATAAGTGACGTTTGCCGTTTGCACAGGGAAACACCGCCAGACCATCGAGCCATATTTCACGCACCCTTTTTCAGACTAAATACGTTTATGTTTAAGCCAGAGGAAGATGTGAGAAAATTATCAAACGTAGAAATCAAGCTAAAACGATGGGAAAATGAGAAAAAATTTAATATACATGAGATCTGAAATAAAATACGAAGGTCGTTCCATTAGTAAAGCCTCTTATATTTTACACTCAATAAGTTGATGTGCTACAAATACGAGAGTGATACTATTAAAACGTCAACCTTTTGTTCTTCAGAATTTGTTTTTCTACATAGTCACCACCATTGTCACTGTATTTTTGCCAGGAATTCAATGGCGCATAACTGCTTCTGACGCACGTCCATGACAGCTGCTGCTTTCTTTGAGTCTCATGCCGTCAATATTTGCAACAGAGAGATGAAACAGATTATGAATTCAGTCATCATAACAATGCAATTTACAATTCCTTCTGATCCATTCAGGTGGAATAAAAAAAATAGGAAGCATTACTTTTGGAACGCCCATCGTAACTTGTGTTTCTGAATTTTTGAGATGAGGATTGATTAATCGAATTATTTGGATTCTTCGGATTACCGTTTTCATTTTTTCACATTTTGGTCGATGTAATCTCCGACCTTCTCTAGGTGTATCTTTTCGAACTCGGGAATCTTTCTGTTGTACCTTAGAATCTGTATGGAATTTACTCGAGAACCGGATGGAACGCGGTTAGAGCGGAAAGAGTCGCTGATAATCAAGTCCCATGTTGTTTTTACGATTAGGAGCTATTTCGGCATTAAATATGGAACCAATGCGGCCGAGATGAAATGGGAAATGTTAAATGATTCACGTCGAACCTGGAAAATTAAAAGTCGCGTTGAAAATTGAAAGACGTCGACAAAGAGAGAATTGAATGAGCTGTGTCTAGCAGGAGTGTAGAGAGCACTAGCTGTGTCCAGCAGAGACGGATGCTACTTCACTACCTAGTTTATGATCATAAGATCAGGCGGGGGGAGGGCGTGTAGGGAAAATTGAATATGACTGCAGTCACGGAGGTGGGCTGCATGTGCGAACTCGAAACCCGAGCGATGGGACACGAGAAGGCGACGAATCAGCAAGATGTTTGGGAGAGGCGAGCCGTTGAGTTCTCGAGAACTCAACGGCTCGCCTCTCCCAAACATCTTAACTCCCGGCCTTATATAATCTCATTTATGCAAATTAATGCGCATCGGAACCTGCTGATTCGTCGCCTTCTCGTCTTCCATCGCTCGGGTTTCGAGTTCGCACATGCTGCCCACCTCCGTGACTGCAGTCAGATTCAATTTTCACTACACCTTTATTTAATTCTTCCAAGAACCCGTGGCGTAGTGGATACAGTACTTGGTAAAATCCATTTATAAGTTACAGTCTTGTGGTGGTTGAAAGTTCAATCCTCAGTGCCAAAACACTCAAAATACAATCGAGAATTACTTTGGGTTTCTTCCTAGTCATGGCTGACATGACGAAAGTATGCTACCCCCGTGGATTAAATAAAGGTTTTCATTCGAAATTTCATGCAGCTTCCTGAGTTCGACAGCATATACCTAAAAAAAGAAGTCGAGGGTTACATCAACCGAAACGTTGTGAAAATAACACTTAAGATGAGAACAATAGTCCGAAAATCCAAATAAATCGTGTAAAATATCTTGATTTCGATTCAATGTGTGAAACGTTAAAGGTGGTTCTTTCTAATAACAGATAAATGGGTTCAACGATACCGCCAATATATGTAAGGAAGTAACTAAAATTCATTAAGTAAAAATAATAAAGGAAGTTAATGATTGTAAACTTTACTACTCGCTGTGGTTCTACGGACGTTACACGCACTTGGTTCACCGGGTATATTAGCCATGTAGTCGTTGAGATACTTTTTCATGGGTTCGGTTGCTTCTATAATCACTGGAATGATGGAGACCTTCCTAAGATGCTAGTTTTTGTTTGTTTATTTGTTTTTTTGTTTGTTTGTTTTTTCATGTCGTGCATAAGACGTTTGTATTTCGTTATGTAGCGATGGGTATTTGAGTCCACCTGTGTTCCGCGTGAAATCATTATGGGCATTTTAACGTCTCACGAAGACGGGGCTTCTTCGAGCACGTGTTGCACTTGAGAATTTGGAGAGAACCTGGTTTTATTTGGGCGGGTAAATGGCTTTATAGTGCTCGCCTATTGCTTCGGAACTGGCCACCGCATTTATGCGCGAGGGAGTGTTACATAGTTCCTTTTCTTTTATGTATACGTGCGATCGCATCAGAACGCTATATGCGTGGGTGTTTCAAAGTGGTGATCGCTGTGAAATGTTCCTGCCTGCCATTTATTCCGGCCGGACGTAACGGGTCACTACAACACTCATATACAGCATAATCACGTTTAAACACCAGTTAAGCAACGTTGGGCCTGGTCATTACTAAAATGGGTGACCAATTTGGCGATTTCAGGCACTGTATGTAGGAGGACGTTGACACTTCCCTGCAAGAGTTGCAAAAACCTAACGTCGTCATCTCCCTTATCAGGGATATACATGCGACTGAGGACCGCTTGTGAATTTCATACTCCCATGAAACTTCCTTCTTCGGAAGAAGCCAGTTAAACCCGAATAGGGTTAGTGTCGACGCACACACTACAATACTCCCCTCCTAGACGAAAAGTCAATCTAAAGAGAAACGAACAGTTACAACTTACTGAGTATGAGGAGAAAATCGGAGTGGACGCTTTCTGTGTCTGCCGGATTTGGTGGAAGTTGTAGCACCAAATACCAATGTATCGTTAGGCGTGGTAGTAATAAAAGAATCCCCTGAAATCTGAGTCTATCTCGCTGTGGTACTACAGTCTGTATTGTCGAAAAACGTTTTTTCAGTCGATCCATGCTGATCGAGTCATGTCTGCCATTCTTATCTATCATGAAATGTTTCGGATATCTTTTAAGAACCTTCTTAGGATCGGAGTAAGGTGGCTGCAGGTGCGTGGATACTCCATTCTTCCTTACGAAAACATGTGTGTATATCCTGAGGCAGGTGAATTGTTGTCTTTTGGGCTCTCGGTCTGACACGCAAAAGTGTCGATATGTACTTCTTAAAGCGAGACGTATACCTAGTCGGGTCTAGCGTACTTCTAATGGCGGCTGATACAACCATTTGTTCTGAAGATGTGGGAGGGGGGGGAATATTTTCTTCGTTGCTTACAAGATTCTCTTTTCTGCTCGAGCGTGATTCCTAAGGGAGCTGAATTAGTTCTTCCAGTGGTAAATGGAATCAATGTGCCCTGCAAACTGATCGCTCTGAGTGTGACCAAATCACCTAGCAGGGACATTTCTCAATGAAAGAAAAGTCATTGTCGATAACTACTACAACACCGGTTTTCTTCGGCCGTTGAATTCGTCTAGCATGAGAGAGAGAAGAAAAAACACGGGACTTTCTCTTTGAACGAGATCAATCTTTGTCCTGACATCATTTCTGATCAGCTGATCGTATTTATCTAAATCTGGTTCGATTTTCCAAACTGCTATCTCACAAAAAAAAAAAAAAAAAACTAATGGTTATTTTACAAGTTCACCTACCGATTTCCATAAATCGCAAAGTGTGTAAACAAACCCTGCATTGATAGAATACAGAAACTGAAATGTAGTGAGCGATACTCTTTCTTTCACCCACTCCCTCTGTCGCACACAAGAGACATTGCTAGTCTTTTTCTACTCCTAAGTTATTTTCTTGGCAGGCGTTTGACTGAGATTAAATCTGGAGTCACCTCTGTAAAACATTTACAACAAAAACTCGTCTGACTACAACCATTGTTAATAGTTTTCGTTTCTCTCTCTCTCTCTCTCTCTCTCTCTTTCTCTCTCTCTCTCTCTTTAAATATTTAAACTTCTAAATCTCTCTAAATATCTCCCTAAATCTCTCTCTAAATCTCTCTCTTTATAACTAAACGGAATTTCTATGAGCAAAATTTTTATCTAGAATTGCGCGTCTGTAGAACACAGAATTTATTGAGGTAAGAATTGATAATTTAAGGACCCATGACGTAATGGATAAAGTCCTGAGTAAAATTCAGCCCTAAGTGACATTCTTCTGGACGTTGAAGGTTCAACTTTTAGTGCCGGTGATACAAATAACACAGTTGTGAATAAGTAAAGATTTTATCTGGAACGGGAATGGTTGACAGAACAAGAACATGCTACTCCCGTGGAATAAAAAAAAAAGGTTCTGTTCGAAATTCCGTGCAGATATGCGAGTTCCACAACACAGACCTGAAGAAGTTCGGGTAAATCGATCGAAACGTTGTGCGAATAAAACTTCACATAAGAAAAGTCGTCCAAATAATCCAAACGATAAAAAAAAAAAAAACAGATTGCTAAACACATATGCAGGATAGGGAGAGATAAAGAGAGAGCGAGAGAGAGAGAGAGAGAGAAAGAGAAAGAGAGAGAGAGAAGGGGGGGGGGCTGATAACCAGATAGATAACTTGTCTCGTTACATCCACCTACATTGTACGCGACCGCCGTACGCTCGCTGACAAAGTTTCGCTTCTGCTAGCTTTAATTAGCCCAAAATAAACCGAAACCTCCCGGACCGGAAGTCACGTGGTTTTATCGGATTCCGCTTTTAGTTCATTTGTGTCAATCAAACGTTTTCATCCAAACACGCCCATTCGCTATGTAACGGAATGAGAGATTAATTGAGACGTTTAAAATAACAAATTGGAATTCTAAATATAGAACACAGTTCAATAGCTCTCGTCGGTTATTTGTTGACATAAAAAAAAAAATACAAAAACTAAACCAGGGTTTCCCAACCTTTTGGTGCAAACACCCTTCCCCTCCCCTAAATTACTTGGATACCTACTACCACCCCTCTCTACATGCATCCTTGTATAATAATATTAGTTGTAGTGCTCGTACAGTTTATTAAAGCAAAAATAAATAATTGAATATTCATTAATAGTTTATTCAACAAAATTCTAATCTGTCGATCAAATGGGAACAGTAACAACTATAAATCTTGCGGGTCAAATAGTGTATTATACTGTGGTTAATACAATATTCAATAAGATAAGGCCCTGTCGGTGGGGTATTAGAATACGCCGACTGCCCCCCTGCAGAGGGTAAAAGTCCCTCAATGGGGGTCCTGGATATGACCTTAAACTATATCCAGTGGTGAGGCTCCAACTTGCGGGCTTTGGGGAGTGTGGAGCCACCCTTTAATTACCATTGCTCCCAGGTCCACTCTAACCCGGAGTGGTAGTACCTGTTAGGGTCCCAACTATGGGTTAAATAGAAACCGACTTGAAAACAACAAATATATTCTATTAAAAAATTTTTCTTCAAAATCACTGGATTCGGCATTAAATAACCCGAAAAGGGTTGATATGCCGTAAAACAAAAACAACCAACCAATCAATAAGATAAAAAAAAAGATCATAATAATGATGGGAATAACCAATCAATGTGCAGATTGTTATTGGTGATCAACAAAAAATTGAGAAACACCTAGTAATGTTAATAGAAGCTCCCTGTTTTTCGCGGCCAGAAGGTGGGCTTCCTTTATGGGGCTAGAAAACTTTTCTTCCCTGACTTTGAAATGTAGTGAGCGATATACTATACTTTTGTCTCGCCTACTCCCTCTGTCGCACACAAGAGACGTTGTTAGTCACCGTCAAAAGCTTTGTCAACATAGCAGTGTGTGATTCTTAAATTAATTTTTCTAATTAAAAATAAGCGAGATGCAATCAATTCCCACGTGAATTGTAAATCCCAAAGAAAACCGGTTGAGAAGCACCTGGTAATGTTACTAGACGCTCTTTCAAAACTTTCTCTCTACAACGTTACTAATCACTCACGCATGGAGCATTGTTGTCATATTTGGGTTGGTGCAAACGCCCCTCCCTCCTAGAATACTCGGATACCTACTACCGCCACCTCCCTACATGCATCCTCACATAATAATGTTAGGAATAGTGGTGGTACTAGTTAAAGTAAAAAATAAATGAATTACTATTAATAATAGTTTATTCAATAAAATTCTACACTGTCGATGGAATAGGAACAACTATAAATCAAATGGTTCAATTAATATATCATACTATTGCTAATACAAAGAATAATAAAAATTGTTAACACAATAATCAATCTATACATCTATAAAAATGAAATTGTCTGTCTATGTGTGTATATTTCACTACCAAACTACTCTGTCTCTATTCCTATGTATTTGATTATGTACTTGAAGAGAAGATAAAGAAAGATAATGAAAGATAGATTTAAAGATAGAGCTATATATATATATATATATATATATATATATATATATATATATATATATATATATATATATATATATAATCTGAGGTTACTGTTTTCCAGAGTTTAAGTAATCAGTGAAGTGTACGAGGTTAATGCAAGAGTTCTCAATACCGAAGTAGAACAGGATATACTGTTTATTTGTTTTTAAAAAATCAGTAATATGTTGCTACACAGTCATGAGATGTTTCGGTCAACTGGTTACATCGTATAAGCTGTATCCCCATGAACAGGTCTCTCGTTTCTTGTAACTAGTTGACAGAAACATGCTCATGGTTGTGTAGCAACATATTACTGCTTATGTAAAAACAAAACAATATATATGTGTGTGTTTGCGTGTGTGTGTGTGTGTATATATGTATCGTTCTATCTCTATGTATCTATCTATCTATCAACTTTTTCTGTGATTATCTACTTATCGCTCTCGCTATATATATATATATATATATATATATATATATATATATATATATATATATATAGTAAGTAATAAAAATATATATAGCAATTAAGCTACACAGAATATTCCGCGTTTCATGCGTAAGCCTGACGAATTTCCACGAGAATGGAACGCGGAATATTCTGTGTAACTTAATTGCCATAAGCCTGACGAATTCCCACGAGAATGGAACGTGGAATATGCTGTGTAACTTTATTGCCATATATATTTTCATAACTTACTACTTAGCTCTACCTATGTATCGAGCACTATTAAAGTAAATACTGAAAATTTATGCATAAAATTATATTTTCGTATATTAATTTATGTGATTAACTGAAGTAATCATATACACGCGCGTATATATATATATATATATATATATATATATATATATATATATATATATATATATATATATAGCCCTTGAGCCCCTTGAGGAGCATAGGCCATCTACAACTTTTTTGTAGATGTTTTTGTAACGAGTTCTCTTTACAGGGTAAGAATGCTGGCCCTCAGCTCAACCTTCCCAGAAGGTACATACAGTGCCTAGCCTTCCCAAATGGTCACCTATCTGGTCCTGACCAGGTTCAACGTTGCTTAACTTCGGTAATCTGGCGAGAATCGGTGTGTCACCGTGATTGTGTCTTACAAATATATATATATATATATATATATGATGAAAATTGTTTCTGCACACACACAAATATATTTATATATATGTGTGTGTGTGTGTGTGTGTGTGTGTGTGTGTGTGTGTGTGTTTGTTTCTCTGTGTGTGTTTGAGTTTGTTTCTCTGTGTGTGTGTGTCTGTGTGTGTGTCTGTGTGTTTGTTTCTGTGTGTGTGAGTTTCACTTTATAGTTGCCTCTTTGTTATCTTATGATTCTTATTTCTCTTTTCTTTTTCGTTCCAGCTTCCCATTCTGTTCCTTTTTTGCCACTCTTCATTTTGTTCATTAACTTTTAAAAATGAATAAACAAAATAACAAACACGCACAAAAAAAATAAATATTCGAGATTATGTCGTCAACTTTCTGATCACGATCTTCGGTTTCTTGTCTCGCTTCCTCTTTAAATTCGTTTTTACAAACAGAAGAATCCGCCTTTTCCTTCTCTGCGTTCACTTATTCCTTTATTCCTACTTTTATATTTCCCCTTATTCTTTTATTCGATTATTCCATCATTTCTTTCATTGTTTTCTTTTGGTTTGTTTCAATGTGTTTCATTTTTTTTTTTTTTTTTTTTTTGTTCGTTTGTTTTTTAGCCTCAGTTTTTCCTAAGATCGAAATCTTTGTTCGACGCGCTTAGAAATGAAGTGAACTTTGCGTCTTTGATTGATTTTCTTTTTATCTCATGTTGTCGAAAATTGTTGGAATGGATGAAGCGGATGGGATACGGGTAACGGTGCACCCTGTTCTGTGAAAATTGCTATGGTTGTGGGTATTTGATACTATTTTAATGAATATGAGTTCATCCGGTTTCCTCCTCACAAGAATATGATTGAATGGTTAAGCCATAAATACCGATTGGTACAGCAATTAAGGAAATGTCGAAAGATACGCCGTAAGCCTTACGCTTTAGTATATTACCAGCCTCGACGACGAACACTCGTTGAGTAAGGAATCTTACGAGATTATTTTTTTTAATTCAATTTTCACCCCAAACAAGGCACAGTGCCACTTTGAAGCAGGGGCTACTATCAGGGACTTAATTAGCAGGGTTATTATGAAGGGAGATGAGTAGAAAGATGTTTGTTAACATTACACTTGAACTTCTGTATATCAGTGTAGTTGGGAAAGCAGAATCCCGGAAGGGAGTTCCAAAGACCCGCAGTTCTGGGGAAGAAACTATTGGCGTAAAAGGCTTTCTTGCAACTAGGGATCTCTACTGTAAAGGGATGAGACTTAGTAGCCTGTCGGGTTTGTTGGGGGTAGTTACGTCGGGGAGGTACAAGTGTTTGCAGTTCGTCAGAGCATTCACCATTAAAGTATTTGTAGAACAGGCAGAGGGATGCAACATCTCGTTGATGGGACAGAGGCTGAAGCCTATATGACAGTTCAGGACCTATCAGGTTAGCGACTCTCTTTTGAACCCTGTCCAGGAGCGAGAGACAAGCAGCAGATGCACCAGCCCAGATGTGACAACAGTACTCCATACATGGGCGAATGGTGGCCTTATAGACGTATAGGATACTGTCAGGCGTAAGTAGTTTTCTAGCACGGTAGAGGGAACCAACCTTCCTTGCAGCAGCCTTGGCAATGTTTTTAATGTATCTATTCCAGTTCATATTCCCTGTAAACGTTAGGCCGAGGAGTTTAAAAGAAGTACTTTCAGGCAATGTGTTTTTGGCCATTGCTATTGGTGGTAGAGAAGGTTTCTTGTAGTTATTGAAGGAAACAAGCTTAGTCTTAGCAGCATTGAATGTGACCATCCATTTTTGTTCCCATTCTACTACAGATTGGAGGTCATCCTCTAGTGTTTCTGCCATTTCCTTGGATATGTGTTCATTTGTTTTCCCCTCATATCCGTTATAGAGAGTGGTGTCATCGGCAAATATACCCATCTCTGAGACAATTTTATCAGGGAAGTCATTTATGAATAATAGGAATAATAGAGGTCCAAGGATAGACCCCTGAGGTACTCCCGCATTTATCTCATATTGTTTAGATGTACGACCGTCGAGGACAACTTGGATTTTTTTCTTACTTAAGAAGGATTTAATTACATTATGAATTCTTCCAGTGATTCCATATTACTTGAATAAAATAGCCAAGACCACTCAGTCACTACAAACGAATATCTCCCTTTTGCAGACAGGAAAGTAAGAATGGCAGGGCATAGAAAAGGGAATGATTACGTAGAATTGCTTGCAAAAAATAATTAGGTTTTGTAATTAAATGTTTGATTTGAAACTGCTAATATTACATAAAGACTCTAACTACTTCCTGTGAATTTGCTTCTTTACAAAAATGTATTTCTTATAAAATCTATCAGTATATTAGTAAACAGGTGATGATGGTCAAGTGGTTAATTACACGGACCGACAACATGGTTGCTCCAAGTTCGAATCCAGTTCGTTCCACAAAAAACAAATCACTTTCACTTAGAACGTTGATAACTTTCTCGTGATCTCTCCCGCAAGAAGTCGATGTCTTTTAAGAAAGAATTCTGACTAGAAAAATATCGGGGAAACCAATGCCAACAGCAGAATATTAGGATTCATACGATGATGATGACTATGATGATGATGAGTAAATATGTATGCAAGATGGACGAAAATGATACTAGCTTGTATAAGTCACTCTCTTTGTCCGTTCATTTAGCTTAATATTTCTTTTTTCTTTTCACTTTGTCCTCTTTCTATACTAAGTGGAAATGGGAGTCATTCAAATCAATTGCTTACAAAAACCATTTAGTTACTTTTAATATCACGCAAATCGGGATGGTCAAACCACAAGATCACTCTCGTTCCTCTTGAACGACATTTACAATTCATACAAGTGATAATTTTAACTATGTTTCTCACCGCGATTAACGTTTGCCGAGCGGTTTCTTTGTTGGTAATGGAGTCAGAGATTGTTTCGTGGATGGGTTCAAATCTCCCGGCCGGCGGTAACAGTGACTCACTGCACTGTTGATTCCCAAAATTATGGAACACTAGTGTATGTATGTATCTAAATATTAATTTACTTGTCCGTGCACACAGCGTCACAAAAAAAAAAAAAACATCATCATCGCAAACATTTATTAATGAGAAACGAATTACCTCCCTTTATCAGTTAAATTATTAAAATTACATTAAAAAAACATGGTTATCTGTTTACGGTTTCAAATGGGCTTATCTATTGTATAATTTTTATAAAAAGTCATGTTCAGAGAAGACTGTAAGTTTTTTTTATTATAGTTTCTTTTTAAAATTGAAAAAAAATATACAAGTGAATTGACATCTTTATGATTTATATAAAAAAATAATTCGGAAACAAAATGTGTGTTGAATTTTCATTGAAAGAAAATCAATTTTTTTTTTTAAATCAATTCTTTTTAGCTTTAAAGGGTTAAAAATATTGTGCTAAAAAATGTTTTAAATTCGCTATTATTGGTTTTATTTCATTTTTTATTAATTTTATTTATGTTTTGAAAATTTTAAATTTTATTTAATAATTATGTATTTATTTAATAATTTATTTAGTTATCTAATAATTATTTATTTATTTAATATTTTATTTACTTTTTATTAATATTTATTTAATATTTTATTTATTTTTTCTTAATATTCATTTATTTATTTAATATTTTATTTATTTTTATTAATATTTATTTATTTATTTATTTATTTAATATTTATTTTTTATTAATATTTATTTATTTATTTCATATTTTATTTATTTATTCAATATTAATTTATTTAATATTTTTTATTTTTCTATTAATTATTTATTTATTTAATATTTTATTTTTATTAATATTTATTTATTTATTTAATATTTTATTTATTTTTTATGGATTATTTATTTATTTAATATTTTATTTATTTTTTATTAATTATTTATTTATTTAATATTTTATCTATTTTTATTAATATTTATTTATTTAATATTTTATTCATTTTTTATTAATATTCATTTATTTATTTATTTATTTAATAATTATTTATTTAATAATTATTTATAAATTTTATTTATGTTTTTAAAATTTGAAAATTTTTATTAATTTTATTTATGTTTTGAAAATTTGAACATTTTTATTAATTTTATTTATGTTTTGAAAATTTTCAACTACCTTGGAATTTCGACAGGTTCTGCAAGTTAAAATAATTACAGTGATATATATATATATATATATATATATATATATATATATATATATATATATATATATATATGGGGGAGTCTCTGTGATTTTGCTGTTATCTATATATAATAATAGGATAGCGTGTGTGTTATTTATTTTGTGTGTCACGCTTACATCCGAGTGACTGTCGTTTAATTGTTACTAGTCTGGGTGCCCGGCGTTGCTCGGGTGTTTTTAGGTGTGTGTTGAGTAAAATGGGCAAAAATAAAAAAAAAAGTAGTGTATGACAGGCAGGCTCGAACTCGTACCGCGAAGGATGAAAGGAAAGTGAAAAAAAGGTTACGCTTTTGCTATTGCGTCCATCGCCAAATCGAAAGTGACAAAGGTTTTAATTAAGGCTAGTCAATCGAAAAGAGGGGATGACTTTCGAAAATATCAGCGAAAGAAAGTACCCCTCCCTGTAGAAAAGTGCCCAGTTGAGGCTGAAGGAATTCATGTTTTTAGCCAATTTTTCGATATTCTAAAACGATACTGATCCCGTGAAAATTCATCGTCTCTGTCGAAAGTTTTAGGCAGACGTACATACATACATACATACATACATACATACATTTAAACAGACAGGTGACATTTAATAAATTTTTATGGACTCCCATTTTCTTGTAATAAATAATTTTACCAAGAAATCTTCAGAAATTTTGGTTTCGGTTTCGATTATAGCTGATGACACTCCAGTTATCTATTTTATCAAAAAGTGTCGATTATAGCTGATGAAACTCAAATTTATATATATATATATATATATATATATATATATATATATATATATATATATAATTATTTTTTAATATAATAATTATATATATATATATATATATATATATATATATATATATATATATATATATATAATTATTTTTTACTATAATAATTAAATACCTACAGACACTAGTGTTTCATCCTTTCGGGAATCTTCAGTGCAGGGTGTCACGATTAATACCAGTCGAACGATTCGAACCCCACATCACGGGACATCTCTGGCTCGATTAGCGAAGACCTAATCTATTCGGCTACCATTAACCGCGTGAAATAACGTCGAATTTTAAACATTTTAAAAAAAATTTTAAATGTTCATTTACGTCAGTCATAGAGTGATCTAATCGTTATCTATGCATAAGAGCTAAATTGACCGACTTTAATTCAACTGAAAGTGCTCAACAATAAGAAACGAATTTCTTAAAGGGGCTGTCATAATTATTTTTTACTATAATAATTAAATACCTACATACATTAGTGTTTCATCCTTTCGGGAATCTTCAGTGCAGGGTGTCACGATTAATACCAGTCGAACGATTCGAACCCCGCATCACGAGACCTCTCTCTCTCTCTCTCTCTCTCTATATATATATATATATATATATATATATATATATATATATATATATATATATATATATATATATATATAGTTTTGGTTTCTGTTTCGATTCAAGGCGATGCACTCAAGTCATATGGATATATTCTTTTATTTTTTAAATTGCAACTTTATAATATATAAAAATCGATAGAACATTAACTCTCTCTCTTTCTCTCTCTCTCTCTCTCTCTCTCTCTCTCTCTCTCTCTCTCTCTCTCTCTCTCTAAGAAATATGCACAAATTAAAATATCATTTATGATAGCTTAGATAAACTCTTTTGCACTTTTAAAAGAAGAGCTACAATAATATCAGAGTGTCTCCATTTACACTGAACATCTACAGAATGCCAACATCAGCATATTACATATGAATGAGTCCCCTGTGGAATTTCCACAGGTCCAGCTAGTTCTTATTCGTATTTATTTATTACTTTATCCTTCAAACTCTCGTCTTCTTCGTCCTTTGCTGCTCTTAATTTTCTTCATTAAGTCGAAAAGTGAATAAAACGAGTAAAGTACACACAAGTCGAAGGAAGAAAAAAATAAATAAAACATGCGAGATTACCTCGTCCATTTTCTGATCACGATCTTTGGTTTCCTGTCTCAATTCCTCTTTAAATTCGTTTTACAAACAAACAAAAAAGAACGCCTCTCTCTCTCTCTCTCTCTCTCTCTCTCTCTCTCTCTCTCTCTCTCTCTCTCTCTTCTCATCATCAAACTATTCCCGTTATTCCTGTTTGTACATCTCCCTCTATTCTTTTAATCGATTATTCCTTCATTCTTTTCGTGTTTATTTTGTGTTTTTTTTTCCTCCTCTTAGATCGAAATCTTTGTTCGACACGCTTAGAAATTAAACGAACGTTTCGTCTTCGATTGGTTTTCTTTTTGTTTTATGGCGTCAAAAATACTTGGAATAGACGGACGGGATGGGGCACGGGTGATGGTGAACCCAGCTCTGTGGAATCGGTCTGGTTGGAATGTTTTATAGAAAAGACAGAGGATTAAAGACAGAAGTGATAACGGTAAGATCCTTGTAAAAAAAAAAAAATAATTCAGTTATGTAACTGATTTTTTTTTATTTGAGATTGTTGCTATTAAGTAGAAACATTCACTTCAACTACAAATTTGTTACATTTTGTCTATATAAATAACTCGTCGGTTTCAATTGTGTTATTGGAATTGGTATATGTTTGCTTATTTCTTTTGGTATTCGATTCTTGTATTATTTGCATTTTTCGGACTATTGACTCACTTCGAATGCTAGCTTACAACATTTCAGTCAATGTAATCTTTGATCTTCTTCAGGAATTTCTGTCGAATTCGGGAATTTGCATGGAATTTCAAACAGAGCACTGTATATATATATATATATATATATATATATATATATATATATATATATATATATATATATATATATATATTTGAAAATTTGGGGGAAGTAAAAAAAAATTATTATGGCTAAATACAGACCAATTAACATAATGATTAAAAAAATAAAAAAATGAAAATAAAGGTTAGCTAACCAGGTTTCGTTCGTCGCTCACCAGAGCTAACTCAAGGAAAATACGATGTTAAAAAAAAATGTCATGAATATGGCGGGGGGGGGGAATAAGTGGAGACAAAAATTGCATAGAAATTAAATTAAGTTCTAAGAGATTTCCTTCATGCTTGTAAAGAGAAGGTTTCAAGGACTTAATAAAAATAGTTTCTGGAATTTTTAGATAAAAGAATGAGAGCGACTTATTCAAGATCGTAAATCTGAAATTCGTGGCGCACGTATGGTTATTTATAAGGTGTTCGCAAATCGAAGAGCCATATGTATTACTCAGAACATCCGAAGGTGAAAAATTTGCATAATGAATCTTTGATGGTATGTGTTGTTTTAAACGAAAATCCAATCGTTGCGATAGCAAGAAGACCCGACATTGCCCGGGATTTATTTCACACTCCAATATTTTTTATTGTCATCGAAATCGATAAAATCGCCCGTTTTTCAATCGATTGATTGCCTGCTCTAGTTGGGGACCCATCGATGTGCGCGGGGAGGTAAGTTCACATGCCTATCCGCAATAGCTGAGTCCACATTACATTGTGGCTTATATTGCTCTGTAGAGAATCTACTGTTTATTTTATAAAATTATTTTATATAATGACTTGTATTGAAGTTTAAAGCAACACTGACGAATTCCCACGAGAATGAAACGCGGAAATTTCTGTGTAGCTTAATTGCCATATATATTTTCAAAACTTACTACCTGCTCTACTTACGTATCGAGCATTGTCGAAGTATATACTGAAAATGAATACATAAAATAATAATTATATATATATATATATATATATATATATATATATATATATTAACGTTGGGACGATTAATCGGAATCGAAATCGGGAATCGAAAAATCGGTAAATTTGGGAGTATTGGAATCAGTATCGGAATCGGAAAAATTTGTGTGTCGATTTTCCGATACCAAAAATGATTCTTTAAATTGTCTTTTTCATTTGATTTTGTCTAAAGAAAAATCGTTCTTTGTTGGTAATAATGATGAAATAATAAATATTTATTGATTTTTAAAACAAAAATCGATAAATTATCTCCCACAACATGTTTATTGTACGGTTATCGGAAGAAAAAGAAACAACTTTATTGTAAAATATTTAAAGATGTATAAAGAATCGTAATCGGTAATCGTATCGGAATTGGGAAATTAGTACGGAATCAGCAATTATATCAGAATCGTTCCATCACTAATATATATATATATATGTGTGTGTGTGTGTGTGTGTGTGTGTGTGTGTGTGTGTGTGTGTGTGGTCACGAATAGGCTCCTATATGATTGACTATTTTTAAAAAAACTGATTACATATAATGATAGAAGATTATCGAGACACAGGAATGGGTATGTCTGATCCTGCAGAACGGTGGTTCATTAAAATTGTGGGGTCTGCGTTCGCGCCTGGTCCACAAAGTATGGAAATAAAAAATTTAAAAATAAAAAATAAAAGCGTTTATAAGTGTTTTTGATACAGATGTATATAATAATACTTTGATAAGTATGTTTTAACTTAAATAGGGATGGTGTAATAAAATTGTGGAGTCTGCGTTCGCGCTTGGCCTCCATAGAATGGAAATAAGCACAAACTTTAATAAAGACTTTTCATATCTATCTGCGTAAGTATACTTTGATAATTATGTTTCAGTTTGAAGAAATATGGTATAATAAAATTATGGGGTGTTCGTTCGCGCCTGACCTCCATAGAATGGAAATATGTCACAAAGTTTAACAAGGTTTTTTTTAATATAGATCCACAGAATATTGTGATAAGTGTTTCAGTGTGAACAGGTATGGTATAATAAATTATGGGGTTTATCTATTTTATTTTTACTTTCATCATATTTTTTGCTTTGGTTTTGATGCCCCCAAATTCGAAGCTATCTCTTTACAACCCTTCCTTTTCATAGCCTATCATACTTTCATAAACCAGAGTCCATTTTCTGTAGGCTGTTTTTGAACCCAGTAAACGACGGGTACTTTTGCTATATACTTTTGCGGGTATATATATATAGTCTAAAGAAGCTTGGAATAAAAAAAATGCAAAAATAAAAATAAAGAATGCAGTTTAGATTTCCGGAAGTAAAAAAAATATATTAACTTTAACCTATCGCAGACTAAGCACCTATATAATCCGATTTCTAAAAAGTTATAATTACCAAAGAGAATTCATTTATATAAGGATGAGATAATAAAAAAAAAAGAAGCCTTTACTAAAATTGTTAAATAGAAATAGACTTAGCACTTGCATAAGCCGATTTCTTAAAGGTTTTAAATTTTACAAGAGAATTTAACTACATAAGGATGAAAAGAGAAAACCTGAACTAAAATTTTGTAAATAGAAAAAGGGGATCATCATCTGCTTATCATGTAGCTGTTTCGGAGATTTAAAAACCGGACATATGTTAAATATATGGTTTTCAGTGGATAATACCACTTCCCCAATGAAAAAAAATTTAAATAATACGGTTACTATTTTTACTAATATATGAAAAAAACATAGATAAATAAAATAGAAAAAGAAAAACTATTAATAAGTAAGTTTAGGATTAAAAGATCCATTCTGCGATATGTTAATTAGCATATAAATGCTATAAGAATAAAAATGCATAAAAGCTTAAGTACCTTAGGTACCAGAAAGGCTAATATATATATAAGAAATACATACATACATACATACATATATATATATATATATCTTAAAATTATCACTTTACAAGGAGCCGATACCTATTTTGTTGCTTAATGTCCAAAATGTTAGGCTTTTATTGGTAACAACTTGTGTGCAATTAGGCGTAAACAATTGCACACAAGTTGTCAGCAATAAAATTCTAACATTATGAAAATGAGCAACAAAATGGGTGTCTGTCCCTTGTAAAGTAGTAATTTTAAGAAATATGTATAACTCTTATATTGCACTATTGAGCAATATTAATGAGAACTTTATGCTTTTTACTGCACTACGTAATTTTGCTACCCCAAGTAGTAAAATTGCATATTGAAGACATATATTTTTTTAAACACCCTATTTTAATATTTATAAACACCCTATATATATATATATGTGTGTGTGTGTGTGTGTGTGTGTGTGTGTGTGTGTGTGTGTGTGTGTGTGTGTATATATATATATATATATATATATATACTCTTCAGAATAAAATTATCCAACAATCAGCTGGTATGAAAACCTGTGATTATAAGACTTACAAGATATTACTGACAGTGATATTCTATAAGTATTATCCTACCTAAATAACTAAATTATCCTACCTAAATAACTAAATAACTAAATAACAATTGCTCGATATACAAGATAGAGCAAATAAATAAAATTTTAGTCTCTCAATGAATTTTAAAATTTATGACCTGAACTGTTTGAGTTTCAGATCAAAGATGTTTATTATTCTATGTAAGGCAAAGAATACATTAGAAATATTTTAACTATTTCTAACGTATTCTTTGTCTTACATAGAATAATAAACATCTTTGATCTGAAACTCAAACAGTTCAAATCATAATTTTTTTAATTCATTAAATGACAAAATTTTATGCATACATAGCAGCCTTGGCAATGCTCCCAATGTATCTATTCCAGTTCATGTTCCCTGTAAACATTAGGCCGAGGGGTTTAAAGGAAGTACTTTTGGGTAATGTGTTCTTGGTCATTGCTATTGGTGGTTGAGAAGGTTTCTTGTAATTATTGAAGGAAACAAGCTTAGTCTTGGCAGCATTGAATGTGACCATCCATTTTTGTCCCCATTCCAATACAGATTGGAGGTCATATACTTGCATACTCCATCATGTCTCGTTGTGTATTAGCTGTCCCCTATGTTTTTCACCATGTTTTGTATAATATTCACATCCTACGCAGAATCAACTGGCGACCCCATGAAATTGTTGTCGCGACATCAAATAACGTCGCGACTTACAGGTTGGGAACCACTGTTCTAATCGGTCTTTTAATTTATTTCAAAATTTAAAGCATATAAACAGATTGTGTTTAATACTATAATAAAACCACGTCCTTAAATTATAGTGAAGTAATTACAGTATAAAAAATAAATCCAAATATGAATAGAAACAATATGTAACTATCTAACCTTTGCTGATTGACTTGCGTGAAACTGTTGCTGTTCTTTCATCTAGAATTTTAGTCGTAAGACATGGATCGCTTTACAATGGAAATGGAAAAGATTCGCTATTCGTATGTTATGGATTCGCAAAGTTTGTAAAAGAGATATCTATTTCAAAATCGATGCACACCAGATCGAATAGAAAAGCACACTATCAACCTTTTCTGTCAATCGATCGAGACATCTGCTTTATTTTTATCTCTATGTTCTTGTAATTGTAATGTGTCCTTCTAAGACTACAAATATGATAATATCGCTTCCCCGGGGAGAGTCACTTGGTTGGGGAACGTCCCGAGGAATAAACGATATTCAAGGATATCTAACGATAGGGACATGTTGGAAACATCAACAAAAAACGGGTCGATATGTCGTCGGCTATAACTGTCTGGCATGGGTCGCTTCTTGTGTGTTCGTTGTGTCGTTACACAAAGCTTTCTGTCGTTCGCATTTATGGGAGGAACTGCATGCTGAAATCGAACGCTTGTACAAAAATAGCGAACAAATGAATTTTTATAAAAATATATAAAAATTATTTAACAGAGAGAGAAAGAGAGTGAATGAGAGAGAGGGAGAGAGAGAGAAATAGAGAGAGAGAGAAAGAGAGAGAGAGAGAACGAGAGAGAGAAATATGCGTTTTAAGCAATGTTTTGTTTTTCAACATCGTTTAACTTTTATTGTACACTGGAATCATAAACACCTGCCAATCTTCGTGTGCCGACAGTTTTAACCTTTAAAAAAATGTGTCCACACTGAAATGTATGTGTGTTTGCCTCCACATAAGTGCAGGCCAAGTTGGGCACAAGGTCTATTAATGTAGAAGCCCCCAGCTCCCTCAAAAGGGGCTACGTCATTGTGCCACACAAATGCGACCACTGAAAATCGAAATAACAATGGAAAATAGACCAGCTTCAATGGTCACTTTAGCATACTAACAAATCTCTGCAATCCCGAAAGGAAAACTGACGCAACTCCTCTTCACTGATACTGTAATTTACTACTACTTCTACTACTACTACTACTACTACGTTTTCTCTCAGCTGTCTATCCATCCCAATTTGTTTGTCCTTCTTAAAGTAGTTATTCCTTTCATATGCAAAGCAATGCCACAAATAAAAAAATCCCCCTTAAAAAAGACGACATGATTTCGTTCCCGTTTGATGAAAACTGGTTTTCTTCTTTTTTTTTTTTTTTTTGTTGCAAACCATCTACTAGTTGGCCAGTTGTGTACAAATCCCAAGAGCAATAGGAGCCTTCTATCATGTCTGAAAGTGACACAATGTTCAACGAGCGTGATCGAAGATGTACCGCTGTACAACTCATGCTCTCTACCGATCCAAGTTATGACAGCAGGACCATTGCCAACACCTCAAAATGCATTGCTGGATTGCCACAAATAACATGGAAGTGTCATGCGTGATAAAAACAAAGTTTTCGGCCATGGTTATAGTCTTTGGTGTGGTTTCAAGTGAGGACCACATCATGTACCTCACAGCTTCGAAGTCGGATTGAAAGTCAACACCAAAGTGTACCTGGATTTGTTGAAGAGTGTGGTGATCCCCTGGTGCAATCAGATGGCTGCTGGCAGATCCTGGTGTGGCAGCAGGACTCTACGCTAGCCTACAAGTCCAGAGCGACC
>NC_136510.1:35279279-35281779 GCF_053919585.1 Euprymna scolopes
CCTCCATAAACGCATATGTAAAAAATAACAATGTACTCGTCTGCTTTAAATAAAATCCCCCAGTTGTCTCACTTTCATGCTTTCATTAGTGAACTAGTAGCGACAGTAGCTGAACCGGCGTGGTTGCTATGGAAACTAATCATAAAACACATTGCTCACCTCCTTATATTTTTTTTTTACGATTTTGAACACCAAAAAGGTAATCATAACTTTTGTTTTAAAGAAGGAAAATTGAAAGTTTTTTTCCCCCATAATATAGCTGAGACGTGATCTATGAACCGTAATAATTTCTTGAAATTTGGTCAAAAAATGAGTGCGGGGTGAAGCTTTAAAACGGTTCTAAATGACTAAAACTCGCACTTAACCATATATTCAAACACTATCGTGGTTGAATTATATATATATATATATATATATATATATATATATATATATATATATATATATATATATATATTAACCACCAACGCGGGGGCGCAGAAATACATAGATTAGGACTCAGGCGCGGGGAAAATCCTCTCGGTGCTGATGGACCTGTAGATCTTCCCAGATCATCCGTCTAGGAGAAGGAAAACTCTGAAGCTAAACCTAAGGGGAGGAAGGCCTCTCCAGTCTTAGATGACAACCTTCCTAGAGTTGGTGTGTCAAACAAATTACCGGTCTACAAACCTAAAGTGCTTAAGGAGTAGATAGGCACTGTCTATCGCCCGGCTTCCATATTCCTTCTTTTACTATTAGCTAGGCGTTGAGGTCGAATCACAGGGAGTCTACAGACGTTCAGTGGTCGACCTTGTTTCCTTACTAGGGCAATGAACGCCGTTTTCCCCACTCCCGACACATCCCATCCCCTAAACTGAACACTTGGGAGTGCTTGAATGCCATAATGCCAGTACAAGTAGATTGGGTTGACCATCGTCTGATGGGTTGAGGGTACTGGATAGACAGTTCCTGGCTGCTGTTCCCAACTGGTAGTACAGGTGCCCTAACTCTTTGGTAGCGCTTAGAGCGGCTGCTCCATCAACAGTTGTATAATATCGGGTTGTTTGTAGTGCCATCTCGCGCATGAAAAAGGACCCTGCAATCATCCTCGGTGGGCTATCCTGAGGCCACAATCCTAGTAGATTGCAGGACAACTGATGGTCTGCTTGTGTTGCATGTTTGGTATTCTGCATAACAACTTGTTCAGCATCCCTTACCTAAACTGAAACTCTTAAAAAAATGTCACTACAATAAAAAAAAATACGCTGAACCAGGACAAAACTCACACAAAACCAACCTGCCTTTTCCCTTGAGGCTTGCATTTACGAACATCCGTGGGCTTAGAACTAATTTAAATGATGTTGAAGCATTTCTCCTAACAAACACCCCGGATATCTTAGCACTAAGTGAGACTAACCTACATTCTTCCGTCCCCTCTAACTACTTTAACATGCCTGGATATCTCCCACTCTGCTGTAAGGACTCTGACAGACATATGCACGGGCTTGGAGTCTATATTCGTAACACCCTCCCCTTGACTGGAGAAACTAAACTAGAATCGAACGATCAAGCCTTTATGTGCTTTAGACTTAACATGCAACATAACATTAGCTACTTTTATTTTCTCTACCGCTCTCCCTCGACCCAGGACTGTACCCTAATAAACAAAGTCTCTGACAGCATAAATACAGCACTTTCCCTCGACACTAGCGCACAAGTGTATGTGTTTGGTGACTTCAATGTCCACCACAGCAACTGGCTACGATTTTCTACTCACACAGATGCAGCTGGTATGACAACATATAACTTCTCTATATCTCATTCCCTATCACAGGTGGTTACGTTTCCAACCCGTTTCCCAGACCAGCAAGAACAACACGCATCACTTCTAGATCTGTTTCTGACTACAGTTCCCGATGAGTGTGTAACTAATACCCACAGCCCAATTGGGAACGCCGATCATATAGTGGTAATAGTTGAAATAGTCTTAAACTATAGAGCCAAAACTGAAGAGCCACTGCTCAAAACAACGAGATATTATAAAAAGGCTGATTGGGAAGCCATCAGGGATCTCATCAGGGACGGCCAATGGCAAAATATCTTTTTTCACTTCCTGCTGAACAGTGCGCAAATAATACCACTGAATGGTTCAAAACAGCAATGGAAGCACATGTTCCCACACGGAAATTTTATAACAAGCCCCACTCTCCTAAATGGTTTGCATCTACTTGTGCAGCCGCCATCGCGCAAAGGCAGCATGCGTACCGCAGATTTAACCGACATAAGTCCAGTTCAAACAGGCAGAAGTATATAGAAGCCAGAAGTAACTGTAAGAAAGAAATAGCAACAGCTAAGAGAGAATTTCATGAAACCACCAAAAAACGCATCGAAGCACAGAAATTAGGGACCCGCGACTTCTGGAAAATCAACAACAGTGTAGTAAATAATGGGCAATCAACAATTCCCCCACTATCCAACAATTATGAGGTTGTTTGCTCAGCAACTGAGAAGGCTGACATGC
>NC_136510.1:35286779-35334279 GCF_053919585.1 Euprymna scolopes
ACGAGTAGTCCTGCTGCTGCTGTTTTGTTTTTAGTTTATTAGACTGCTCGTCAATGACGATTAAATATCAACAAACTGTATTCTTTAATTTTTAGGCTAGCAATATTTTATAAATATTTTACAAATAGGCATTTTTAAATTTGATTAGAATTGTGTTCAATTTACAGTTTGGAATCTAAAATTAGCTTTGACAGTGGAATGATCTTTGACCTACAGGGTGGTCAAAAAGTCAGGTAACATTTTAAAGAAAAACGATATTAGCAATACACGTATATTTAAGTACCATACATTGAAATATAAAATGAAACAAACATGAAATATGTTTATTTTGTTAATTGTCGTCAATTTCTCTCTATCAATCGCTGGAAGCGATTAACCACTGATTGTGTAACACGTGTAATCATGTCAGCTGATATCCGCGCAATCTCCTCTTCAATAAATAACTTTAAAGACGCTATTGTATCAGGCTTCTTGCCATAAACGCTATCCTTTACATAGCCCCAAAGCCAGAAATCAGGAGGGGTAAGATCCGGAGATCTGGCTGGCCATTCAACTGGGCCACGGCGACCAATCCATCGTTGTGGAAAAATTTCATCCAAGAAATAATATTAAACGAATAGAGATTATAATGGATCATATTGTTTTTTCTACCTTTAACATGTTACCTGACTTTTTGACCACCCTGTAGACATCTTCTTTGAAATCATTTCTAAGTTATACAATGACCGATACATTTTGATCAAGTTTGATGACGATTAATCAGGCAACTTAAACCTTCTAAAGTGGTGTCGGGTGTCTTTTATTGCAGGGAGGGGCTTTTCATTGATTGTCAGTTAAAGTTAAAGCTTTCCATGATTTCAACTTGACGTTCTTCTTATCTTTCTTAAGAACATTTATTCCCTTTATTTTGTTTTAATTTTTATTAATATTTCATCGTCTCTGAAGAGCAGCCATATACGATACTTTTCGCTGTGGGTTGTGAAATGACTGTAGGACAGTAAAAAAGAAAATATAGGCATTCGCCGAAATAAAAAATAAGCAAAAATTATGTGAACAGATTTTTATTCTTTTGTTAATTGAAATTACTTTTAAAATGCTCCATACCTATGTAGAGACCCGCAAAGAAAAAACTTTGAAACGAATTTTTTAGGCGTATGATTTCCCACCCAAGTTTTTGAAACACATTTACAACACGATACAATATGTTCTCTCTTTATCTGTCGTTCCTGTCAGATAGCAGTCCTTTGTTTTTGGATACAATCAGCTGTTGCGTTGCAGTAATTCTTTCTAGAACCAACAGGTCGGCCGGCTCGCTTTCGAAATGGTAGGAGGAGGAGATTTGCGTGCTTGACAAGTGCATCTTCCAAATCGCCACGCGTCTTTTTCTTCTCTCTTGTAGTAATCAGCCAAACTTCGCCTCTTGCAGCTGGTCGTTTCACTTTCATTCAGGGAAAATGTTCACGGGAAAAAAATCGGCCACGCGCTCTTTTTTCTTCTCCTCTCTCTTTTCCTTCGATTTTGATGCATATATATGTATTTCCTTCCGTGACGTCACTCTCACACAACAGCTGATGCGACATTAACGCAGAACGTGAGTCGACAATATGCGTATGTGTCTTGGTTTGGTCATTTAAGCAACAGAGCTAGCGACTACGTCATGTGTGTGTGTGTGTGTGTGTGTGTGTGTGTGTGTGTGTGTGTGTGTGTGTGTGTGTGTGTGCACGAGGTGCCTTAAATAAGTTTCCAGACTTTTTTGTACAAACATTGTCGTAAAGTCTTTAAAAAATTCAGTATGTTATTGCTATACATCTTATGAGATGACTGACCAATTTTTATGATTTCAGGTTCAAATACACAGCTACAACAGCAATTGGAATACACACTACTAAAGGCTGAATGTCACAGCTGGTGAATTTCAAAAATACAATCTGGATGTGAGGATACTTAAGTCAGAACACCAGAGTTGATTGGCCAAATAACGAATTCTATGCATAAAGACCGCTGTGTGTCTATAGAGACAATAATTTCACAGTTTGATGTCAGCATGGAAACTTTGCACGCACTTATTTGCAAGGAACTGAAAATGCGTAAGATTTGCGCGAAGTTTGTCCCAAGCATGCACTCCACAACCTCATCCTTGTCACAGACAATTTGACCAAGATAGGTATCAAGACAATTCCTAACCCTGCTAATGGTCCAGACTTTGCTCCCTGTGAGTTTGTTAATTTCCTAAGCTAAAGGAAAACCTTAGAGGCTGGCGTTATTCGACAATTGAGGAGATAAAAAAGGCTGTGATGGAGGCCATTGACACACTCACACAAGAGGACTTTCATGGAACCTTCCAGTTGTTGGAACCATACAAGTTCATTGCAGCCGGAGGAGATTACTTCAAAGGGTCTAGAGTTTTATGATTGTACTATCAATAAAATTGCCCTCACGAAAAAAATCTGGAAACATATTGAAAGCACCTCGTATGTGTGTATGTGCGTTTTGATTTTAGAGTAGGAGCTGGTCAATCTTGACGCACGCAACCAGCATGCTGTTAGTTCTTTCCATAAGTGAAACAATATTAGCTTCAAAGATTGTGCCCTTTCAAATCTACGTCTGCCATTTATATATCAATTTCTCTTCCCCCAGCAGATTCATCAGTGTATCGAAGACTCCAAGTCACAAGATAATATTCTCGCCCGGCCTTCTTGGCCCGGTAATCAAAGATAGTGTAGTATCTGCTCTGCAGATGCTGCAATTAAAGTAATATGTGGGGGGCAAACCCACATATCAGACCATTTAGTCTAGAAGCAATCAGTTTTGGTCAATGTAGGGGAAAACCTTCATTCCAACTGTCACTACCAGTTCCCCCTCGGAAGAAAATAAATATAATACACTACTCCAGAAGCATTGCAAGAGAAACTGTCCACATGTTACTAGATATGTATTTTGCAGTAAGTGTGGAAATTACATTTACATTGGACGAGATGGATATCTTGTCGCAAGGGTATATCTCGACCATTGACAGGAACAGTACAACTGATTGACCTGAGTGACACTCAAACCTATCTACTAATACTAACTCCAAAAATGAATTCCTTACTCTCTACAACCCGCCAGCTTGGATTCTGATCAAGTTGCGTTTGTTACTCCTGTCACGGAGTTTATGCTTTCGCTCGGGTTTGTAACTATGTTTGCTTGTCTTTTTTATCTGCAGGCTAGTGTACTCGTTGCTTTATTAATCGTCATCAAACTTGATCAAAATGTATCGGTCATTGTATAACTTAGAAATGATTTCAAAGAAGATGTCTAGGTCAAAGATCAGAAAAGGTGAAAGTAACACTTTTGACGTTAACTTCGTTTGTTTTTGTTTTTTTCATCGTCGCGACATCATCTTTATCCTTGAACCGTTCAATTATGATCAAAATGTTTACAGAATTTCAACTTCCGATTTTTTCCAAAGTTTATGTATAGACATGATGCTCTTTGATAACGCTAACCAACCATGCTATATTTTTTTAATTACTCATGCTTTCACGACATAGCCTCGAACACACTTGGCACAACATCTATAATATAAATATCACCTGTCTGTTTAAATGTATGTATGTATGTATGTATGTATGTATTTGGGGTAGAGAGGGCTCCCGTAAGCCGTGGTGAAGGCAACCTTTCTAGGAGAAGCAAATCTCTGATTTCAAAAACCATAAAGCGGAAGACCAGTGCCCGCATTAAGCTGGTCTGCAGTTTAATTTGTTGCTGGCTATCTTGCTCTTGCTTGTTGCTGGATCTCAACATTTTGAACCGAGAGAGAGACTTAGCTGTCGTACAAAGCTAAGACTCTGTAACATCATATTTGTATAGATACTCCCTCAGACATTTGGAATCATGGATTTTAAATGTCTGAGGGAGTGGCACTCGTCTGACAAGACGTTGCAATCATCATGTATGTCTAAAACTTTCGACAGAGCCGACGAATTTTCACGAGATCGGTATCTTTTTGAAGCTCGACCCTTCGGGCGACAAATACCGAAAAATTGGCGAAAAGCTTTAATTCCTTCAACCTCAACTGGGCACTTTCTACAGGGAGGAGTCGCTTTTTTCGCCGATATTGTCGAAAGTCATCCCCTCTTTTCGATTGTCTAGCCTTAATTTAAACCTACGTCACTTCCGGGCACCCAGATATAAAACATAGATTAGACTTTGGTCCCTCCTTTCGCTATTATGCGGAAGCGTGCAGTTTGATGACTGATCTATGGAGTCACCAGTTATTTCGTACTTTTATTCTAAGGTATATTTTAGAAGAACAATCATGACAAACGAAAGTTGGATTGGATTGGCAGACTAAACAAACGTATTTAAAATCAGCTTCGAAATCTAATGGAGCATATCCTGTTCTTCTTTTCTCACGGAAGAGGCGTTGCTAGTCTTTAATGACTATAGTCTTTTATAACTAGAGTTATTTTCGTTGTAGGTGCTCGACTGGGCCCCAATCTCTGATCCCCTTCTCTGCCAAACATTTACAGCCAAACACTCGGCGACTACCATTATAAGTAATTTGCTTCTTCTGTGTACCTGGAGCTAAAAGATCATTGTCAAGAACTGTCCGCCGATGGAGCACAATACTACGGACTGCTTCCCAGCTGAGTACAACATGGTCATTTTCAAGTTCAGTGTTAACAAATTTTTGTCAAGCAATTCTTTGGAATAATCAAACCAAGGTTTCAACCAAAGTCTCCAATTCCCAAAATGTCTCACCGTCCACCTGACAGACTCATTAAGTCTTATCCTCGAGTAGCCTTTGAACCTCGATAAGCGTCTAACAGAGCCGCTGACGCTGGGAGCAGCAGCCGCCGTATAAACATATGTAAATGACCAAGTAGACTGTGCAAAGTGACATCACAACAGAGACAGAAGGACACATGTTTTCAGAGAAGAGGTGGCCGAGAAATGACGGGAGAAGCATGTGTTCGAGACGAAACCGCTGTTCTAAGAAAGCACTTGTTCGAGGCACATGGGGGACGTCACGGCAAAGAAACAGTGACAAACGGGCCGAGAAAGAGAAATCAACTATTTAAACATTAGAAAAAAAATGAGTTGCTGGAAATAATGGACATAAAAGCTTTCGTTAAAAAAAAGAAAAGGCGAGTTAAGTTGAGGTTTTTTATTTGCTGTTTTCTTTGCAATGGAGTCTACAACGTGTTGGGTCCGTTAAAATGTAACGACGCAGTTTAAAAAAAAAAAGGTGTACAACGTTAAAAGCGGTGAGTAATTAATATCAGAAAAAGTCGATCTCACTCCCCTCGCCCCACCCTCAAAAAACACCTCATTCAAATACAAGGAATCCATCGAGAACCGAGATCGCACGTGTTTTAAGAAGGATCAAACACGCACAAAGTAAAATAGATATAGATTGGTGCTTAAATAGAGAAGTCGTTACTGCTAGAAAGGCATGCGAATAAATCAGTGAGAATGATGGTCAGCTGTTATTTGGTGAAATTGGTTTTCTGGACAGTCGACTTGACGCAGACAAGACGGGCCGGCGCTAGAAAGCCGAGAATAAGCGACCGGAGCCATGTCAGAAAAAAAATCAATTATGCAAATTCGAGCAGGAGGCTTAATAAAAGGCCAAACCGAAAACGGGGATGGATGATGCCATGCTGGACACCAAGAACAGAGCCGCCGCTGGCCGCATTATCTCATGCACATCCCCTGCGCCTATCTTAGCTAATACCGCCTTTTCTTTCTCTCCCCCACCTCTCTCTCTCTCTCTCTCTCTCTCTCTCTTTCCCTTTTTATCTTTCTCTCTCTTTCTTTTTCTGGCTTCGATTTTATTTTCCTTTCTTCAAATTCGCAATTGATTTCACACTAACCTGTCGCATAGTCTGTTATTAGTGCCCGCGTTGAATAACCATACGGTAGACCACCAATAGCTGATTCTGGCACATCAAAATTTACTTTTGTATTTTTCTGCACACACACACACACACACACACACACACGCACACATACATACACAATTATATAAATATGTGTGTGTGATTGTTTCTGCGCTCCGAAACAAGTTCTGTCAAGAATTGAAGATTTATCATACTGTGAAAGACATCTTGGAATGTTGAATATATAGGCTTTTATCATATATATATATATATATATATATATATATATATATATATATATATACTAGCATTTCAGCCCGGCGTTGCCCGGATGTTTGGAGGTATATGTTGAGCAAAAAAAAAGCGGTTAATTTTTTCACCTTTGAACCCTATTATGACCCCTTAGCTTTTATTGTTTGGGACTCAAATCAAGTTATTAAGTTAGATCTATGTCCAAGGAACCTATATCTAAAATTTCAAGTGTTTATACCAAACATTGGCGGAGGAATTTGGTAGAGTTCTCAAAAGCCAAATAGTTGAACTTTGACCCCTTAACAGACAAATTTCTGGCCGAGAACGGATTAGTAAGAATTTCACAAATCTCAGTACCTGGTATATCAAATTTCCAGTCTGTAGAATTAAAACTTTGACCCCTATTATGACCCGTTAACATTTACTGTTTGGGGTTCAAATAAAGTTATTAAGTTATGTCCAAGGAACCTATATCTAAAATTCCAAATGTTTAGACCCAAAATTGGCGGAGGAGTTTGGTACAGTTCTCAAAGGTCAAATCATTGAACTTTGACCCCTTAATAGCCAAATTTCTCGCCGCAAACGAATCACAAAATTTTCCCAAATCTCAGTACCCTGTATATCAAATTTCGAGTCTGTAGACTTAAAACTGACAAAGCTATTGCGAAATGTACACACACACAGGTACAGACACATACACAGAAACACACACAGACACGTTCACTTTTATAGATATACTAGCATGGGTGTCCAGCGTTGCCCGGGTGGTTAGAGGTGTATGCTGAGCAAAATAAAAGAAAAAAAACGGTCAATTTTTTTAAACTTTGCCCCCTATTATGGCCCCTTAACATTTATTATTTTGGGCTCAAATCGAGTTAAGTTAGATCCATGTCCAAGGAAGATATATCTTAAAATTTCAAGTGTTTAGACCCAAAATTGTGGGAGGAGTTTGGTAGAGTTCTCAAAGGTCAAATCTTTTAACTTAGATCTCTTAACAGCCAAATCTCTGACCGAAAACCGATCACATCGATTTTTCCAAATCTCAGTACCCTGTATATCAAATTTCGAGTCTGTATACTAAAAATTGACAGAGTTATTGCGTAGGGAAATGTACACACACACACACATTTTTTGCTGATTTGACCAAGGCTTTCGATACGGTGGACAGAGATGCCCTATGGATAATTCTGGGGAAGTTGGGATGCCCACCTCAATTTCTACGATCACTCACGGAGCTCCACACTAATATGAAGGCTCGCCTGAACTTCAATGGATGCCTATCAGAATCCATCTCAGTTGACAATTGTGTGAAGCAGGGTGATATCCCAGCATCTACACTTTTTTTCTATTTATTTTGCAACTATGCTTTCCTATGCCTTTAGGGAATGTTGTCTGGGTGTTTGTTTGCGTTTCAGAACAACAAGTAAGGTATTTGATCTTTGTCGTTTTCATGCTTCTACAAGGACCTTTCAGCGCCTGGTTCGTGAATTGCTTAATGCTGATAACGCCGATCTCGTAGCCCTTAGTGAGAGGGATATGCAGGGTATCATGGATCTGTTTTCAGGGGCCTGCGCATCTTTTGGGCTTACTATTAGTCTTAAGAAGACTAAGGTCATGTTCACACCTCCACCCGGTAGTTTGTATGTGGAACCAAATATTTTTGCCAACAACCAGAGACTTGCCGTGGTTGACACATTTGTGTATTTGGGTAGTACTCTTGCCAGAGACGGAACCCTGGATGCTGAGGTCAACTATAGGATACAGCGTGCCACTAAGGCTTTTGGTGGCTTAGAGAAGCGAGTGTGGTCTGACAGGGGTATAACTCTTCATACAAAGATCAGTCTTGTGTTTTACACTCCTTTCTTTACGCTTCTGACGCCTGGACAACTTATGGTAGATACATAAAAGTCATGGAGAGAGTGCACCAAAAATTCCTGAGACACTTTCTGGGCATCAGGTGGAGCTCTTTTATACCTGATATGGATGTTCTCATGCGAGCTGACGTACCTTGTATCGAGAAGTTGATTATACGCAACTAGATAATGTGGGCTGGACATCTGACAAGGATGGACGACGAGAGATTGCCAAAGCGCCTGTTCTATGGTGAAATTACACAAGGAAAGCGTCCACAATATAAACCTAAGAAACGCTTTAGAGATAACATCAAAGATAATCTTAAAGCTCTTGGAATTGACGTATTCAGTTGGGAAAGTGCTTCCAATGATCGTAAAAAGTGGCGCTCCTTGGCCTATCATGGCTGTGATAGCTTTGAGAAGAAAAAATATGAGCATGCAAAAATGAAGCGTGATATCTGGAAGAAAAATCTGTCAGATCTATCAGGTCTGTCGGAGGCTTTCGTGCAGAACCACATCTATGATTTATGCGGTAAAATGATTTTATCCGGAGCTGGCCTAGCTAGCCACAAGCGATCACATGCAGATCAATCTTTCTTTGATGGGGAAAACACTGCGGGGCACAGATGTTCTGTTTGCTCTGTGGTCTGTAAATGGAGTGGAGGCCTGAAGCGTCATATGAACCCACAGTAGAGCAGCACCAGTGGGCATCCCTCAATCTCAGCTTAAGTTTGACCTTTGCAACAGACTGTGTAAGAGCAGGGCTGGGCTGAAGAGCCACCTTCGTTCCCACAGTAGATAGAAATTGATGCATCTTGACCAAATTTCCACATGTATATATGTATGTATATATATATATATATATATATATATATATATAATAAAAAATAAAAATAACAATATTTCAAAAGTACATGAAAATGAATGAATAATCAACAATAAAGCAAGGGTAAAAATGGTCTTCTGTCAAGAAGTGACAATCACCATATATATATATATATATATATATATATATATATATAAAATAAACAACGATTGCTGCCGAAACAAACATACGATGTTGAGTTTTCTTTGAACTTTTTTTCTTGCAGCATTATATTCTCATGCATTTTTTTTAAGCAAAGAATTTCTACATTTTTCTGAAGAGTATATGCACAAAAAGAGGCGGTATTGACATAATAATAATCGTTTGTTTCTACATAACGAAACGGGTCTGTAAAAACTGTACCGAAATTTTAATATGCTGGAGAAGCTGTTGTGCATGAAAAATAATTGTTTGCATCTTAGAACGTAACTATATATATATATATATATATATATATATATATATATAATATAATATGATACAACCCTCTCTTTCTCTCTCTCAGAGAGTCGGGCCGCATCCGTCGCTATCCTGGTTCACGGGAGCATACTTGTGATGTACTTCTGGCCGTGTTCGTCGCTCCCAGCTCACAGGACCATAGATGCAACCCAGCATGGCTACATTCTTACTTGTCTAGTGGTGGACCCCTTAAGAGTGATCAGACTCTCACTGGTCACTGGAAAATATCTTCTGCTGCTCAGGGCACGCGAAATGTGCATGGCCCGAAGTCTGTGTGGCAACATTGTCGATTTATGTCGTCACTCTGGCTTCGTGCTGGATCCATTCTTCATACCTATCAACAGAGGTTTTTAAGCGATAACTATTTATTTCCATGAGTGATTCGTCATCTGAGTCAAACGTTTTTTGGCTGGCGACCCTTTTTCCTTTCCCTTCCTGACCCTAACTTCCTATAGATGTCGGCCAGTGAGACCACATCCCCCCACGTACCTTTCAACAGAACATTGTTTCTTTAATAATTTTAATTGTTGCTCTAACCTAAATCAGAAAACGATCCTGTACTGTTTTTTCTGCCAACTCGAGAATCTCATTATCATATTTATTTATTTATTTCCCATCTTCTCTTCCTCTATTTGAAAAGCAAAATCATCTGGTGCCACCAGGGATCCCGTCATATATATATATATGTGTGTGTGGGGGGGGGTGTTTTGTTGTTATATTTAACATATATTGAACTTCTAAATAAAAAGAATTGGCATGCATAAAGAATGAAATATAATTGATAAAACATATTTTACCAAAACAATATATATATATATATATATATATATATATATATATATATATATAGTAAGTTATAAAATATATATGGCGATTAAGCTACACTGAATATTTCGCGTTTCATCCACTCTAGGATTCTTCAGGCTTAGTGTGGGTGAAACGCGGAATATTCAGTGTAGCTTAATCGCCATATATATTTTATAACTTACTAACTAGCTCTACCTACGTATTGAGCACTATTGAAGTAAATACTTTAAGTTTACGCATAAATTTATACTTTCGTATATTAATTTTATGTGAGTAAATGAAGTATATATATATATATATATATATATATATATATATATTGCGTGTCAAATTATTAACGAGATAACATTTTTTACCTGTTTCAGACACTTATCGGTAGTTTCGTATCAAAAACTTCGGAAACGTTGGTAATGCTGAGCTGCGTGTACTGTGAATTTTTCGTACTGTTCAGCGCAATGTAAACATCTTGCCATCATAATTGCTGAATCCACTGTATTTGAGGTGTGTCAAATTATTAACAAGGCAGTTTGTTTCGTCAATAAAATGGGTCGTAAAGGTGGTTTGAGTAGTTCTGAAAAGAGTACTATTACAGAACAACTAGCAAATAGTAAAACTACACTCGAAATATCGAAAATGGGTGGAATGTGTAGTGGAAATTGTAGTGTGACTGCAGTCACGGAGGTGGGCTGCATGGGCGAACTCGAAACCCGAGCGATGGGAGACGAGAAGGCGACAAATCAGCAGGTTCGAATGCACATTAATTTGCATAAATGAGATAATATAAGGCCAGGAGTTAAGATGTTTGAGAGAGTCGAGCCGTTGAGTTCTCGAGAACCGGATGGAACCTGGTTAGAGCGGAGAGTGTCGCTGAGAATCGAGTCCAGGGTTTGTTTGTTTTTTCGATTAGAAGCTATTTCGGCGTTAAATATGGAACCAATGCGGCCGAGATGAAATGGGAAAGTTTAAATGATTCGCGTCGAACCTGAAAAATTTAAAGTCGCGTTAAAAATTGAAAAGCGTTGTCGAAGAGAGAATTAAATGAGTCGTGTCGAACTACGAAGGTTGAAGACATGAAGTGAGTCGGACTTTTTTGTCTTTTTGTTTGTTAATCCCAATGGGATTCGTTGGATTTCTTTAACTATCGTCGTCAAATGAACGTGTTGGAATGCAATTCGGTCTACTTGTTCGTATTAAAGTCGCCGTTTTTAAACGTGGAATTTGGAATGAACTTCGCTTATATTTGTTTAAAAAAAAAAAGTCGTCGCTGTTAACAGAACTTAAAGATTCGATTCGGACTACCTGTACGTATTAAAGTCCTCGTTTTTCATCGAGGAATTTATAGGGAAATCCTGTTCTATTGAAAAGAAAAAAGTTATCGTTTTTAAACGAAAAATGTTTTACTCGAGTACAATTCGAGTCGGATTTTATTGTGTTTGAAAAAAGTCATCGTTGTTAAAAGAACTTGAAATGCGATTCGAATGATTTGTATGCATTGGATTCGTTTTTAAAAGAGGAATTTAAAATGAAATCCTGTTGTGTTGAAAAGAAAAGGCCGTTTTTAAACGAAAATTATTTTATAAAAGTACAATTCGAGTCGGATTTTATTGTTTGTAAAAAGTCGTCGCTGTTAAAAGAACTTAAAATGTGATTCGGACGACTTGTGTGTATTTAAAAGTTATTTTTAAATACGGAATTTAACATGAAATCGTGTCCTGCTGAAAAGGAGAAAAAAGGTGTCGGTTTTGAACGATAGTTATTTTGGTGAGAATACAATTCAAGTCGATTTTGTTTTTGAAGAAAAAGTAGTCGCGGTTAAAAAGAATTACAATACGATTTAGTCGACTTGTATGTAAAGTCGTTTTTAAATGAGAAATTTAAAAATTAATTTCTGTGTCTAGCTGTGTAGCCCCACTTTTGCTAAGTAGTATCTGTCTTTGTCGGGGAGTAGTGAGGGCTAGCTGAGTCTAGCGGAGTAGTGAGTGCTAGCGGAGTAGTGAGCGCTAGCTGTATCTTGTGAAGTAGTGAGCGCTAGGTGTGTCTAGCGGAGTGTTGAGCGCTAGGTGTGTCTAGCGGAGTGTTGAGCGCTAGGTGTGTCTAGCGGAGTGTTGAGCGCTAGGTGTGTTGAGCGCTAGGTGTGTCTAGCTAAGACGGATACTACTTCCCTACCCAGTTTATGATCATGAGATCAGGAACCTTTAGAGTATCATGAAGCGACACCTCTATGCAAGTGGATGCCAATTTAAGATCAAAGATGAGTTGTGGGATGCTCTCCAAGAGGTATCGCGATGAATAACTGTTGACGTAAAACACAAATTTGACTAATTCTGTGGACCAATGTCATTTACAAGTCATTCATATAAAAGGATCGCATATCCCCTACTAATTATGTCAACGTAGAAATTGCAATGTAGTTATTGTGCTCTAAACATTTTTCCTAGTTCATTTAATGTTTGAAAATTATTTCAATAAACAAGTTATGAGTATTGGTGTTTTTTTCGCAACCTCGTTAATAACCGGACACGCTGAAATAAAGATATTCCTATCTTCTGCCATAGTTTCGCTAATACTGCTTTAAATACTTTTATTTTCTGACTGGAGTAGCTGAATAGTATTGTAAGCAATTTCTTAAAGTTTCATGATTTTTATTTACTCGTTCCTTAAATATTTAAAAACATGTAAACTCGTTAATAATTGGATACATAATGTCATATATATATATATATATATATATATATATATATATATATATATATATATATACTAGCAGTTCAGCCCGGCGTTGCCTGGGTGTTTGGAGGTGTATGTTGAGCAAAAAAACAAAACGGCCAGTTTTTTTTAAACTTTGACTCCTATTATGACACCTTAACATTTATTGTTTTTTGGACTTGGATCAAGTTATTAAGTTAGATCCATGTCCAAGGAACCTATACCTAAAATTTCAAATGTTTAGACCCAAAATTGACGGAGGAGTTTGGTAGAGTTCTCAAGGGTCAAATCGTTAAACTTTGACCCCTTAATAGCCAAATTTCTGGCCGAAAACGGATTACAAAGATTTTCCCAAATCTCAGAACCGTGTATATCAAATTTCAAGTCTGTAGACTAAAAATTGACAGTTATTGCGTTGCCCGGGTGTTTGGAGGTGTATGCTGAGCAAAAAAAAAAAAACTTTCAATTTTTTTTTAACTTTAACCCATATGATGACCCCTTAACATTTATTGTTTTGGGCTCTAATCGAGTTATTAAGTTAGATCCATGTCCAAGGGAACTATATCTAAAATTTCAAGTGTTTAGACCTAAAATTGTCGGAGGAGTTTGCTCGAGTTCTCAAATGTCAAATCGTTAAACTTTGACCCCTTAACAGCCAAATGGCTGGCCGAAAACCGATCACATCGATTTCCCCGAATCTCAGTACCCTGTATATCAAATTTCGAGTCTGTAGACTAAAAATTGACTGAGTTATTTAATAGGGAAATGTACACAGACAGACAGAGACACAGACACACAGACACGTTCACTTTTATGGATACACTAGCATGGGTGCCAGGCGATGCCAGGCGATGCCAGGCGATGCCAGGCGATGCCAGGCGTTGCCAGGGTGTTTCGAGGTGTATGCTGAGCAAAAAAAAAAAAAAAACGGTCATTTTTTTTTAACTTTGACCCCTAATATGTCCCTTTAACATTTATTGTTTTGAGATTACATCAAGTTAAGTTAGATCCATGTCCAAGGAACCTCTATCTAAAATGTCAAGTGTTTAGACCCAAAATTGTCGGATGGGTTTGGTAGAGTTCTCAAAGATAAAATCTTTGAACTTTGAGCCCTTTACAGCAAAATTTCCGGCTGAAAACCTATCACAAAGATTTTCTCAAATCTCAGTACCCTGTATATCAAATTTTGAGTCTGTAGAGTAAAAAATGACAGTTATTGCGTAGGGAAATGTACATACAGACACACAGACAGACATACAGACACACACAGACACTTTCACTTTTATAGATATACTAGCATTTCAGCCCGGCGTTGCCTTGGTGTTTGGAGGTGTATGCTGGGCAAAAAAAAAGGTCAATTTTTTAACTTTGACCCCTATTATGACCCCTTAACATTTATTGTTTTGAGTTCAAATTAAGTTATAATGTTAGATCCATGTCCAAGGAACCTATAACTAAAATTTCAAGTGTTTAAATCTCAAATTGTGGGAGGAGTTTGGTAGAGTTCTCAAAGGTCAAATCGTTGAACTTTGACCCCTTAACAGCCAAATTTCTGGCCGAAAACGGATTACAAAGATTTTCCCAAATCTCAGAACCGTGCATATCAAATTTCAAGTCTGTAGACTAAAAATTGACAGTTATTGCATAGGGAAATGTAAACACACACACACACACACACACACACTTTTATATATATATATATATATATATATATATATATATATATATATATATATATATATATACATATAACTAGCATTTCGTCTCGGCGTTGCCCGGGTGTTTGGAGGCGTGTGCTGAGCAAAAAAAAACAAAAAAAAAAACGGTCAAGTTTTTTTTAACTTTGATCCCTATTATGATCCCTAAACATTTATTATTTTGGTGTCACATCAAGTTATGAAGTTAGAACCATGTCCAAGGAACCTATATCTAAAATTTCAAATTTTTAGACCTAAAATTGTCGGAGGAGTTTGGTAGAGATCTCAAAGGTCAAATCGTTGAACTTTGACCCCCTTATCAGCCAAATTTCCGGCCTAAAACCTATCACAAAGATTTTTCCAAATCTCAGTACCCTGTATATCAAATGTCGAGTCTGTAGAGTAAAAATTGACAGTTATTGCGTAGGAAAATGTACACACACAGACACGTTCACTTTTATAGATATACTAGCATGGGTGCCCGGCGTTGCCCAGGTGTTTAGAGGTATATGCTGAGAAAAAAAAACGGTCATTTTTTTTTTTAATTTGACCCCTATTATGCCTCCTTAAAATTTATTGTTTTGGGCTCAAATTGAGTTATTAAGTTAGATCCATGTCCACGGAACCTATATCTAAAATTTCAAGTGTTTACGCCTAAAATTGTCGGAGGAGTTTGGTAGAGTTCTCAAAGGTCAAATCGTTTAACTTTGACCCCTTAACAGCCAAATTTCTATCCGACAACAGATCACGTAGATTTTCCCAAATCTCAGTACCCTGTATATCAAATTTCGAGTCTGTAGACTGAGTTATTGCGAAGGAAAATGTACACAGACAGACAGACAGACAGGCAAACACACAGACACGTTCACTTTTATAGATAGATAGATATAGAGGGAGAGAGAGAGAAAGAAAGAAGGAAAAAAGAGAGAGAAAAATAAAAAAATAACAAACCAAGTTATGTGTTTATCAACGTTTCATCTTTATTTCCTGACTTGCTCTGGAGGAAATAAAGATGAAAAGTTGATGAACACGTTCCTTTTTATGTGTCGCGTGCAAGCAACTCTATAAGTCACTCCGTCGGTCGGTCAGTCGGTCTGTCAGTAACACTTTTGTGCTTGGCCTTTTTGGTTAAGATCAAAGGTCTGTTGTTAATAGATGCTGTTCTTAGCTTTTAAAGCTTTTCTTGGCCTTTTGGCCAAGGTGACAAGGATGACCAACGACCCCCACAATCCCCCCTTTTGAGTTGGCCATGTGCCTAAGTTTTTTGTTCATTGTTGATTTTCAATGTATTTTTAACATGAATAAAGGATTTAATATCTCAAAGTGTAGTATCTGTTCCGGCAGATACTGCCAGCAAAGACCATATGTGGAGGCAGCCTCACATATAAGACCTTGGTCAATGTAGGGGCAACCGTTCATACCAATTGTCACTACCATCTCCCCTTCTTCCCGGGGAGTTGGTCCCCATTTCTCCTTCACTCCTCACACTAAAAATCGGCCCTGTGCCTAATTTGCTCAGTGGGGGAGCAAATAAATACCCTTTTCTTGGCCTTTTGGCCAAGATCAAAGTGTAGTATCTGTTCCGGTGGATACTGCAAGCAAAGACCATATGTGGGGGCGACCCCACATATAAGACCTTGATCAATGTAGGGGCAACCCTTCATACCAATTGTCACTATCCAGCTCCCCTACTCCCCGGGGAGTTGGTCCCCATTTCCCCTTCACGCCTCACTTTAAAAGTCGGCCTTGTGCCTAATTTGCTCAGTGGGGGAGCAAATAAATACCTCAAAGTGTAGTATCTGTTCCGGCTGATACTGCAAGCAAAGACGATATGTGGGGGCAACCCCACATATAGGACCTTGGTCAATGTAGGGGCAACCCTTCATACCAATTGTCACTATCCAGCTCCTCTACTCCCTGGGGAGTTGATCCTTATTTCCCCTTCACTCCTCACATTAAAAATCGGCCTATGCCTAATTTGCTCGGTGAGGGAGCAAATAAATACCAACCCCACATATAAGACCTTGGTCAATGAAGGGGCAACCCTTCATACCAATTGTCACTATCCAGCTCCCGTACTTCCCGGGGAGTTTGTCCCCATTTCCCCTTCACTCCTCACTTTAAAAATCGGCCTTGCTCGGTGGGGGAGCAAATAAATACAAGCTTTTCTTGCTTTTTTGGCCAAGATCAAAGTATAGTATCTGTTCTTGCTACATGCTGTACTTATGTTTGTAACTTTTCCTTGGCCACATAGCTAAGATCAAAGTGTAGTATATGTTCTTAACAGATGCTGCACTTATATTTGTAACTTTTCCTTGGCAATCAAAGGAGAAACCCTTCCACACTAAGGCATTTTTAGTCACATGCAAGTCACACCATCGGTCGGTCTGTAACACATTTACATTTTTTTTTTTTAATCAAGGGGTATGAGTAACATTTTTGTTCCCCAATTTATCAGAGAGGGACCTATGTTTTCAATGGGTCCGTCTGTCTGTTAGTCCGGATGATTAACGGATAACCGTCGATTAGTTTTTCCTGAAATTTTGTCACAAATTATATTTTAATTTATTAAAAATAAAATCTTTTTCTTTTTTTTTTTTTTTTTGCGAAAAATCCTGTTTTTACCACAGGGGCTCAAAAGGGGTCAAAAATGGCCAAAAATTACACTTTTTCTCCCATAACATTTGATCCATGTTGCTGAATGTAAATATACATGTGTTAAGGTGTGAAACTGCACTGTTTGTCCATTGTCACTGGTATTCGGCATTCAAAGTGGCTCACAAGGGGTCAAAAATGTACCAAAATTGCAAAAAATGACACTTTTTGCCACATAAATTTTTACCTCTCCATTGATTTTTCTGAAACTTGTCCAAAATGCACAGAGCATTGTTCTTAATATAAATTCAGTATGGGTGACCCTGGTAATATTCTGGTTAGCGTCCCCCGGGTACTTTTAGTGCTAGAAAACACGCCTTTTTGGGACTCCCAGGCAGCACCAATTTTTAAAACTATATTCCGTACAGAGGGGGACCATGCATGCACAGCTCGATTTTTAAGCAAGGGGCATGGGGTAACATTTTGGTCCCCCGATTTATCGGAGAGGAACCTTTGTTTTTGGTGGGTTTGTCTGTCCGTTAGTCCGGACGATTGACGGATAACTGTCAATTAGTTTTTCCTGAAATGTTGTCACAAATTATATTTCAATAAATAGATGTGCATAGTAAAAAATATTTTTTGTGCGGAAATTCCCATTTTGCCTACAGGGGGCTCAAAAGAGGTCAAAAATGCCAGAAAATGCCCCAAAATGACACTTTTTGTCCTGTAACATTTGATCCATCCTTTAGATTTTTCTGAAACTTGCCCAAAATGTGGAGGGCATTGTTCTTAATATAAATTCAGTATGGGTGACCCTGGCAAAAGTCTAGTTTGCATCCCCCGTGGACTTTTAGTGCTGAAAACGCCCTGTCTTCTGGCGCGTTTCTCGTATTTCTCAACAAAAACTTGATATATAAGTCTATATAGTGGTTTCCCATGTTACTGAATGTAAATATACATGTGTTAAGGTGTGAAACTGCACTGTTTGTCCATTGTCACTGGTATTCGGCATTCCAAGTGGCTCATCAGTGGTCAAAATGTACCAAAATTGAAAAAACTGACACTTTTTGCCCCATAAATTTTGACCTATCCATTAGATTTTTCTGAAACTTGTCCAAAATGTGCAGAGCATTGTTCTTAATATAAATTCAGTATGGATGACCTTAGCAAAATTCTGCTTTGCATCCCCCGGGGACTTTTAGTGCTAAAAATGCTTTTTTTCATATTCCTCAACAAAAACTTGATATGTATATCTATATAGTGCTCTCCCATAGTGCTGAATTCAAATATACATGTGTTACGGTGTAAAACTGCATAGTTTGTCCATTGTCACTGGTATTCAGCATTCCAAGGGGTTCATAAGGTGTCAAAAATGTACCAAAATTGCAAATAATGACATTTTTTGCCGCATAAATTTTTACCTATCCATTAGACTTTTCTGAAACTTGTCTAAAATGTAACTTTTCCTTGGCCACATAGCTAAGAACAAAGTGTAGTATCTGTTCTTAACCAATGCTGCACTTGTTTGTAACTAATAAATAAATGAGTTACGGACTGACAGACCGACCGACAGAGAATAGTTTTTTTAGTCGTGTGCAAGCAACTCTATAAGTCACTCAGTCGGTCGGTCCGTCCGTAACATATGTACTTTTTATTTCGTTTTATTTTTATTATACCACTATTTATTGGTTTTCAGGGTTCCTGAATACGAAAATAACGTTTCAAATTCCCTAAATCAAATACTTTTTGTGATATAAAGTGGGGGATCACTTTTCTTTATTAATTTAATGTAAAATGATCACCCACTTTACAACCAGTCAGTCTCAAACCATTCAAGTCATTCTCCAGATCATTCAAGTTGTTTTTTAAGGATTCCAGTTATTTTTTAAGCATTCAAGTCATCCTTAAGTTCATTAAAGTCATTCTAAGTCATTTACTTTTTATTTATTTAAGTAATTTCAGCCCATTTTTCGATCATTTTAGTTTATCTTTAAGAATTTCATGTCAACCCTACATTCACGCATTCATTCATTACAGGAGAGCACGCGACTAATGGCTATCAGCCTTGTTATTTCTATATTTCATCGGAATAATATTTCCATTATTCTCATATATATATATATATATATATATATATATATATATATATATAAATAAAAGTGAAAGTGTCTGTGTGTGTGTCTGTGTACATTTCCCTATGCAATAACTTTGTTAATTTTTAGTCTGCAGACTCGAAATTTGATATACAGGGTACTGAGATTTGGGAGTATCGATGTAATCGGTTTTGGGCCAGAAATTTCGTGATTAAGGGGTTAAAGTTCAACGATTTAACCTTTGAGAATTCTACCAAACTCCTCGGCAATTTTGGGTCCACGCATTTGAAATTTTAGATATAGGTTCCTTGGACATGGATCTTACTTAATAACTCAATTTGAGCCCAAAACAATAAATTTTAAGGGGTCATAATAGGGGTCAAAGTTAAAAAAAATTGACCTCTGCGGCCTCTTCCAAATTACTCAGACAATTTCTGGTCTAAATATTTGAAATTCTACGTAAAGGGTATTCAGAGATAGGACAAGCTTTTTCATCAGTTTGGGTCGAAAATTTTTAGTTACCAATATGAAAATGTATGTATGTATGTCTGTTTGCATGTCTGCCTTAAACTTTCAATAGAGGCGATGGATTTTACAAAGATCAGTATCGTTTTAAAGTTCGACCTTTCATACGACAAATATCGAAAAATTGGCTAAAAACATTAATATCTTCCCCTTCAACTAGGCACTTTTCTACGGGGGCGGGTCATTTTTTTCGCCAATATTTTTGAAAGTTATCCTCTCCTTTAGATTGTATAGCCTTAATTTTTAAAAAATGTCGCTTCCGGTAACAGCATAAACGTCAGGTTTTACTCGTTCTTTTTCTCCTTTACGGTACGGGTTCGAGCCTGCCTTCCTACTACCACTTTTTTTTTTTTGCTCAACATACACATCCAAACACCCGGGCAACGCCGGGCTGAAATTGCTAGTGTATATATATATATATATATATATATATATATATATATATATATATATATGTATATATATATATATATATTTATATATATATATATTTATATATATATATATATAAACATTAGTAAAAAAAAAAAAAAAATTAATTTTTTTCGGACAATATAAGAAAAACATTTTTCCGTTCACCAGGAAGATCCATCTTAGAAATCTATAGATAGATAGATAGATAGATAGATAGATAGATAGATGGATGTGTATAGAGTATTAAAATAAACATTAGTAAAAACTAAATTATTTGATCAAATTAATACAGTGGTTATTTATGATTTGACGGGAAGTGATTTATGAAATTGATAGATAGCTACGCCGTGAATTCAGTGCCCTTACGATAAGAAAAAAATTGAAAGAGAACGAAAAAGAAACGGAGAAAGAAATCCGGAAAAAAAAAGTCTTCAATACGAATAATTGTGGTTTGTGATAAATCATAATTTTTTTTTAATATTCACTTTGAAATATGGCTTTCATCGATTGAATATGAACACTTTAAACAAAAATTGAAAACATTATCGACATAATGTATCATGTGCTTTGATGTATGAAAAGAAAAAAGAAACTAACGTTGAGTAATGTTTCACTTTGAATTTACGCGCAGAAAAAAGAAATGCGTATAAATTTTTCAAAAATGCCGGGAGTATTTTTTTATATTTTAACATGGTTATTAGATATTACACATTGATGGAGTCTCTTTCTGAATATTTATGATTGTTTGCATATCATATAAATATATCTTCTTCATAATAAGCATAAACATTTGTCTTTCAAATATATATTTTTAAGGGAATCAATTCGCTGATTCCATACCTCATTTTGATAGAGCTTCTTATACCAGTACATTTTTTTTTTTCGATAACTGCAGAGTTTGTGGAACTCTCTTCTGGCTGACAGTTTTCCTCCTACCGCTTTGGTCTTTTCTAGGCCTAGGTTATTAGGCATATCATGTCTTTGCAATAATCGTTCTTGTTAGCACCTTTTATTAAGTGGCTTAATGCCTTGTTTCGAGCAATTTCGATAAATAAAATATGGTGTGTGTGTGTGTGTGTGTGTGTGTGTGTGTGTGTGTGTAATTTAAGACTTAAATAGTTCATTCCGTAGACAAGTGATTCTTTTATTTTTTCAAAGACTCACTATAGTAGCTATACAACTGATTTACAGAAACTTAGACCTTGTTTATCAATGCGCCCAACCGACCTGCCCCGTCAATAAGTGTAAATACTGCATTTATCAATCCTATTCAAATGCTTTTCAGAAGACTAAGTCAATGATGAGAACCTTTGCATTACTGCTTTATGAAGAACAATTAATTATTCCCAAACACACACACACACACATATATATATATATATATATATATATATATATATATATATATATATATACTAGCATGGGTGCCCGGGGTTGCCTGTGGGTTTGGAGGTGTGTGTTGAGCAAAAAAAAAAAAAAAGTGGTAGTCGCAAGGCAGGCTCGAACCCGTACCGCAAAGGAGGAAAAGAATGGGGAAAAACCCTGACGTCTTTGTTGTTAGCATTGTTAAAAGAAAAATGGCTGCAGGAAGGAGTCACCTGTGAACCCATACTGGAGTATATGTCAAGGTTCAGAAACCGACTATATGAAACCAGCCGACTGGCACGTGAAAGGCTACGAACAGCTCAAGCCAGAATGAAACAACATTATGACCGAAATACTACCCCCAGGACTTTCAAAGTCGGAGACAATGTGCTCGTTTTGTTACCATTATCTGGTCATCCACTTAAGGCTCGGTTCCACGGCCCCTACACCATTGCTCGGAAGGTCAGTGAACTAAACTATATAATAAATACTCCTGATCGTAGAAAGGCGACACAGATGTGCCATATCAATATGCTCAAACCGTATTTTGAAAGGGATAAAATAAACCTTATTGTAGTCACAACTCCGTCCGCTTCCATAAAAGGACCCGAGGAGGACAGTGAAAGGATCCCGAGGAAAGACAACCACCCTCCGAGGCTATCGAACTCAGAGATATTAGCCAATCTTACACGCGTACTATCTCATTTAACAAATAGCGAAAGAAACGATATGACCGTCCTCATTCGGAGCTATAGCGATCTCTTTCCCGACGTTCCTAAACAAACGACCATCGTGCAACATGATGTGTAAATCGAAAAGGTCACCCCCATTAAGCAACACCCATATCGTGTAAGCCCACATAAAGCATAAATAATTAGACAAGAAGTCAGATACATGCTCGAGCATGGCATCATTGAACCTAGCCAGAGCAGCTGGTCATCTCCTTGTGTGTTAGTTGGAAAACCAGACGGATCCGTTCGCTTTTGCACAGATTACCGCAAAGTGAACGCTATCACAAAGTCAGACTCTCACCCCATACCCAGGATGGATGACTGCATCGACAAAATTGGCAAGGCCACATACATTTCTAAGCTAGACCTACTCAAAGGATATTGGTGTGTACCCTTGACTGAGCGTGCTAAAGAGATATCGGCTTTCGTTACACCCCATGGTTTGTACCAATATAGTCATGCCCTTCGGGATGAAGAACTCCCAAGCCACCTTTCAGAGAATGATGAATTCATGTTTGCGAGATCTATCCGGTGTTGAAATCTATATCGACGACATCGTCGTATATAATGAGAGCTGGGCTGAACACATAACGTCCTTGAGAGCCGTATTGGATAGACTTCGGCGGTCAAACCTCACGGTTCATTTAGCTAAAAGCGACTTTGGCAAGGCTGAAGTTATATACCTAGGACATACAGTCGGCTACGGGAAGGTATCCCCGATCGAAGCAAAAATTCAAGGCATCGTGGATTACCCTGCCCCTGCTAATTTGAAGAGTCTGAGGCGATTCCTCAGCATGGCCGGATATTACAGGAAATTCTGTCGAAACTTTTCCGACATAGCGTTACCACTCACCCAGATGCTGTCCAAGAAGGTGAAATTCTCCTGGACCCCAACTTGTCAAAAAGCATTTGAGCAAATCAAATCTTTACTATGTTCTCAACCTGTTTTGAAAGCCCCTGACTTCTCACAGCCATTCCGTTTAGCCATCGATGCCAGTGATTCTGGTCTTGGTTCCGTATTACTCCATACAGATTCAGCCGGTATTGAACATCCAGTTAGCTACTTTTCCAGGAAGTTTAATGCGTATCAAAGGGGATATTCGACTGTTGAAAAGGAGACGTTAGCCCTCGTCCTCAGCTTAAGGCATTTCGATGTGTATGTTTCTTCCTCGTGTACGCAAATACTCGTTTATACTGACCACAATCCCCTTACTTTCTTATACAAGATGAAGAATCAAAATCGACGATTATTAAACTGGAGTTTGATTCTACAAGAATATAACTTGAAAATCCAGCATATCAGAGGAGTGAACAACGTTTGTGCTGATGCTTTATCCCGTGTATAATATGGATAACCTAGAACACTTCTTGTATGTTTCTTTTAGAAGATCATAAGATATTCCAAGAGACTTCAATATCACACGAAAACGTGTGGGACTGGACAAAATAAGTATGAAAAAAAAAAAATCTTTTTTTTCTAATATGGCGGGGGTGTTACAAATATGTGAAAAAAATATATAATTTGAGACAATAATTACTTTTAATATTATAAAAGAAAAAAAAAGGTCGAGAGAGAAAATTCTGTTTTATCGCGCTTTATATTGTCGTCTGCTCTCAGTGAATTTGTAAACATCCGGAAAAAGAAAAAGAGAGAGAGAGAACATAGGAAAATACAACGAGGGGACGCCTATAAACTGTAAAGAAAGTGAGAGAGGGGGAGAGAGAAGATATGAAACTAGAGAGAGGGAAAGCTGCAGGCATCCGCCTCGCGTATTATTGAGCGAGTGACGCGAGAGAGATGCAGGTACATATAGTGAGAGAGGGGGCACCAAAGAGAGAGAGGAAGGTATACCATTAGAGAGAGGGAAAGGAGCGGCGCAGGGTGGCGAGACAGTTACGATATAGCAGCCGAGGAGGAGGGTCAGGGAAGCGACATTGTTGGCGATGGTGACGGCGTTTGTGGTGCTGACGATGGCGAAGAAATTAACGATATATTTTGACGACAGAGAAAACGAAAAAAAAAGGCGATAATGAGAAATGACGATATGTCCAATGGACGAAGGAATGAAATTGTGATGACCGTTTTGCTACGATTCACTTCGTTTGCAATGGATCTATAAGAGAGTCCACCCCTATTAAGCTCAAAGATCCTTCCTCTCTCAAACTCTGATAATGGTTTCCCGTTTGCCATTTATAATTTAGTAAGATGTTTTTTATCCACTAACAAGTTGCTTTTAGTAACATAGAAAGCTTTTCGTATTCATTTTTCAAAACTTTTATTAAAGTGGTCTTATCATTTTGACTAGGTGAAAATGTTTGCTTTTTAAAAAATAATTATTAGATCAGGGTTAAGGTTTCGAATGAAGCAGATTTCATTTTTTTCCATCATATTTTCCCTTTTGGCAAGGGTTTCAAGCATTTGTTTGATTAGAAATTCGATATTATGCGTAAACGCTTACTTTCTTAAGTGGTCTTATGATTTTGACCAGGACTGTATAATATACGAGACTACTTGTGTGTGTGTCTGGTCACGAATATGCTCCTATATGGTTGACTATTATAGAAAACTGATCACATATAATGATAGAAGATGTATCGAGACACAGGAATGGGTATGTTTGATCTGGCATAATGATGATTCATTAAAATTGTGGCGTCTGCGTACGCGCCTGGTCCACAAAGTATGTAAATAAAAAATTTAAAATTTAAAAAATCGAAACGTTTACAAGTGTTTTTGATATAGATCTACATAATAATACTTTGATAAGTATGTTTTAACTTAAATAGGGATGGTATAATAACATTGTGGGGTCTGCGTTCGCGCCTGGCCTCCAGAGAATGGAAATAGGCACAAACTTTAATAAAGACTTTTCATATCTATCTGCGTAAGTATACTTTGATAATTATGTTTCAGTTTGAAGAAATATGGTATAATTTCGCGCCTGACCTCCATACAATGGAAATATGTCGTAAAGTTTAACAAGGTTTTTTTATATAGCTCCACAGAATATTGTGATAAGTGTTTCAGTGTGAACAAGTATGGTACAATAAATTATGGGGTTTATCTATTTTATTTTTACTTTCATCATATTTTGCTTTGGTTTTGATAGATCCAAATTCGAAGCTGTCTCTTTACAACCCTTCCTTTTCATAACCTATCATACTTTCATAAATCAGAGTCCATTTTCTGTAGGCTGTTTTTGAACCCAGTCAACGACGTGTGTGTGTGTCTCTCTCTCTCTCTCTCTCTCTCTCTCTCTCTCTCTCTCTCTCTCTCTCTCTCTGGGTTTTTTTCTTTCTTTCAGTTGCCATTGTTTTCACTTCAACAACATCTGTTTATCTTTTCTTTGTGTTCGCTTTGAATAAACAAATGGACGAATGTCGATATTCGATCTTGATACGGAAATTCATTTCTGTTCTTGCCTTTTTTTTTTTTTTTTGCGCCAGTCTAGACCGACAGCTGAGCATATAGGTATTTGACCGCAAAAAGACCAGTCGATTAAGCACAAGGAAGAGTCAGTTGGATTTCACTATCCAAAACCTCTTCCCGACGACGGGTTCATTAGACGAGGAAAAACTTGACACCTGTAATAAGTACAACGAGGTCGGATAACCTAATACTTTAAAACAAGGAAAACTAATTAAAACCTGCTATGTATTTTATTGATATATTAAGTGGTGATGTCATACACTTGGGTAATAGATGCAATTTGGCCATGAAATGTATTGTTTATACCTGCGATGTGTATAGTTTATTTGAAATGTTGATACCGTACAATGAGATAGGAGTAAACTTGCTATATATATAGTTTACTTTTAGCGTGTAAATTTAGTCATAAGTAGGGCTATGACAATAGCATATTCTTTTCGTTGTTTTTACTCTCGAGTATATATCCGACACAGACACAATTAATCAACGGAGGACTACATCACTCTACACAAAAACATATAAGATATCAATGGCTATGTACCTGAGAATCAAAACAAGGAAAAGAATATGCTGTTGTCATAGGCCTAGTCATAAGTTTTATTGAAAAAATAAAGATCACTTGAAACAATAAAATAAAAAGGACGGGTGTTTGGGAGGGGGGTGTGAAACAATTAGTAAAAATTTAATTATGTCGTAAATTTTTTATGGTGTAAGTGAGCAGACAATGGAGAGAAAATAGTTTATTAGGATTTGGTAAACACAACAAAACAATTCCGAAGTAAGATCGACGAAAAAATTATCCAAATCCCACCATAAATGTGCATATTTGCATAAATATATAAATTGTAGATATTATAGAGTTTATTGGGGTGGGTGGGTGATGGTAATTTTTGTATCTTTGTAATTCTCGGTTCCATTACTTTGTCATTCATACCTCACATTCCATGGCCGATTTTTCTGACAAAGGGAGGAAAATTGCAATTTTCTGTGTTGTTTATCTATCTAATATTAAGTCTATCGATATAACACCTTTTTTTTTTGCTATTTTTTTTTTTTTTTGCTATATGTTTTTTGCTATTTTTTTGCTATATTTTTTTTTACTATTCTTTTTTGCTATTTTTTGCTATTTTTTTGTTGCTTTTTTTGCTATTTTTGTTTGCTATATTGTTTTTTCTATTTTTTTCTATTTTTTTCTATTTTTTTTGTTATTTTTTTGCTTTTTTTTGCTATTTTTTTTTTTTTTTGCTATTTTTTTTTGCTATTTTATTTTTACCTTGAAATGTTTTTTTTTGTTTATTTTTGTTTTTGTTTTTTTTCTTTTCTTTAGCTCCTTACACTAAGTGGCTTCTTGCCTTGTCTGGGGTGATTTCCATAAAAAAATTAAATAATATTTTTTTTATTGGACACAAAAAAAAAATGCGCAGGGCGTAAATATTGTAAGCAAAATAGACAAACATACACAGTTATAGAGAAAATAGAAAAAAACAGTGAGAGGCGACAGGCGAACGAATTTACGCACAAATCTGTTCTGTTGTCATGGGATGATCCCCCCACAGGCATTATCTCCTCCTTTGGGAAGTGTCGTTTAGTACCTGTTATTTTATCATGATGTGATTCTCTTAGAATTGCCTTATCTGTTGGAGGAATAGTATATTATATATCCATTTGTCATGATATCATCCTCCCAAGCAATACTTCCCCTATTTTTGTGTGAGGGTAATCTAATGGCTATTGTCATTAGACTATTCTCCCAAGCATTCCTTCCTTTTTTCATTTTCTTGTTTTTTTTGTGGGGGGGGAGTGTAATATGTATATATTCGTAAATAATACTAACACCTCTTTTTAGTTTGATTCTCGCTCGCTAGCAAAAATATGCAATCGATGGAAGCATATATTTGCTAGTCATATTAAAGAACACACTAACTTGAATGCCTACTGGAGAGAACTTAAATGCCTACCAGACACTATCCTCGAGTGTCTAAGGTCTCTCTGTACAGGAGTTTGTCAGAACAACCTGACACGAGGATACGTTTCACTTAAAATAAACATCGACTAAATATTCAAGATCACATAGTATTTGTGACCTAAATAAGATCTGCTTTGTACAGCTAACCAGCGTTGTATTTTACGAGGAATGTTGCACCTTGATGTTACCTCAAGTAACGACACGAAGCTAGACACTCTACCAGACCAGATGAATTATTGCCCTAGAATCCAGTAAGACCAAGAAATTACAAGAAATCTCCTTTAAAAATTGTAAGAAACCTCTCCAACCACCGATATCCATGACAAATAGTTCCTTGCCTGAGAATTCTTCTTTCAAATGCCGCGGCTTAACATTCACGGGAAATATGAACTGAAGAAACATATTGAGGACATTGCGAAGGCTATTGCAAGGAAGGGGGACTTCCTTTATCGGGTTAACAAACTACTGACACTTGAGAGTGTCTTCCATCGAACAACTACACTTTTGAATTCCCTTTCTGCTATCTGCTTTCCTAACTGTACTGATATACAGAAGTTCAAATATAACGTAAACCAACATCTTGTTAATTTTTTCAAGACATGGTCCCAATTAGAAGCCCCTTACGTCCAAGTGATGATGTGCCTTGTTTGGGGTGGAGGTGAGCAAAAAAAGGTTACAATAAACATTGTGTTCTTTAATTATCAACCAGGTATATTTATTGATAAAAAGAGAAAAGTAATGGACATGTTTATTATAATTTATCAATATTAAATTGTTATCATGAAAAACCAATGGAAAGCGTGAATGTTATTTGGTGTTTTTGAAAAACAGCTACCAATGATTGTAACCAGTGATTTTTGTGTATGCTAACAGTGCAAATGTGGTGGTGAAATGAATTTTTGTTTATTCTTCACAAGATAAAATATATACACAAAACTAAAACATAGTTTACGGTTAGTTAATGATAAGTTTAGGTTAGAGAATTAAGCAAAATTATAGATACCTATTGTTATAAAGTACCAATTCATGTTTGGTATATCAATCTACATGTTCCCTGCAGCACCTCAAAGGTAAATGAGCGTCTACAAAATGAAATAAAACATAGTATTTGAAATAAAATGAAAAAGTGCTTGAAAAGTGAAATATGCTGATGTTTACTATCTAAAACATTGCGTTCAATGCAATTGAAACTTATACTATATTGGTGGACTAAGATAAAAGTGTAGCATCTGTTTTTCAGATGCTACACTTCGATTTCTTGTTCTGTCAGTGGGGAAGAAATCCTTCACGACTGAGGCAATTTTTAATTTTTGCTCCTTTCCTCCACGTTAAAAAAACGACCCTGATGTGTAACTCTGTCCCGTGGGGAGGCATTGTAGATAAGAACATCTTCACTCACCCACTTGGCCTTCGGGCAAAGTGTAGTGTCTGTTCTGATGCCACACCTCAATTTTTTCCCGGTCAGTGGAGGAAAAATCTTTCACGACTGAGACAATTTTTATTTTAGTTCCTTTTCTCCACGTTAAAAAACGATCCTGGTGGCTAACTCTGTCCTCGTGGGGAGGCAAAGTAAATAGGAATTCAGTGTTTGAGATATAAGAGAACTTTAACGCTCTGATCCCCATCTGACATCAATTGAAATGGAGGGCTCTCGTCTTTGAGAAGTTTCATGTTTTGACAAGCTTCTGGACTGGACCTTTGCTCCTGATCTGAAATGGAACACGTATATCAAATCTGTCGCTAAGGTCGCTGGAAAAGTGGTGGGATCCTTCTACCGTTCCAGTAGATATCTCACTGCTGATGCAATTCTCTATCTATATAAAAGCCAAGTACGTCCAGGGATGGAGTATTGTTGCCACATCTGGTCAGGAGCTTCTAGAAGCAGCTTATCCTACTTTGACAGAGTACAAAATAGACTTTGTAACTTAGTGGGGGATGCCCTTTTCTCTTCCCTGCAACCTCTTTACCACAGAAGGAACGTTGCGAACATGTCTTTGTTTTATCGTTACTTCCACGGCAAGTGCTCGTCTGAGCTCCAATCTCTGGTTCCCCCTCGCCAATATTTCTTGAAAACACCCGTCTAGCTGAAACCACTGTTAATAACTTTCCCCACTCTTTAGTTGTGCCAAAATCAAAACGTAGATTCCATGAACAAAGCTTCTTTCTTAGAACTACACGCCAGTGGAACTCTGTTCCGTTTGCCTGTTTCCCAGCTGACTACAACTTGGATGTCTTCAAGTCCAACATAAACAAATTCTTGATGAACCGCCCCCTTAAGTAATCCAATCTACCAAATTTCCATTAATAATGACTAATACGGTATTTCCCTATTGATTACTGTACACTCAATAACCCTCCTCCTCGAGTGGCCTCAGGGCCTTGATAAGCGGTGACTCCGATGAAAAAAAAAAAAGAAGCTTTGTACCTCATGTAGAGATCAGGTGTTAGACCCAGCAGTTGGGCTAGCGCTTGATTTTCTGAGGATTTGGACTGAAGCAAAATGAACAAACAATGGAATAAGAATCTGGGGAAAATTAAAACACTATAAACATTTAAATGGAAAGAAAAAATGTTTTGTGGTTGGTTCTCTAAACAGACAAAAAAATTTTCATCACCGGATGTTAAGTTCTAATGATGAAGCACGATGCGCATTGTTTGTGTGCAGTCAGCACCAACCCTATTCGGGTTTAACCGGCTTCCTCCGAAGGAGGAAGTTTCATGGGAGTATGAAATTCACAAGCGGTTCTCAGTCGCATGTATATCCCCGTTAGGGGAGATGACGACGTTAGGTTTTTGCAGCTTTTTGCAGGCAGGTGTCGACGTCCTCCTACATACTACAGCACCTTGAATTCCCAAATTGGTCACCCATTTTAGCAATGACCAAGCTCAACGTTGCTTAACTTCGGTGATCTGACGGGAACCGGTGTGTCAACGTGATTATGCCGTATATCACGTTGCCCATTGAAAACGATTCACTGTAGACCAGGGTTTCCCAACCTTTTTGGTAAACGCCCCCCCCCCTCGAACACTCGGCTACCTACTAAGCCCTCCTCCCTACATGTATCCTTGCATAATAATGTTAGTAGTAGTGGGAGTACATAATTAAAGTGAAATTAAATAATTGAATATTCATAATAGTTTATTCAATAAAATTTTACTCTGTCGATCGAATAGTAACAATTATAAATCAATGATAATAATAATCATGGGAATAACCAATCAATGCGAAGATTATTGGTGACGATCAGTAACAAGTTGAGAAACAACCTAGTAATGTTAATAGAAGCTCTCAGTATTTCACCGCCCCTCCCCTAAAGTATCTCAGCGACTCCCTATAGGATAATTTTGGCCACCGCCCACCTGAAATTTTGTAACGCCCCCTTGGTGGGCGGTACAGACTCCATTGGGAAACCTTGCTGTAGATGATTATAGTAAAAACGAGTGTGCATTGTATCAGTAATTGTGGGAAGTTAGGGATTAGCATTTACCCCACTTCCACCGAAGAAAGATGTGATTCAAGGTCGGAACGTGGGTGTTGTAAAGCCAATATCCAAGATGCGTATGCCCGAGCATCTCGTCGTCATATCCTGACAGGGGCCCATATATAAAAAAATCTTTTCATGAAGAAGACGAGATATTCGTAGTGTTTTCTTCAAGGTTTTATTTTGGCGAGAATAGATTTAGGATAGAGAGAGACGAATGTTAGTTTTCCTGATTTTTTAGATGAGAATTGGTTATTAGTATTATTTAGATTCTTCAGACTATCGCTCTGATTTTTTAGCGTTGTTTTCATAACGTTTCGGTCGATGTAACCTCCGAACTTATTCAAGTGCGTCTCGTTGACCGCTTTGTGTCGAACTCGGGAATCTGCACGGAATTTCGAGCGGAACTTTTTATTTAATCCACGCGGGTATAATGCTCACGTTCTATCAGGTATGACTGGATAGAAGTCTTGAGTAATTTGCAATTGCATTTTTGGTCGCCCATACTGACGATTGAACCTTTAACCTCCAGAAGAATGATACTTTACAACTGTTTTTTTGTTTGTTTTTTTTTTGTTGTTGTTTTTTCAAGTACTCTAACCACTGCGTTACGGGTCCTTGCAAGTATGTGTTATAGATTCATACTTTTTATGATCCTTGTTTTTAATAAGACATAATCACGTTGCCACGTTGGTACTCGTTAGCTCACTAAAGTTAAGCCCTAGTTGAACTTGGTCAATAGTAAGACGGGTGACAATTTGGAAATAACAGGCGCTGTATGTGCTTCCTGCTTCTCTCAGCATTGGTTCTAGTCATCCTAGATTACTCCTTGCTATTAGAATCAAGCAGCCAAGAGTTTCGTTCCAGCTTTGGAGGGGGGGAGAAGACACTTTGATCAAAAGTTATCAGTCTAGGACATTGTTCAGATAGTTTGCTCTTTGTTAGCCTTTTTTATTATTATTATTTTATTCTTCATTGTTATTATTTTATTTGGTGCTTATGCACTTATTGTACCGCGCTATTTTTTTTTTTTTAATAGTACAGGACGAATCACGGGGAACCGATGTTTTAAGGGAATCAAAACTCTGCGACTATTTCAACAAAAATTTGATAATGTACATCAAAACACTAAACTACGCCATTATAGAATATTTAGAAGCGAAAAACTATGACTGAAAAATGACTGCCATTTTCGCAAGCACAAAACTCGAAGCTGCTTTCTAAAGTTAACCTCCACTAAAGTTTCTTCACCTATTTTTTGGATATTCTAATGTATTGTAATCTTCAATTCTCCAAGTGTGCCAGGTGTCCCAGCATAGATGCGTGATTTCAAAAATCCCCACAGATAAAAATCGCACATGGAAAGATCGGGTCAGCACGGAGGCCACGGGAGATCTTCAGAGCGTGAAATGACATTAGGGAACGCAGCTCGAACAGCAGTCATGCTGTATGAGCAGTGACCCCATCTTGTTGAAACCACATTCATGCCTTATTGATTCCTCGTCTGCGAAGCTCAGAAAAGAAACTGTTTTCAAACATTTGAAAGTACAGAATAGTTACAAAACACTCTCTCCTTTTAATGCTAAGAATGGCTTTCTAAATCATAATATTATTTCAGCACGGTATAATAAATGCATTTATTTATTATGTTAGTTTATTGCGGATCGTCTGAGGCGCCCCTACTGAAAAATATCGATAGGACTGCCTAGACATTTTTTTTTTTTTTTTTTTTTTTGCAAGTCAGGGTTCTCTTCATCTAGAGCGCTGGCTTTTCGAACCCCACGTTCTCGACCCCTGTGTCACATCTTCCCGTGGTGAAAAGGAGAGCTAAATATTCACTGCAATCAAGATGGATGGCTATGAATTCTGCATACCTTACTTCACAATTCCATGCGCAGGAACCTTGCAGAGGGTATCCATTGTCTCTAAGGACTGAACGGAGGCCAAATGATGACATGCATCCCTGTGTTTATCACCGTTGACTTACGTTTGCCGAATACACGATACAAAATCTCCCTAGATTTCCTTATTCAACTTAAACAAGGCATAATGCTGCTTAGACGTAAGGGGCTTCTATTTGGGATCCGGTCTAACATGGGTTGAGCAGCGAGATATCTCTTCAGATTACATTAAAACTTCTAAAGGTTAATACAATGATGCAGGAAGAAAGGCGAGGATTCCAAAGTCTAGCGTCCGCGGGAAGAAATTAAATCATTTCTGTAGAAGGCTTTCCGGTACCTAGAGACCGCAACAGTGAAGGTGTGAGATTTTGCTGCTTGTCCAGTTAGCCGAGAATGTGTGCGTCGAGGCGGGGGGGGGGGGCACGTGCTATGAGTTCATTGGATTACATTCCATGTAAACTTGTAAAACGGCACAGGAATGCAACACTACGGCGATGATACAGATGTTGGAGTTGGACCGATAATGCGGGACCTATTAGATTTGAGACTTTTTTTTTTTAACCCCGTCTAAGAGTGAGAGAATAATAGTTGATACATCAGCCCAGATGTGACCGCAATACCCGATGCATGGGTGAATTGTGACTGTGCAAATATATAGGATATTCTCTTGTGTGAGTAATTTTCTAGTACGGTAGAGGGAACTCACCTTCTAAGCAGCTGGCTTGGCAATGTCCTCAATGTATTTGTTATGGTCATAATAATTCCATTCAATGCTAGCTTAGCGTGTGTTCATTCAAACGTATACGGTTTTTCAACGGCCTTCGTCTGTTTTTATTATTATTATTATTATTATTATTATTATTATTATTAATGAATAACTAATCATAAAAGCCAAAGGCCACTTGAGGATAGAGGTTAATATGATAGAGTAATTGTCAATTAAAAGATGAAGAACCACCGATATCCATGACGACCACCGATGTCCATGACAAATAACATCCTACCTAGAAAAATGTTCATTCAAACTCCTCGGCTTTGCATTCACGGGCAATAAGGACCGCAACAAATACATAGAGGACATTGCGAAGGCTGCTGCAAAACAGGTGGGTTCCCTCTATCGTGCTTGGTACCGGTCAAGGCATGAATGAGATTGAAGCGCGCATTAATGCCGCACGAGCTGCCTTTTGTCGACTCCAAAGGCGATTATGGTCACGGCCTGAAATACGTCTGAGGACAAAAATACGAATCTACCAGGCCCTCGTCCGCTCAATACTTTTGTATGGATGTGAGACCTGGCCCATACGGAAAGCGGATCTGCGACGCTTAGAAGTTTTCGACCACTACAATCTCCGCCGCATTCTCCATGTCCGTCCCTTGGATTTCGTCGCCAACAAAGAAGTCCGGCGTCGCTGCAATCTCCAGGCAATTACTGACCTACTGCGGGCCCGACGCCTTCGATGGTTCGGCCATGCCTCTCGCTGTGATGCAGGGGTCTTTATCCACGAGGCTATCTCCCCACGTCCTCTACCCGGCTGGAAAAAACGTGTCGGTGGCCAGCTAAGAACGTGGCTTGGGACTATCAAAGTCGACGCTGAGCTTATTTCGGGCCCGCTCATCTATGGCCTGTCTCATTGGAGACGTGACTGGCTATTGCTCACTCGGGATCTTGCCTCCGATCGCCGGGCTTGGGCCGCAGCGGTACGAGATGTGCATCTTCATGAAGCCGACTCAACTCCTCCAGGGTGAATGTCGTTTCAAGTACAAGTATCATGCTAGAAGACTACTCACACCCGAGAGTATACTAGACTTCTACAAGGTCATCATTCGCCCACACATGGAGTATTGTTGTCAAATCTGAGCCGGTGCATCTAACACTAGCCTCTTCCTCTTAGATAGGGTCCAAAAAAAAGAGTATTCAATCTAATAGGTCCCACTTTGTCAACTAAGCTCCAACCCCTGTCTCATCGCTGCAATGTTGCATCTCTGTGCCTGTTTTACAATTATTTTAATGGAATGTGCTCTGATGAACTCATTACACTTGTTCCCCCCCCTTCGGCATAATATCCTCGACAAACTCGATTAGCAACAAAATCTCACCCCTTCACTCTTGAGATCCCTAAATGCCAGAAAGCTTTCTACTCTAACAGTTTCCTCCCTCAAACAGCTAAACTTTAGAATTTCCTTCCTGCTACCTGCTTCTCTGACTGCACTGATATGCAGAAGTTTAAATGTAATGTAAACCAATGGACCTTTCTTAAGGCAGTGTCCCAGATGGTTGCTCTTTATGTCCAAGTGGTGATATGCCTTGTTAGCGGCAAACGTCAGTAAAAAAAAAAAAAAAGAAAAAGAAAGAATATTATGAGAGTATTAAAAAATGATTAACAGAATCAACTTTATATATTATTTTAATTGGAATTCATTATTGAGATGAGTATTATTTATATTAATTTATTTATTGCGGACTATTATCCTCATCTTTCTTAGTTGTTGTTTCACAACGTTTCGGCCAACTATTCCTCTGGCCTTCGTCAGTTGGTAACCGCGACGGATAGGAACTTCGAATCTCCTAACTGCATTCTCAGCAATTACTGCCATCCGTAGTTGTTGTCGTCTCACCACGTTTTGGCCAAGTAAGCCTATGGCCGGCTTTGGGTAGGATTGAAATCGCTATCTTCAGACAGTGTTACCACCTGACGAAGATCAGATAATAAATAAACGTGGATTTATAAGATCAAAAACTTCAAACTTGATCGCCTTTCGGGACCCGTGGCGTAGTTGATAAAGACATTGAATCTCTACGGTTCCAGATGAGCACTGTCTGAAGATAGCGGTTTCAATCCTATCCAAAGCGTGGTGAGACGATAACAACTACGGATGGCAGTGACTGCTGAGAATGTAGTTAGAAGATTCGAAGTTCCTATCCGTCGCGATTACCACCTGACGAAGGCCAGAGGAATAAATGGCCGAAACGTCGTGAAACAACAACTAATAAAGATGAGAATAATAGTCCGCAATAAATAAATTAATATAGACTCAACTTTGATTGCGTAGCGTTCTATGATATTTGACTTGAAGATACTTATGTCGTACATGAATAGATGTGCTTGTGGTATTACTTAACCTCTTCTACGCTCATTTGAACATCCATCCACCGGAGGGCGTTTCAGGCCTCATTATATTCCTTTTTACCGTGGTAGGTTGCGCTGAAATCGGTGGATATAGAGTGGCGCGTAGACGGAAATTTTCTCGCTTTTTCTACCTGGTTCGCCTCGCATGAGAACATAACCTCTTTTTTATTTCTTCTACTTCGCTTCACCCGAGAGCGCCTGCACGTAACGCGCGCCTAAGAATCCAAAGTATGTAGGACATTCCCACTCTATTTCCACACACACACACACACACACACACACACACACACACACACCCTTTTCGGACTTTATTGAAACTACGTACGGATTTTTACAGAAAATCCTTTCGATTTCGCGACAAATAAAATTCCTTCTAAAAATTATCGTTTTTGTTTTATATCTGTTTCGTTTTATCTGCTTGTACAAGAATATGTATAAAGGAGGGAAACTTGAAAAATATCAACTCACCTATAGCTAGGTAATGTCTAGGTATAGTTGTATATTAAATACCCATACTAAAAATTTAGATCTTTTGCTAACACCGTTAATTTATAATAAAGTTATATCGTTTTACATATAGGGGTGGGGTAATTCTGTCGTGAATTTTAGCGGTGTCTAAAGTACGTAATATTGGTGACTTTTAGAGGTGCCTATCTAGGTGTGTCAGAAATTTCGTGAAAATAGTGAATAATTCCACCCCATCTTTCCAAGCTTATAACTCCTCGAAAAATGTAATTCAAGCCCTAATTTTTTTCAATTAAAGGAGCAAGGACCAAGGTTTCATTAAAAAAAAAAAAAAAAAAAAAAAAAAAACAGCGTGTTTTTTTTTTAAAGGTTTTAAACTTCGGACTTTACAGGTAAATTTATAAAAAAAACAGTACTTTTTTTTTGTTGTTTTGAATTTGAATATATTATTTATTAATCTTTTCTCTCCAATTTGTGATATATAAGACTTTGGTACATAAATTAATTATTTACTTTTTAATAGACATTTCAAAATGGGAGGCGTGAATTATTCGACCCCCTGTCTTTCCAAGCTTATAACTCCTCGAAAAATGTAATTCAAGCCCTAATTTTTTTTTCAATTAAAGGAACAAGGACCAAGGTTCCATTAAATAAAAAAAAGAAAAAACAAATAACGTGGTTTAAAAAAGGTTTTAAACTTCAAACTTTACAGGTAAAATTCTAAAAAAACACTACGTTTTTTTGTTTTAAATTTGAATATATTATTTATTGACCTTTTCTCTTCCATTTGTGAGTAAATTAATTATTTACTTTTCGGGGAGTAAATTAATTATTTACTTTTTAATAGAAACTTGAAAATGGGGGACGCGTGAATTTAAAAAAAAACATTTGTCTAAAATATTATATTCGGTTTATTGGAAAGAGCATAAAATTTCACATTGACCCTGAAAATATCGTAAAAATAGAATCAATAGAAAAATTTGGATAGATTTTTAAAGTTTAAAAATTGAAAAATATTGAGTTCGTAAAATTCATTACTGTTTTAAAAAAAATATGTCTATTACTTTTAACACAGCTTTAATAATTTATTTTGGAAGTATAATCCATAAAAAAATAAATACCCCACTTTTAACAGAGAAATTACGAGATTTTTATATTTTATTCGCAGTTTCGTGCTAGGGGTGTCAAAAATTCCTACAAAAATTCTGATACACCTAGTGCCTATCGTTTACGAACTTAAACCATTGCAAGTTCGCGCCCAGCAAGCGACAATTTTTCTTTCACTAACGTTTTCTCGCTTTAAAATACTCTACTTTCTTTCTTACGCGCACCCGTCACGCGGCATTTTTTTTCACTTAATAACACGATAAGATGCCAAAGTTGCGTTTTTTAATATTATATTTAACCGTATTTTACAACCAGGCAACACTGGGCACCCTCTTCCCCGCTAGTTACATATATTTATTTAAAATAATGTAGTTTATTTCTTTTAAAAATATAATATATTCAAATTTCCCTCCATTATTGAATGATGTTTTATTAAGATTTAGTTTCACCACATATCATGGTGTAAACAATATTAAAGGGGGGTAATCTATTACAGTCTACATAACATAAAACTATTTCCCTTAATATAAATTTAAGCGGATCCTTAAAGTGTGATTTGTATTTTAAAATAAAATTTTCATATTATTTCATTTTTATTAAGTACTAGCAAGGCTACCCGGCTTGCATGAGTGGAGAAAGGTGCCATATTAAGAATAGTGAGCAACTTCTCTTTAAAAAAAAAAAAAAAAAAAGGTTCACTCAAAATAGCAGCGAGTGCCCGTGAAAGCGAAAAAAAAATGCTGCAGTACGCAGACTCGATCCTGTAACGCGAAAGAGAAAAAGGAGGTGAAAAAGTTAACGCGCTAGCTGTCACGGCCACGAGTTATGACGTCACAGTGGGTCGAAATAACGTTTTATAAACGTACATTAATATTGCTAGGCGTATAACTTGCAAAAATCTCGACGCAAAAAGTGACATTTCCTTGCAAGAAACGGCCCGATTGATCCAGATAGAATGAATCTTTTTGGCCATTTTTTAGATATTTATCATCCCAGAGATTGGTCTTTCTAACGACACTAATGTTGTTACGGTCCGATGCGTTTCTTAAAAGTTTCTGGCGGACATACAAACACACACAAACACACACACACATACAAACTAACATACATTTTCCTTTATATATAAAGAAGACTAGCGGGTATATCCGGCGTTGCCCGGGTGTATAGAGGTGGTGTAGTAAGGGTCAATACAACTAGAAAAAAATTAGACGCAGCCCGGGTGGAGAGAGGTGTGAAAAGATGCAGGTTTTGTTTTAAAATGGAAAGAAAATGTGATTACGTAAGCCTCGAAATAAGAATAAAAAGAGTAGGCAGACAGGCAAGATCGAACCTGTAACGCGAAGGGGGGGGGGAAGGTGGAAAAAGACCGTTTAACCCATGCGGCCACCGTGACATACTACTTTGTCGCCGTTCAAATTAAGGCTAGTCATTGAAGTGCGCATGAGGACTTTGCAAAAATGTCGACGAAAAAAAGTGACCCCTCTTTGTAGAATACGGCCCAGTTGAGGGTGAAAGAATTAATGTATTTAGATAATTTTTGAATATTTGTCGGCCGAGAGACCGATCTTTAAAATGATACCAATTTTGGCAGTATTAGTTGTGTCTCTCAAAATTTTTTGCCAGACATACAAAAACACACACATACACATATTCTGCCTTTTCTATAATAGAAGAAGAAAAAGACTATCAGGATTACTCGATTTATTGAAGAACGATATTAATATTACGCATAAAAATACACTAGTACATATATTTAATAAAATTATTTGCTTTTATGCCTGGTTTCAATTTTAGCGGCCAAAATTGTACAGTAACACGGTTACCTTAACATAGTTTTATATTAGTTTTCACTTAAAATTCATTTACACAAATAACAACAAAATTTATGAGAAAAATATGTTGTACGGTGATTTTAATGATAATTTGCAACTTTCTCAATCTTTATTACTATTCCAAAATCGACCTACCCTCATAAAAATTATATAACAATAATATAATGGATGTGTAATTTAAATGTTAAATACGGGGTTAGATTTGATGATCTCAGAGAGAGAGAGAGAGAGAGAGAGATTAAATCTGGACTGTATAGTGAGACGATTGCAAAACAGTAGACTTTGTTGGTTTAGTCACATTGAAAGAATAGATAACAGTTATTGGAGTATTAGATGAAGAAGAATTAAGGTAGCAGAATCGGTTAGCAGGGGAATGACAAGGAAAACATAGGAGGTGGTAAGGATGGATTTGAGAGAAAGGAGGATAAATAAAGACCTGGCGAACTGTAGGTTAGTTTAGAAATCAATTTCTTAAAGTCGTCCAAGGCATGCTATGTAATTTTTAGTAATTTCACACTCTCCCATGACAAATGGGTGTTACTATTCCAAAAATCGGTCTACCCTACTGACTCATTGTTTGCATACCCATTAGGGCTCCATCAGAAAATCTCCCAAATCAATTAGTTAAATTACGACCATTATGACGCGAGCAGTTCGTTCTCGCTGGGTTTCTTCCAAACTGGACCCAATTAAATAACACGATTACCAAGGAGAAATCAAAATGTGTGCTGAGGTCCCGTCAAGAAAGCGCGAGAGGCGTAAATGGCAAATGTGGTGCGTTACAGCGCAAGCCGTGATTGCTGCTACGTTTCCTCTTCCGACAGGCGAAATAGTTCTACGTAAACATTGTCAGTAATCAGTCGATAGAATTTAATAACCGATCCGGTAAGGAAAGTCATAAACGTTGGTGAAAACTGGAGATTGGATTTGTGTAATTGCGGGGCAACTGATAAATAAATGATTAGGAAAAGATGTCGAAGTGGATGGATGTCAGACAGGAGCGTAGAGACAACAAAATGTGAGAGAGGGGGGGTTGAGGAGAATAAAAAGGGGGAGAAACAGAAAAAAGAACGAAATAAAAAAAGAAGAATGAAGAAAGAAAGAATGAGAAGAAAAGGGAAAGAAGAAAACGAAGGAAGAAATAACAAGAATCAAATAAAAAAAAGAGAGTAGAAAAACAACAACAAAAAAAATGTACAAAGACGAAAAGTAGTAGAAGGACAAAAGAAGAAGAAAGGGAGGGGAAAGTAGGAAGAGAAAAAGAAAACAACGAAATAAAGACAAAACAATGAAGAAAGAAAGAAAATAAGAAAAACGAAGGAAGAAAGAACAAGAATGAAAGAGAGACGAACAGCAGGAAGAAAACAAAGAATGAAAAAAGAATAATGAAGAAAAAGACGAACGAACGAACAACAAAACGAACGATCGGACGAACGAAAGAAGAAGACGAAGAAGAAAAAGAAGAAGAAATGCGAATAAAATAAAGAAATATCAATGGAGGAGCCGAAAAAGCACGTAAAACGAAGGAGAAAGAAAACGAACGAAAGAAGAAAAACAAAAAGGAACAAGAACCAAAAATAAAGAAAAGAAGAACGAACGAAAGACAGAAAGAAAGAAAGAAAAAAGAAAGAAAGAAGGGAAATACGAATACAATAAATGAATACCAAAGAAGGAGACGAAGAAGTATCACTGGCGGATACGGGAAAGAAAAAGAGAAATGAAAGGAGAAAGAACGAAAAAAAGACGAAAAATCAGAAGAAAGGCGAACAAGGAGAGAACTAAGGGAAGAGTGAAGAAAAAGAAGAGAATGAGTAAAAACGACAGAATAAATAAGTATAACGAAAGAAGGAACAAAAAAAGGAGATAGAATGAAAGAAAGAATGAAGGAAGGAAAAGAAGAGAAAGAAGAGTAAAGTCGGAAAAATGCAATACGAAAGGCGGCTAGGCTATATCGTGATGATGAAGAAGAAGAAGAAGAATAATGAGGGGGAGGAAGGAAACAAGAATAACAACGAAAGAAAAAGAAAGAAAGATGAAAAGAAGGAAGAGAAGAAGGGGTTCGGAACAAATGAAACAGGAAAGAGTGGAAGAAAGTGGATAAGGAAAGAGAAACAGAAAGTAAAGAAAGAAGAAAAAAGAGGGCAAATTAAATAATCAAAAAAAAAAGAAGGAAAGCAAAATTGAGAAATTGTATGGAGATAATCACGTGCAGATGACGCTTCAATCAGAAAGCCCGTGATGAAGTCACGTGACAAGAAACCGTTCAACATTGCAATAAAGACGAAAATTGTTTTGTGTGGTTATGAAGAATATCTCGCCCGCCCGTGTTGAATAAGTTCAGAGAGCTAGAAAAAAAACAAACGTTCAGGTGAAAGAAGAGTTAGTATTTACTGCTCTCCCACTGCGAGAAGATACGCCGAAGGGTCGGAAACCGAGGATTAAAAATCCAGCGCCCAAGCACTCTGGCCTACAAAAATGCTTAAGCAGCTCTATCAGCATTTCCCAGCAGAACCAATTTAGTACGAAAGTAGTAAAAGTGATTTTCATGCATCTATTAAATAAATCTCAAACGTCTGTGTGTGTGTTCTTATGTCGACTAAAAACTTTTCTCATCCGCATCCTGCAGGTACCAACGCGACATTATTGGGAATAGCCATCTCTCCTACACAAAATGAACAATTGGAAAAAAAAAAAAGCGTACATTATTTTGTGTGGAAATATGTTTGTTTTTTTTTTTTTGGTTTTTTTTTTTTGAAGAGTGTCAGATGAAAACCTTGCTTACGACGCGATTTGCCACCCACACGTCCGTGAATCGTCGATACGTTCTTTCGTTTCGAATCGTTAGATTTGAGACTGTGGGTACGTCGATAAAAAGCGTTCGGTTGCTAACTTGAGTTATGCGAGTTCGTGTCCGGCACGCCTCAGTCTTTTTTTTTTTTTTTTTTTTTTTTTTTGCTTACAAAATTTTACTTTCGGTGTCGTTTCTGGCTGATGGCACCCACATCCTGTCTTGTGTTGTGTTGTTTTGTTTGGGTTTTTTTGTGTGTGTTTTTTACGACCAGGCAACGCCCCCCACCCCCACCCCTGGTTGTCATGATTTTTTGCCTTTCCACCGCGGTCACATTTTTTTTTTTTTTACGAACGGGTAATGCCCCCCTCCCTCCGTTGTCACAATTTTTTTATGACCAGGCAACGCCGGGAGCCCCTCCCCCACCAGTCGTTTATAATTGGGAAAGGTTGATATACCTCTAAACATATGACCAAACAATAAACGGCATATAGATTGCGTAAGGAAAACATTACCAACGATCAATGCTTTTTTAAGCGAAGCTATATTCTTTTATAACGTAACTAAGTATGAAATAGGACACGACACACTATCGATTTCCGTTGCGGTAAACATCCCAAGTTTTGTTAACACAAACTGAACGGTCAATCCGGTTCTTTTTTGATAAAATGACAACAACCTACTTTTTTTTTTTTTTTTTTTGTCTTCTTTTCTTTTAATTTTGTTTTATTCTACGACTGAAATGCGCGAAATGCTCTTTTCGCCCTCGGGGTTTCAAGTATTTCGACACGAATTACTTTACCGTCATATAAAATCTAAATAATTAGATAAAGAAATAATGAATACATGAATGAGAGACAGAAAGAAACAAGAAAAAGAAAAGAAAGATATGAAAAGGAAAAGAAAGACGAAAGGAAAAAAGAAAAGAAAAAAGGGACAGAACGAATAAAGAAAATAGAAAGAAAGACAAAAGAGACTGATAGAAAGAATGAAAGAAAGGGGAAACATAAGAAATGATTGAAAAAAAGAAACATGGGAGAAATAAAGAATGAAATTTCGAAAGAAAGAAAAAAGAAAGTAATGAAGAAAGACAGGAGAAAAAAGAAAAGAAAAAGAAAAGAAAGGAAAGAATAAAGGAAAAAAAGAAGGAATTTAAAACGGAAATAAAAAAGAAAAAAATCAAAGAAAAAAGAATGGATGAGGAAAAGAAAGAAATAAAGAAAAACGGAGAAATAAATAAAGAAAGAAAGAATGAAATAATGAACAAAGGGGAAAAGAAGGAAAAAAACATAATAGGGTAAATGAAAACGGAATGAAGAAAGGAAAGAAGAAAATAAACAAAGAGGGAAATAACGGAAAAACTAAGGGATCAATGAAAGAAAAAAATGAAAGAATAAAAAGAAATAAAGAAAGAAAAGCAGAATAGAAAAAAAGGAAAGAAGAAAGAAATTTTTCGTGATGTGTGTTGATTTTAATCATATTTTACCAGCAGCAGTTGTAAAAGTTATTAACCTTGCGTTAGTCACCTGGGTGTTCCAAACATAGTTAGTCCTATAGGGTAGTTATACACCCCAATATAAAAATGCTTATCGTGTTATTATTATGTAAAATATAATTATCCTGCTGGTTCAGGATATATCTACAGCCCCTGTTGAACAGTTTGAATCACTTGTATCTTGTAGATATTAATATGAAATAATACATTAAAATAAATTATAAAACTATGGAAAAATTAAGATGTTACATTAGCTAAGCTCATAATTACAAGACTGAAAGAGTAATAAATTGTAAATAAAATAATAATCCCATCAAATCTTATGATAAAGAAAATACCAAAATATAATTTCATATTAAATGTTATAGAGTAGCCTAATGATACATAATATGCGCTTTTATCGGCAGATTTTCATTCCCACTGAAAAAATACAAAAATATACAAATCATAAAATCATACATATGTTAGTTAGCTGGGGTGACTGGATACCCTAGAATGGCAAAGCGACGTCTACCTCCAAGGAAATCTGAGATACAAGTGCGCTATACTATGTGTACTATGTCCTCATTGAGTCAGGAGAGTACTGGGATGGAGGAAAAGAGGAAAATAAATATGTTGCCATCTAGTAATTATGAGCACTGAAGCAAAGTTGGGTTAATAAAGACAGCAGAAAACAGTGTACATTTTGAAAAGTCGAGTTATATTTATTAAATTCGGCTGAAATTGGGAAAAACAACATCTAATTATCGCTTCGCTCAGCAACTACAATTAATTTCGTTCACATTATAAAGTATTTATCCAGCTATAATCATATCATAAATAACCTGCTTTCATGCAGAAGCGTTTTCATCCAATTTATTCTTCATATTTGTGTCTTACCGCTTCGACTCAGAAAATCACTTTATTTCATCTTTTTGTTTATGGAAAATTACTATTGTAACGTTATTTTTATCCATTCACATCTAATCTTGCTAGACGATAAACTCATGGGAACTTATCGATTCGATTTTGCTCTTTTATGATATGGATTAAAGAGATAGATTATTGGTAGAATGGTGAAGAATATTATAAAATAATTAAAAATGGCGAAAAGAATGTAAAAATTTTGAATTCTTATGAAGAAAATTTTGACAAGTATTTATTTACGTGAATTTGTAATATACAGTGAAGCAGCCGCGTGGTAATGTGTTCCATGGATGGGAAGTTCTTCGGGGGAAAATCTCTTTGATAGAATTCTGCTTGAAGCTAGCCACACGAAGAAAAAGACAACCTTATTTGAAGTTGTGGTTGTAGGACGAGTTATTGCTGGGAATGTCTTAAAATGCGGAGCCAAAGATTTGGAGGCTAGTCGAGTATCTTCTATGGAATTAAAATGAAACGTGTGTTTGCACGATTGGCCCAGATTTTACTGTCCATCAAGTTAATAAAAATTAGCCAGTTTACGCAAAGCAAATCAGTCTATTTTCCCGCTTTTTCGTCGGAGTAAAGTTGCTTTTATTGCACGGATAATAAATAAGTGAAATTTGTTTTGTTCTCACACTTAAACGCATTCACAAATAAACAAATGAGTCTCGGACATGAGCGGTTGATACACCTACTCTTTCAACTGACATATATATATATATATATATATATATATATATATATATATATATATATAACGAAGTGATGCACTCTTATTGGAACAAAGCGTCGAAGAATAAGAAAATCAGCAGTAGGATAGCTGGTTAGCGAATATATTAGCAGCAGCCGTTTTAACAATATACAAATTAGCAAAAGTGCGCGAGCTTGCGTGAGAAGAAAAGAAAAGAAAATTACACCATATGGTAAAGTAGAGAAGCAAAATGCCCATCGGGGAAGATGGACGTGTGAACATAAGAGCAAGAAAGTGCTAGCTAGGACCGGCATGAAGTGGCGTGGCAAGAAACTTTTGGAAAGCACATATTATATAGCAGAGCATTGTTAAACACGTGTGTGTGTGTGTGTGTGTGTGTGTGTGTGTGTGTGTGTGTGTGTGTGTGTGTGTGTGTGTGTGTGTGTGTGTGTGTGAAAAGACTTTTGAAAGAAAATGAAATGCGTTGTTTTGGAAGAACCACAAATAAATGCATTTTATTTGCACTTGAAAAAAAATTTGATTCAGATGTTTTCTTCACTTTTTTTTTCTTTCGTTTGTCTATTTGTGACTAAGTCTCAGGCAATAGTCCGTTAATTATCGAACAACTTACGTACATATACATGACCTATTAGTTAAGAATATATAGTATAGGATTTAGAATATGACAACACAACATATGTCATTAGATAACAATGCAACATATGTCATTACATAACAATGCAACATATGTCATTACATAACAATGCAACATATGTCATTACATAACAATACAACATATGTCATTCGATAACAATACTACATGTTTCATTAGATAACAATACAGCAGGTGAACTGAGCGCGTATATCATCCGGGACTTTTGCTCTTCTTCAAGCTAGAATAGCATGCTCCGAGTAGTTGAAATGTAACGATACCGTTAAAGTTACATATAAACGACCACACTGATAAAATTGTGTCCGAGATGGATATACTTGCAGATTATATCATACCTCATAATAGACATGAAAAAAAAAACGAATACACACATAGCCAAGGTAATCGCAGAAACTTTCGAAGACGGCCTTCCGTCCATGGTGGAATGGAGTCGCAAACGGATGGTAACATTTAATGCAACGAATGTAACGTCGCAGTTATACATGAACGTTGTTCGTTACAGTTCAGACCTCTCTCGCCTTCCATACACCATCCGGCACGGTCGGAAAGGAACAAAATGCAAAAACAGACAAATCTGACTCGGCTTTTCTTCCCATTTTAACATAAGTCGTTTTATACCGTTTTTTCTGTCTTCCCGTCTTGACACCAGCTTAAAAGTCTCTCATTATCGTCCATCTTGCCCGGCGTACACTTTTTTCTTCGACCACACGCCGGCTACAGCCAGCCATTTCTCGTCTTTGACTTTACAAATGTATTTTTTTCGATGCAGACTTTGCTTCTTTCCCGACCACGTGATGTCCGTTTTTTTCCCCCTTTTTCTTCAGACGCAAGCCCAATTTACATTCGCGTTCGAACGTTGCTCCTGCTGCTAATACAATCGCTTGCTATCCATCCTTCGGCTGCTGATGGTATTTTCATACGCACTCATAACAACCACAAAACCATTCACAACAACAGATTGGCATGCCCTAGCCGAGAGCTCATCGTTCAAACGCCGGAAAGCATGCTACTCTAATAATTCCTTCCCTAGAACTGCCTATACTTAGGCATTTTTCCCCTGTTTCCTTAACTATACTAGCCTTCAGATGTGTAAACGTAATGTGAACAGATATCACGCGGCTTAACTCCTCACAGTCCCGTGTTAGACACCACTACAAGTAGTAGCTTCTTAGAGGAAAATGCTTTACGGCATATAGGGATGTCAACAGTGACGGATGAGACTATCTTGCTTGTCAGGTTATCGCGATTATATCCGTCGAGAGGGCCTAAGTGCTATGAGTTCATCGGAGCCTATATCATTAAAGTAATTGCAAAACAAACTCAGTTGTGTAATTTTGCGGCGATGGGACAGAGCGTGAAGCTTTGTCAATAGTGCAGGGCCTATTAGATGAGACTCATTTTTTAAGGACT
>NC_136510.1:35344279-35359279 GCF_053919585.1 Euprymna scolopes
GACAAATATCGAAAAATTGGCCAACTACATTGATTCTATCACCCTCAACTGGGTATTTTTCTACAGGGAGGGTCGTTTTTTTTTTGTTTTTTTTTTTTGCTGACGTGTTTTTTTTTTTTAAGTATTTCAAAACTCGCGTAGACGCCGTCGCATAAAAGCGTTATTTCGACCACCCGTGACGTCACAACCACGGTAGGCTCATCGATAAGGGCGTTTTTGTTTTGTGTGTGCGTGTCCATTGATGTTAGTTTATTTTTAGCTATTTCATATACGAATGACAATGGTATTGCCTTAATGTCTAAAGAAATTGTTTTCTTTCGGTTTCAATTCGATTCTAGCTGATGGCACCCAAGTCATATATTTCTTTTATTTTTTACTTGTGAAATCACGACTATATATTGGTTACAATATCATATGAAATGATTGATAGAGAATTGACTCTATAATAATCTTTATGATATTTGAATAGAATAAAATATCATACCTAACCGTATCTTACGACCGGGCAACGCTGGGCAAGGTCGGCCGCCACCACTAATAAAAAAAATCGATATTAACTCATTCCGCGTTTTCCAAATGAACTAAAAACAAAAGATGCTTAGCAAAATCGGATGAGTAAATAAGCTAAAAAAAAAACTTTTTTTTTTAAATAAACGTTTATCTCTACAATTATATAAATGCAACTTTGTCTGTGTGTGAATTCCTTATAGACTCCGAAACGGCTGAACAGATTTCATTTAAAATTCACAGAACTTTAGTTCATGAGTCTGGGAGTAATCTTAGTTAAGTTTTGTATCAGAATACCACCGTTAATTACCGATATTCCAAACTGTTATTTTAATTTATCTATCGTCGGTATGGATCTCTTTAGATGTGGGCCGGTGCTGAATCTTGATGCCACATCCAGGGTCTGCCAGCAGCCATCTGATTGCACCAGAGGATCACCACACTCTTCAGCACATCCAGGTACACTTTGGCGTTGACTTTTAAGCCGACTTCGAAGATGTGATCTGAGATGTTGTGGCGTTCACTTGAAACCACACCAAAAACTTTGTTTCGTCACCCTAGGCATGTCCCTGTTATTCGTGGTAATCAAGCAATGCATTTTGAGAGTGCTGGCAATGGTCTTGTTGTCATAACTTAGATCGGCAGAGCGCATGAGTTGTACAACGGCGCATCTCCGATCTCGCTCATTGAACAGTGTGTCATTTTCATGCAAGACAGAAGGTTCCTATCGGTCTTGGGATTTGTACACAACTGGCCAACTAGTAGATACTGCAACAACAACAAAAAAATTAATACCGGTTTTTATCAAACGGAAATGGAATCATGCCGTCTTTTCTAGGGTGACAATTTCATGGTACCATCCTGTACAAAGAACTTGTCTTGAGGAAGCTCAACTAATCTCCAGTTGGAGCTAAAACATGTCTGCAAATGTGTAGTCATCCTTACGGGCATTATCTTTCTTTTGTGGGTGATGGTGTAGTTTTTTTTTGTTTTGTTTTGTTTTTGTTTTTTTTTTACGAAGGCATCTCCACTTATCAAGGGCAAGAAGCCACTCAAGGATAAGGGCTAAATAGTGCACAGTAGGCAATTGGACAATAAAGTAATCGATAGTAATGGAAATTCGGTAAATTTGTTAACTTATATTGTACGGCTCATCAAAAACTTGTTTACGTTGGACTTGAAGACAACCATATTGTAGTCAGCTGGAAAGCAGGAAAACGGAAGACAATTCCATAGGCGTGCACTTCTAAGAAAGAAGTTCATGGAATCTACATTTAGGTTTAGGCACAAATAAAGAGTGGAGGGGAATTATTGATAGTGTTTTCTGCTAGACGGGTGTTTCTTGTGAAATTTTGGTGAGGGGGGACCATAGATTAGAGCTCAGTCGAGCACTTGCCATGAAAATAACGATAAAGCAGAGACAAACTCGCGACATCTCTTCTGTGAGAAAGAGGTTGCAGGGAAGAGAAAAGGACATCCCCTACGAGGCTACGAAGTCTATTTTGAACTCTCTCTCAAGGCAGGATAAGTCCTTTCTAGCAGCTCCTGCCCAGATGTGACAACAGTACTCCATCCTTGGACGTGCATGGCTTTTATATAGATAGAGAATTGCATACGTCCGTTTCGAGCATTAACCCTTTCTCTAGTCACATATATTTGCTCGTAAACGGAATGGTTGTCTTCATTTTTTATGGGCTACATCGATTACATAAGATGGTGCAACTGTAATTCTTCCTTGCGATCTAACAATAGACTCGCAGCAAAGGTTTTCTCGCTTCCGCCAAGAGAATCAATAAATAAGACACACCCTTTGGTTCAATCGATTTTTTTAGATACAAGATGCCATCAAATACTTAATTTCGGTCTGGTTCAAGTCACGATGCATTAGCGTCAACAAATTAATTCGGTTCTTCCTTAGAGCGAAATATTTCTCCAAGATGTTCTTTTTCCAGTAGTTTGGCTTGAAGAAGGCCACCGTTTTCTAAAGTGTTGAACATTGAATTCTTTTTTTAGCAATGAGACTTATGTACCGTTATATAACGGGACTCACACGCTGTATGCAATCTACTTCGCAAAAGAGACCAAGGGAAAGAATAATTCGAGCTCACTTTTTTGTAACAACGACATTTATTTCTCCATTTTCCCGCCACGCGTGATTTTTCCTTACGGCTGTGACGTCACTCACGTGATCATTCCTCTAACGTGCTCTTTCTTTTTTTATATAGTCTATTTCCTTACTGTGACGTCATTTCGCATCTCGTATAACTTTTGCATACGCGCGTTCGCGCTCTGTTACACTTGATTCTTTCTTAAATATTTGTAGTATGCCTTTCCCAGGTAACTCATCGACTATTCTTACGTCTATGGCACTATAACACATGACGTCATGGACAAAAAAAATCCGGAGTAAACACCTAGTAAAGAAGACAGTAAAATCCTTTTCTTTGGCTGGCAGGATGACTGGATTCTTCGATTTAACATTCCCTTCCACTCTAACACCTGTGGCGTGGTTCCTGACCTTGGTAGGATCTTTTCGAATGACGAGAGCGTTTTTGGGTAGTGCCAAGAACAATGCCGAGTATTAACATAAATTGTTTATAAATGTTACGTCATAGTAAAAGAAGAATACGAATGATGTTAAACGGACATGCATGCATATCAAAATGAAAATAAATGAAACGTTGACGAATATTAAGGTCCCCAGTTAGCAAGTGCTAAATTAACACGAACAGTGTTTTGTAAATGAAAAATCAAGAAAAAATATGACTAAATAACAAAACATTTATATAACTACTAGCAAGCCGCCTGGCGTTGCGCGGTCGTAAAATACGCACAAATATTATATCTTAATTAATGCAGATTTCTTATTAACTTGCGAGACCTGTGGAAATTTCACAGCGGCATCTTTTACATGAAACATATTGCTGCTGGGCATTTTGTGGACATTCAGCGTGAATGGAGACCCAGCGATATTATTGTAGCCCTTTTGTTAAAACTGTAAAAATATTTATCTAAGTAATCTGGTTAATGTAGTGTCAGATTAATATCTGGTTATTACGAATTAACGCCAGGCACGAACAGAAACCTCACAACATCTTTATACCTACGAGGGTCAGCAGACACCCGCTATGTCGGATTCTTACGTGTTTTGCACGAGGACAGCTGTCGGATGAACTCTACTCGGAAAGGCTCAGGATTACCCGTCTTCTATGAACTATTTACATATGTATATCTGGATTAAAATCCTTTCTGTGGATTACGCAAGGGCAGGTTGATTTTATATTTTTCGCTACCCCCATTCTAAAAAAATGGAAAATGATCGGAGGAAACGCATTATTGTGTTTGACGCCTGTTAATTGAATTTAAATGACTTTGCCGTTAAAACATCTGTGCCATATCATGTGTATCACAGTGGACTGGGAAACCATTCAGCCCAAGGAGTTTTCTTATGCTTGAAGCGCCGACTGGTCTTCCGATAAACATTCAGCTGGAAGAGCTTTCTTGTGTTTCAAGCCCCGACTGGTCTTCTGGTGAACATACAACCTGCAGGACCCTTTTGTGTTTTAAGCTCCCATCGGGACTTCTGATAATGGAAATATTGAAGGACTCTTTTCTGGCACATACTTATTATATTTCTTACTGTCAGTTGAATGTTTTGTTTTTTTTGTTTGTTTTTTTTATCACAGCATTGTTCAGTTGTAAATTGTTCTACAGAAAAAAAAAAAAAAAAAAAAAAAAAAACGACCCCAAAAATGATAAAACTCAACTATCTGAATTTTTTCTGTACTCTTTTCCATTTTTCTCGCTTTGTTGAATCTTTTGGCTTTCCACTAACCTGCCGAACCTCTGCCACTTTCGTTTCAGTTGTCAACCGTATACACGGAGGATTTCATGAGGATACAGGTGTTTCTTTTCTTTCTTTTACCTATACCCGATTCAATATCATATGGAAGCCTTTTCCCCCTTAGGTCTGACATTTGATGGGAGACTCTTAGGTGCCGCTTCTTCGATGGTGGACTCCCCTGCCCTTGGATCAAGCCGGAGAAGAACAAACAGACCAGAAGTCGGAGTTCTAAGACAAGTTAACTCCAACGCTCGAAAACGGATGGATATATATATATATATATATATATATATAGAGAGAGAGAGAGAGAGAGGTACTAGCAAGCCGCCCGACGTTCCCTGATCGTAATATACGCTTAAATATGATATTTTAATTCATGCAGATTTCATATTTATTATTATAGAACAAATTCTCTATTGATTATTATATTGTACCCAATATATATAGTAACGATTTAAAAAGTAAAAAAGAAAAAAAAAATTAATTCAGCGCCATCAGCTGGCATCGAAACCCAAACATTAAGCGCTTCAGCCTTCGTCGATGTTGCTATTGCCAGATGGATAAAAAAAAAAAAGCTAAAATTAAGCGACTTCAAGCTAAAATATATATGTACGCATGCTCAGAAGATAGTCGATTTACCTCTGCCAAGGACCTAATAAGAAACCATAAAAAATGAATACGCAATTAAATAACGCTTGTTTTTCTTTTGTTTGCCATGTGGTCGCTGACATATTCATGACTGAGTATATTAAGAAGGTCGTTTTAAAAATATTTAAGTAGAAAAAATAGGTTTTTAATATAAATGTCAAAGTGAGAAAAACTCAACTTTATAAATATATAGATAGATAGATAATAATCAACAGCGAATTGGCTCTAAAATAATCTATATATCAATACAGTAGTATCGCTAACGTACGTACATACATACATACATACATGATGATTGCAACGTCTTGTCAGACGAGTGCCACTCCCTCAGACATTAAAAATCCATGAGCCCAAATACCTGAGGGAGTATCTATACAAAGATGATGCTACAGAGTCTTAGCTTTGTACGACAGCTAAGTCTCTCTCTCGGTTCAAAATGTTGAGATCCAGCAACAAGCAAGAGCAAGATAGCCAGCAACAAATTAAACTGCAGACCAGCTTAATGCGGGTACTGGTCTTCCGCTTTATGGTTTTTTAAATCAGAGATTTGCTTCTCCTAGAAAGGTTGCCTTCACCACGGCTTACGGGAGCCCTCTCCACCCCAATACACATATACACACACACAAATATACACGGTGCCAGTTGGTTTTGACCCAGAAAAAGAGTTCATTCGCCCTTTGGACATACATACATACATACATACATATGTGTGTCATTGTTTCCAGATTATAAATTATTCGATCGGGAGATCTTACTCATTAAAAAGGAGGATAGAAGGTGATAATATATTAGGAACATTAAATTACTATATAGATATGCTAATTTAAAGTCCGTAGTATGTTATCACCTTCTACCCTTTTTTTAATAAATAGGATCTGCCGATCACCAAAGCCGCAATGTAAAAAAAAATAATTTAGAATTTAAAAAAAAATGATGTCGCTGTAGTCAGCCAGGAAGTAGTCCCACAGTATTGTGTCCCATTGACCGCAAAGTTCTACGAAAGGAAATTTGCTCATGGAATTAATATCACTTGGTGATACCCGGTGCGGCATACGCAATTTCTGAATTGTACCGTCTTCCTAAAGGGTACTCCAGTCTCATGTACATCTCGTTCAGAGGAAATTACGACGTTCTTTTTTTTTTTTTTTTTCCAGTTTCGTTTTTGCAGAGAGATATCGATCGCTGTCCTCCCACATACTGTGATTTGTATTCGCTCATGATCACCCATCTAATACTCACTACACCCAATATTACTTAACTTTGATATATTAACGAGAATTGTTGTACCAACGTAATTCTTTTGGTCTTGAATACGTCAAAGATAAAGAACAAATATGTAACAAATAAATGTTACCAAAGGCAATCTAAATTACTCTTCTACTTACCTGGATAAGTTGTTTTTTGTGTTTTAACTTATTTTAAGGTGTTTTTACTTAAAACAAAAGTAGTGTGAAAATGGAGAGTTAAAACAAAAATAACGGCCGTGTCATTACATCCAGTTTAGAGCCTCGATAATCGCTCAAAAATCGAAAATTTATGGAAAATAATAATGGAACATTACATTTTAGCACGATTAGTGACATTTATTTTCGGTCTTTCTACCAGTATTTGGTTTAATTTTAGATTTTTGAGCGATCGTCAAGGGTCTAAATGGCTGTAACGAAACCGACATATTTTGTTCTAACTCGACAAATGTTACAGTACTTTTTGTTTTTAAGTAAAACATATTTTTTTAAATACGTAAAAACACAAAAACCTATCCAGATAGGTAGAATAAGTTATCTTTGGTAACATTTAATTGTTGTATATCTATTTTCCACCTTTTTTTTTTTTTTTTTTTTTTTTTTTTTTTTTAGCTATCGTAAATGCCCGAATCTTTTTTTTTTTTTTTGTGGTTAAATTTTCTACTAAAATTTCTTTTGGTTTGAAACGATTATGTTTGAAATATCCCTGTATGAGGGAAAAACGGATATACACAAATCTAAGACTATGGCTGAATCATTAGAAGATGACATCCAGACCATAGTGGAATGGGGACGTAAATGAATGGTGACATTTAATGCTAGTAAGACTAAGCTGTTCGGTAACAATTACAAGAAGCCGCTTAAACCACCGATATCCATGACATGAGAACATTCACAGGAAATTTGAACTGGAACAAATACATAGAGGACATTGCAAAGGCTGCTGCAAGGACAGTGGGTTCCTTCTATCGTGTTACAAAACTACTCACACCTTGGAGTATCTTGTACCTCGACGGGGCCACCATTCATCCACGCATGGATTATCGTTGCCACATCTGGGCTGGTCCATCTACCACTAGTCTCTCCCTCTTGGACAGGGTCCCAAAAAGCGTTCTCCAATGTAATAGGTCCTACTTTGTCAACAAGGCTCCAACCCCTGTCCCCTCACCGCAGTGTTGCATCTCTGTGCCTGTTTTACAAGTATTATACTGGAATGTGCTCTGATGAATTCGTTGCACTTGTGCCCCCTCGACGTACATATTCCCGATAAACCTGCTTAGCAACACAATCACACCCCTTCACTTTTAAGGTCCCTAAATGTCAGAGAGTTTTCTACTCTAATAGCTTCTTCCTTAGAACGGCTAGAATTTGGAATTCCTTTCCTGCTGCCTGCTTCCCAAACTGTACTGATATGCAGAAGTTCAAATGCAACGTGAGCCAACATCTTTCTTGAGCATGGTCCCAATTAGTAGCCCTTTACGTCCAAATGTCAATATGTCTTGTTTAGGGTAAAGGCGCGATATATCCAAACTGTCGGCGAAATGGACCAGAGGATAAAGAGGTCAGACTCATGACCGTGGGGTTCCGATTTCGAATCTCGCTAGATTCAGCCACTCTGATGAGTCGTAGACGACGAAACACGTGTTAGTGGATAATTATATTAAAAAAAAAAAAAACAATATATATACCGCTCCTCAATATGGGGGTACCACATTGGTTAAAGGGAAAATTATTCCCAACTTGCATTTAGGTAAAAATGCACTTTCGTAAATAATTGAATTCATTCAAAAACGTTCCGCAAAAACAAATAACATTTAAATAGATCGCGATACATCCAAAACTGTCGGCGAGATGGACCAGCGGATAAACAGGTCAAGCTCGTTACCGTGGGATCCCGATTTCGAATCTCATTAGTTCAGCCACTCTGATGAGTCGTGGACAACGAAACACGTCTCAGTGGATAATTATTTAAAAAAAAAATATATATATATATATATAAATAATTTTCAGATACACCCACACATTTCTTCAAGAAGATATGTCTTCCGTCGGTCGAGGCACCGAAATTTGAAATGACATTGTCATTGGTCTGTCACGTTATAAGTTTAGATGCATTTTCGTCGGTCTCTCACGTTACCAAAGGCAAAATAAGTTACTCTTCTACCTACCTGGATAAGTTTTATTTTATGTTTTAACTTATTTTAAAGTGTTTTTAAGTGTTTAACTTATTTTAAAATGTTTTATGTTTTAACTTATTTTAAAGTCTGTCGAGTTAAAACAAAAGAATGTCAGTGTCATTACAGCCAGTTTGGAGCCTCGATAATTACTCAAAAATCGAAAATTTATTTTTAAAAAATATGGGAGAACATTAGATTTTTGCACGATTGATTACTTTTATTTGGTGCTTTTCTCCCAGTATTTTGTTTAATTTTCGATTTTGAGCTATTATCGAGGCCCCAAATTGGCTCTAGTTACGCCGTCATTTTTTTTTTTTTCGTTCTACTCGAGAGACTCTATACTTCTTTTGGTTTTTAAAGAAAAGGGCATTTTAAAATACGTTAAAACACAAAAAAATAAAACTTATCCATGTAGGTAGCAGAATGTCTTATTGTCGTGGTGTGAATTTGAAAGAAATAACGAGGAGACTCGGAAACAGTGAGATGAATAATATCATATTATATTTTTTAAAAAAAGCGTGCATGAAAAGTAATATGGTTAAGCTTAAACATGGAAAAGTAAAGGACAAGTTGTTAAAACTGGAAAAGAAAAGGATAAGATATTCTAGTAAAATCTCTTTCTCTCTCTCTCTCTCATATATATATATATATATATATATATATATATATATATATATATATATATATATATATATATATATATATATAAAAATGTAATTCTTGGTTCATTCAAAATCGATAAAACCATCTTTCTACATTACCAATTTAATTGAAATTTTCAGAAAATCTATCTGTAAAGTCAGGGAATGTTTTTATGTTATTAAAATAATTTAACATTGCGAATTATAAAAATATTAAATAAAATAAAAAATGTTTTTCGTAACTGCGAGACTGTCCGCCATTTCATTTCCGGTAGAAATGAACCTTTCACTTATTGCACCACGAGTTGACCACTTTCGAATTACAACATTTCATTATCTACTTAATAGATAAGTACAAAAACAAAACATTCCCTACTTTTTAAAATTTAAATTAATTTATGTATCTTATTTTTTTATTTTTAAATTCATTTGTTTATCTTAAGGTTTTCCATCCATCAAACATTACGTTTTAATTGTTTAGTTTTTTCACGGAATCTTACGACATCTCGATTTCCAAGAATCCATTTTTGGGGCTAAAAGCTTTCCTGGCGAAGCCTACCTAAAATAAATTTGTCTAATTCTTAATTTCTTATGTTATTGAAAAAAAAATAGCATCCCGGAATTTTGATAAAATTTTCCATTAAGGACCGTCTCACGTTCGTATATAACAAAATACTTTTTTGGTTGAGCGTTGAGTTCCATGGCGACCAGCAGATTTATCCGCTCATGTAAATTAAAAATGTTTGTAAGTGAGAAATTATCAATAAACGGTTTAGTTACTTTCTTTTTAATAATTCATGAAAGAGTTAAGCCAACGTAAGTACGTGAGATTTTACTAATAAATATTTAGTAACTTTTCCTTTTATTATTCTTAAAGAGTAATTCTTATTCATGAAAAGAGTTAAGCCAACGTAAATGAATAAATAAATAAATGTTTGTACAAGTTACAAATTATCAATAAATGGTTTAGTTACATTTTTTTTATTATTTATGAAAAGAGTTAAGCCAACGTATATAAAAATGTTTGTAAAAGTGCGAAAGGCAACGTAAGTAAATAAATAAAAAATGTTACGTGCGCATGCGTTAGCTTCGACTGAGGAGGGGAACTAAGGGAACAATCATTAAATAATTCTGCGGGTTGCCGTGGAACTCAACGCTTAATGAGTACGAAACAGTTTTCATTATATGAAGAAATTTCTTTTTCGAAAAATGGGTGATCACTTTTCCATGTAAATATAACTTAAAATGAGCACCCACTTTCTGGCCACCTGAGGAAGGGGCATTTATTTTCGTGTTTATTGGCTTAAAGGTTTTCTGGCAAGGCAGTTTGGTACTCGAGTGCATATTTAACAGCCTTCGTTTATGCTCGCGCGTAGCGTAAACGAAGGCTACGTCTATGAAATGGAAAATAGTCCCAGAGTTCAGGGGTTATACCATGTAAAAGAAATCAAACAAAAAACTTTTTAGACAAGAAATACACAGAAATTTAAAAAAAAAAAATAGTATCCATTTTTTTCTATCGAATTCATTTGCTTTTTTTATTGAAAACTATTTTCCCCCGAATTTTTGATAAAATTTTCCATTAAGGCCCGTGCGTCTTACATTCGTATATAACAAAAAAAAATTTCTTTTTTTTTTTTGTAGATTTCGGGGGGTAAAAACGAATCTGCAAACCGTTTCCGTCGCAAAAAAAATAGTTTTTATGATATGAAGAAATTACTTTTTCGAAAAGTGGGTGATCACTTTTCGATGTAAATTTAACTTAAAATGAGCACCTACTTTCTAGCCACCTGAGAGAGGGGAGATTTTTTCCCGTGTTTATTGGCTAAACAGCCTTCGTTTATGCTCGCGCGTAGCGTAAACGAAGGCTACGACTGTGAAATGGAAAATAGTCCCAGAGTTCAGGGGTTATTACCATGCAAAAGAAATCAAACAAAAAACTTTTTAGCCAAGAAATACGCAGGAAAATGCCCCTCTCTCAGGTGGCCAGAAAGTGGGTACTCATTCTAAGTTCAATTTACATGGAAAAGTGATCACCCATTTTTCAAAAAAGTAATTTCTTCATATCATGAAAACTTTCTTTTTGCGACGGAAACGGTTTGTAGATTCGTTTTTAACACACCGAAATCTACAATAAAATATTTAGTTATATACGAATGTGAGACGGGCCTTAAAGTAAAATAATACCGGATTTTTGGGTAGATTTGTCAAATATCCTCAAACCAGGTATCACTAAAAGAGACCCTTAAAAGTCGTCACCTGTATTGAGCAAAAGTTTAAAACCACCGATTATATGTCAGCCTACGTCACATTAACGTATATTGAGTGAGTTCCTAACAGTATTTTGTATAGTTTTTTAGTTTAAACTCATTTTCCCAAAATTTTCCCAAACTTAATGTGTTCGATACAGTCTTCCGCCATTTGTATTTTTCAAATATACCGATAAACACAGCATGTTTTTTAACTGGTTAAACATCATACATTACATAATGGGGGATGTCCTTTTCTCTTCCCTGCAGTCTCTTTCTCACAGAAGAGATGTTGCGAGTTTGTCTCTGCTTTATCGTTATTTTCATGGCAGGTGCTCGGCTGAGCTCCATTCTATGGTCCCCCTCGCCAAACTTTGACAAAAAACACCCGTCTAGCAAAAAACACTATCACTAGTTTCCCCACTCTTTATCTGTGCCTAAACCTAAGCGTAGATTCCATGAGCAAAGGTTCTTTCTTAGAACTGCACGCCTATGGAATTGTCTTCCTTTTTTCTGCTTTCCAGTTGACTACAATATGGTTGTCTTCAAGTCTAACGCAAACAAGTTTTTGATGAGTCGTTCCATATAAGTTAACAAATTTACCGAATCTCCATTACTAACGATTACTATATTGTCCAATTTCTACTGTATACTCTTTAACCCTTCTCCTCGAGTGACCTCCTGGCCTTCATAAGTGGTGATGCCTATGTAAAAAAAAAACCCACTAAAATCTTATCCCGTTAGGTAGAACATTTACTTTTCTTGTCTTTGATGACATTTATTTGTTATATATTTATTTTTTGACAGCTTCTTTGTATATGTGTTTAGTAATACAAACCCTTTTCATTTAATGTAACGTTTAGTCGGCTCAAAAAACAGTGTTTATCCGTGTATTTGAAAGATACAAATGGTGGCGGGCACTGTTGATTACGTTAAGTTTGAGAAAGTGAGTTAAAACTAAAAAAAACTATACAAAATACTGTCAGAAACTCACCGATTATGTCAGCCTATGTCATGGTAACATATATTCGGTGGGTTTCTGACACTTTTGTATAGTTTTTAGTTTTTAACTAACTTTCCCAAACTTAACGTATTCAACAGAGTCCGCGACCACTTCCTTTTTTTCGAGCCGATTAAACATTTTACATTACATAAAAACACTAAACAATTATCCAGTTAGGTAGAAACGTAACTTACCTTATCTTTGCTTTCATTTATTTGTTTTTGGACAACTTTTTTGAATCTGTGTATAGAAATCCCCCTGTTACCCAAATATTAATTACTAATTCGCATTTTTGTTTACAGAAAAAAAAAATACATTAAGCGTTTCAACATTTTTGCTACGTTCGGCTTCATCCACTGATTGTTGGTCGAGCCCAAACTATGATTGACGGAAACTCACGAGGATCCAGATCAAATTCTGTAAGAGTACCATTTTTTTTTTTTTTTTTTTTTTTCATTTTCGCCTTCTTTTTCACTTTTTGGAGTGGATTGCTGTACTAAAAATATAAGAAACATGCATTTCTCTTTTTATTAGATTTTTCCATTACACCAAATTGAGCCACTGCAACGCGTGGCAGGGTACAGCTAGTATATAATACATTTATAACTTAAAATATTTCAGCATTAAGATTTTTTAAAATTCAATTTAACATTATATAATCAATCCTTAATGCTACAATATTTTAAGTTATAAATTTATTATATTTTTACGAGAATATCTTGTCCTTTTCTTTTCTAGTTTTAACAACTAGCCCTTTACTTTTCCATGTTTAAACTTAACCATATTACTTTTCATGCTCGCATTTTTCTATTGTAATCCATGATTTTTCCAGGCTTCCAATAAATTCACTTGTTCTTTGTTTAATTTCACTCTTATTTTTTGCCCCCCATAAACATATATTTAATAACAATGTACGGCACTCGTCTGCTTTCAATAAAATATTTCTAATTATCTCTCTTCCATGCTTTCATTCTGTCTCACTTGTTACTTTTCTTTTCGAATTAGTAGCAACAGTAGTCGCTGAAGCGACGTGGATGTTAAGGAACCCAATCATATAAAGCGTCGCTCACTTTGTTACATATTTTTACGATTTTGAACACAAGAAAATTCATTATAACTTTTGTTTTATTGAACAAAAATTGAAAATGTTTGTTTTTTGGGGGGTTTTTCACAATATAGCAGAGAAGGGGATCTATAAACTGTAATAATTGTTTGCAAGTTGGTCTAAAATGAGTGAGCGGTGAAGCTTTAAAACAGTTGTAAATGACTAAAACTGACACTTAATCATATATTCAAACACGGTAGTGTTTAAATGATAATCTGAAATACAGACAAGTATCTTAGTTGAGTTCTGAAGGACAAGTAATGTTACGACTCTTTCCCTCTGAGTTTTGGTCCAGGCTCACTCGAAAGCAGAACCTGCTTACCGGAAATGACATCAGGCATAATCGATCCTCAGAATATATAAGAGGTGCCACCCAAACACTTGTGTTGCTATTAGTACCAGTTATTTGTTGTATGTATATTTTTCCACGCCCTTTTGGATTTGATAGCTATTGTAATAAATACCCGGATGTTCTTTATTGTCATTATTTTTTCAAATAGAATTTCCTTTGTCTCACTCTAACCCTAGCACTAACCCTAACATTAACCCATTTAAGTTCGAAATAGTATTTGGAGATGCGCCTATCTCAAAAAGAGGCTCTGTCTGTCTGTCAATCTGTCAGGTTTACATTTGAAAAATTACTTTAATCTCTAAATTCGCGGATTTAATGGCTGCATCTTAACAAGATCCGCTCGTTTCTTTTTGTTAAATTAAATGGGAAAAAAATGAAGACAGAGGATGTCATTTATGGACTAAATGGCTTCAATTTCTGAAATTATTGACAGTCGCGAATTTTTAAAGAAATGATCGTAGTTATTATTATTTTTCTTCTTCTCCATTTTTTTTAATGACTATTAATGAGTTCGTTAAGCGCTCGGCCAATATCAGGCTTAATTATACGATTACAGTTGCGCATGCGCACGAAATAATACACAAATATGGCGGCCATTTTGTTTTTGTTTTATTTTTTATATTCTGATTTCAATTTCAGTTGATCGATCCGAAGTGCTGATCTTGTCTACGATGTTGACATATTTCCAATCTTCGTTTGTTACTTACTGAATATCAATATAGGAGACAAATACTATTTGCATAAAACGACTGTCATTTTCCCCTCTTTGTTGATCTGTGTAATAGAATTGAATATAGCTTTCATATTAAACGAAAAACTCATTTGGCTTAGTGGTAAGAAAGTGCAACCCTCGATCGAGTCATACTTTGTAGTAAAATTCGAAAGTGATTTCAATAGGCGCTAAAATGCAAATGGCTCTGATTGTTACCCTCTTTCTTTTCTCCGCTTCGTCCGGATTCGTTCCCCTCTTCCCTGCTAATAGCAAGTAAGTTTTCACAGGAACATGTAAACTCAAAATATTTTCAGCCAATGAAAATTATTTATTACTTCGTTTCGTTACTTCAATAGCTTTTGATAGGCTATGGAATAGCTTGAAATATCCTCTCAATTATTAAATCCTTTCTGTCTGATAAGCTTATAAGAGTAGTTGTTGATGGGTAAAAATCAGAACTTCACAGTATTAACGCTCGCGTCCCTCAAGGTCCAGTCCTGGCCCCAACTCTCTTCCTA
>NC_136510.1:35364279-35371779 GCF_053919585.1 Euprymna scolopes
GGGCGTTCAAAATGAATGTGTCTGTTTAGAACACAACTGAACCATGATACTTGACTTTTGTATTTTAAACTTTAATTCAATCCATCTATTAAGTAAATCTCAAACATATGTGCATGTGTTCGTATGTCCGCTAAAAACTTGTCATACACATCGTACAGGTACCGATGTGGTATCATTAGAAAGAGCAATCTCTCGGAAAAAATAGCGAAAAATTGGAACAAATCGTTGATTATTTCGTGTAGAAATATTGTTTTTTTTTTTTTTAAGGAGGTCAGATAAAAACCTTGTTTTCGACACGGTTTGCAAACTGCGCATGCGCTAAATGTCGTCATGTTCTTCTGTTTTAAGTAGCTAAATTTGCGCATTATAACATCTGTGTCCTCATGGTCCCATTGATAAGGTGTCTGCTTACTAACTTTGAGTTATGCAAATTCCCACCCGGCACAAGTCATTTTTTTCTTTTCTTTTTCTTTTTTTTCCTTTTTTTCTTTTTCTTATTTTTTTTTCTTTTTCTTATTTTTTTAATTTCATTTATTTATTTATTATTTTTTTTTTTTTTGCTTACACAATTTTGCTTTCGGTTTCGCATCTGGCAGATGGTGCTCAAGTCCCCTTCTGCTTTTTTATGACCGGGCAACGCTGTCCCTCCTCCTTGCCCCCATTGTCACAACTTTTTCGTACCCCTACGACCGGGCAACGCCGGGCTACCCCCCCCCCTCCGCTAATTATATATAAAAATAATTTTATAAAAAATTTATAAAATCAATAGTAGGTTTTCTACAGTGCAATGTAAACTACAATGCATTATGGACAAATTCACTGCGGAAAGGCATATGAAGCTCCCTTCTGGTGCACCACCATGGGTCCCCAACTAGAGCAGGCAATCGATCGATTTGATTAAAAAAAAAAAATTGGGTGATTTCACCAATTTCAATGACAATAAAAATTGGAGTATGAAACATTCGTTGATCATCATTTAATACCGGGTAACGTCGCGTTTCTCCTGCTAGTATCTAATAAAAAGAGCCTGATACCTGATGCAGTTATCTATCTATATAAAAGTTAATATTCGGACCCAGATGCAGTACCGTTGTTATCTCAGGAGAAGTGTTACTTGACCGAGTACAAAATCGACTTCGCAATCTAGACGGAGGTGATCCCTTTCTTTCCATGCAACTTCTTTCTTACAGAAACGGGGCTACTAGGTCTTTTTCTTACTCTATCGGTATTCCGCTGGCAGCTACTCGACTGAGCTACAATCTCTGCCATACCCCTCCAATCTTTTCAACAAGAACTCGTCTTTTACCAACATTTATTTCTATTTCTAAAATAAAACAACTTGACCAATTTACGCGATTTTTGGAATATGATATTTTCGCATGCAGATTTTTTATTTTTGTTTTTTAATACATCAGTCGGCAGAATCAGTACAAGACATCTGGATAGGGTACAAAATCGACTTCACAATCCAGTGGCTGACGATCTCGTCTTTGCTTTTCTCACAGAAGAAGCATTATTAGTCCTTGCCTTCTCAATCGGTATTTTTATTTTTATGGTAGGTGTTCGACTGAGCTTCAATCCCTGAGCTGCCCCGCTCCTGTAAAATATTCTAAATAAAAATTCATCTTGCTAACAGCACTGCAGAGAATCCCCTCATAATTCTCAATTCGTTCATAATAGTGTTCCATCATCTAAATGAAAATCTTACTAACCTTTATCCTCGAGTCGCTTTTGGTCTTGGTAAGCGGTGATCCCTTAATATGTTAAAAAAAAAATGTGTGAATCTATCTGGCTAGCTGGTAAGCGAACGTATGCGTTGTGATTTATTTCTAGAACCGTTGTTGGTACACACTACACCCGACTAACACAAGCAGCAAAATCCCACCCCTTCATTGTCAAGGTCCCCGGATGCCGGAAACCCTACTAGTCTAATAGTTTCTTTCCTCGAATTGTTGGACTTTGGAATTCCCTCCCTGTTTCTTACTTCCCTGACTGTATTAACATGCAAAAATTTAGATGTGATGTGAACAGACATCTATCGGCTTAGTTCTTACTAAGAATTCCCTTGTAGGTATGGCTCCTAGGTCCTATTTATTAGCTTCCATATGAGGGCAAGGTTAGGCACGAGGTTGGTTTTTAATGTAAGGAAAATCCAGCTCCCTAAAATGGGGTACCCTGGATTGGGACAAAAATAAAAAAAAAATTGCCTCCGTCTAGAAAAACTTCAATTTGACCGAGAGAAGACATAAGAGTTTAAATAGCAATAGAACAGATACTACACTTTGAAATATTTATTTGTACAAGATATTTTTTAAAATTACATTTTATCATTTGAACAAATTAGGCACAAGGCCACTCGAAAGTGTGAGAAAATGGATGTAATTGATCATCATTGGTCATCATAGAAAATGCTTATCTTACACTTAACTAGAATCATCGATCACCATAATACCACATTTACTTCAGAGGGCCGTACTACTTTTAAAAAAAACTTCTTAATCTATCTATATCTATCTATATATCTATAAAAGTGAACGTGCCTGTCTGTGTGTCTGTGTAACTGTCTGTGTGCACATTTCCCTACGCAATAACTCTGTCAATTTTATGTCTAAAGACTCGAAATTTGATATACAGGGTACTGAGATTTGGGAAAATCGATGTGATCGGTTTTCGGACAGAAATTTCGCTGTTAAGTGGTCAAAGTTTAACGATTTGACTTTTGGGAATTCTACCAAACTCCTCCGACAATTTTGGGTCTAAACGCTTGAAATTTTAGATATAGGTTCCTTGGACATGGATCTAACTTAATAACTTGATTTGAGCCCAAAAGAATAAATGTTAAGGAGTCATAATAGGTGTCAGAGTTTTAAAAAATTGACCTCTGCGGTCTCTACCAAATTACTCAGACAATTTCTGATCTAAACATTTGAAATTTTACATAAAGGGTATTCAGATATAGGGCAAGCTTTTTCATTGGTTTGGGTCGAAAAATTTTAGTTACCAATATATAAATGTATGTATGTATGTTTACATGTCTGCCTAAAACTTTTGACAGAGTCGACGGATTTTACCAATATCAGTATCGTTTTAAAGTCCGGCCTTTCGGACGACAAATATCGAAAAATTGGCTAAAAACATTTATATCTTCACCTTCAACTGAGCACTTTTCTACAGGGAAGGGGGCGGGTTGCTTTTTTCGCCGATATTTTTGAAAGTCATCCTCTCCTTTCGATTGTCTAGCCTTAATTTTAAAAGTGTCCTTTCCGGTTTGGTGGTGGTCGTAACAGCATAAACGTCAGGTTTTTCCACGTTCTTTTCCTCCTTCGCAGTACGGGTTCGAGCCTGCCTTCATACTACCACTTTTTTTTTTTTTTTTGCTCAGCAAACACATCCAAACACCCAGGCAACGCCGGGCTGAAATGCTAGTATATCTATAAAAGTGAAAGTGTGTGTGTGTGTGTGTGTGTGTGTGTGTGTGTGTGTGTGTGTGTGTGTGTGTGTGTGTGTCTGTCTGTGTACATTTCCCTACGCAATAACTCTGTCAATTTTCAGTCTACAGACTCGACATTTGGTATACAGGGTACTGAGATTTGGGAAAATCGATGTGATCGGTTTTCGACCAGAAATTTCGCTGTTAAGTGGTCAAAGTTTAACGATTTGACCTTTGAGAACTCTACCAAACTCCTCCGATAATTTTGGGTTTAAGCACTTGACATTTTCGATATAGGTTCCTTAGACATGGATCTAACTGAATAACTTGATTTGAGCCCAAAACAATAAATGTTAAGGGGTCATAATAGGGGTTAAAGTTTAAAAAATTGACCTTTTTTTTTTTTTTTGCTCAACATACACCTCCAAACATACGGGCAACGCCGGGCAGCCATGCTATTATATATATAATAGTGAACATGTCTGTGTGTGAGTGTCTCTGTGTGTCTGTGTACATTTCCCTACGCAATAACTCTGTCAATTTTCAGTCTACAGACTCGAAATTTGATATACAGGGTACTGAGATTTGGGGAAATCGTTATAATCTGTTTTCGGCCAGAAATTTGGCAAAGTTAAAAAAATTGACCTTTTGTTTTTTTGTTTTTTGCTCAACATACAACTCCAAACACCCGGGCAACGCCGGACTGAAATGCTAGTAGTAAAAAAAACAAAAAAAAAACTCATCTACACTCCTGTAAATTCGTTTTTCTTTTGTGTGTATTGATATTCATATTAAAAACCCTATTTTCTATTTATTGAAAAAGAAAATACAAATTTCTTATATATGGGTTGTAGAATTGCATTCGCTAGCAAAAGATCTAGCTAATTTGCATATTCTTTTAAACATTCATTTTAATTAATTCCCTATTAATTGCTTCGGTTGTCTAATGGGATAATCATATTTAGTTAATTATTACGTGTAATTATATTCATGCAGATATTCTACATGATTTATACTTGCATAATATTTGCGTAAAAAGTTTATAGTAAACACAAAATTGTTTCCATGTATATTTATGTATACGTATATACTTTTGTTTAACAAATTTTGCCTACCAAACTCCTCCTAGAGTTTTTGGTCTCCAGACATGAGACTTCATATATAAGGTATTTGAATCCATGCAAAATTTTATATTTGGGTTTTAGCCCGGAAAATTGGCGTGAAAGTGTGAAAATAAAATAAATTAAAGTTGCCAGGTGAAGGTCGGACGCCGGCATTACAAATGGATAACATAGTAGCTTTTGGTTCATGTTTTAATTTTTAGCCTTGCATAAACCTGTTTTCAATAGCCCAGTCATTGACGGCCGAGGTAAAATAAATCGTGAGTTGAACATTTTGGTTTCAATTCTCGGTGGTGGCGCATGAGTTTTTTATAAACTTTTTAAATCATTACTATATATTGCATCCAATCTATCTATCTATCTATAAAAATGAAAATGTCTGTCTGTCTTTTCTCTATGGTAGTTACGGAAGACTATTATACAGAAAGGCATTACTTTGCATATTCACACGTTTTAACTTACAGGGTGTCCACAAAGTTTGGCTACTTAATGTAGTCAGACTTTGTGGACACCCTGTAGATTATGCAGCCAGACTTTGTGGGCACCATGTAGATTATGCAGCCAGACTTTGTGGACACCCTGTAGATTATGCAGCCAGACTTTGTGGACACCCTGTAGATTATGCAGCCAGACTTTGTGGACACCCTGTATACATATGCACATAACCTTATGAACAGTACACAGGGCCCGGACAAAGCCGGGCGGAACTGCTAGTTAGCAATAAATAAATAGGTCTCCAGCTAAAAGGTAAGAAAAGGAGGTTCTTGTTAGACCTTTACGTCTCATTAACAATGTGCCTTCCTTGCTCAAGGTTAATATTTTTATATTAAGTATAAAATAATACTAAAAGATAATTAATAAAATAATAAAAAAATAATGAATAGTAATAAAAGATAAACTTAATAAAAATAAAACAAGAACGAGATGGAAAAAAAAGCACCAATACCACCTCACCTAGGTCGATCAGGACTCTCCGATTAATAAGAGCATGAATGTCGGTTTACTTTTGTGACGTTTGTATATGTATAATGTTTCATGGCTGAGCTTACAGCGACTCTTTCATAAATTCCCGAAATAGCAATGGCCGTGCAAGTACGGTTTCGCTGCTAATCGAGAAAAGTTTCTCATTCAGTAAATAGTTTAACTCTCAAAGGCCGATTAAAAATAACTACGGACGCCATGATTTGTTTGCTTTTAAATGCACTGGGTGGGTTTCAAAATACGGGTCACGGGAATGGCGCAGTGGTCGTGCGACTCGAATAAACATGTTCGTCTGTCTTTGTATTTCTCTCTTGTTCTCTTTCTTTCTTTCATTCTCTCTCTCACTTTCTTTCTTTCTCTCTCTCAACACACACACACACACATATATATATATATATATTATATATATATATATATATACACACACACACACACACACGCTTTATTTGTTTTTTACATAAGCAGTAGTTTTACTAAGAATTCTTCATAATTTTGGTTCCGGTTTCGATTATAGCTGATGGCACTAAGTCATCTATTTTTTTTTTTTAAATAATCTTACCAAGAATTCCTCATAAGTTTTGGTTTCGGTTTCGATTAAAGCTAATGTCATTCTAACAATCCATTTTTTCTTTTAATAATTGTATCTAGAACTCTTCAGAAGTCTTGGTTTAGGTTTCGATTTTAGCTTATGGCACCTTAGTAATCTATTCTTTTTATAAATAATTTTATCAAGAACTATTCCTAAGTTTCGGTTTCATTTTCGATTATAGCTGAATGAACTAAAGTTATATATATATATATATATATATATATATATATATATATATATATATATATATATATATATATATATATAAGTTTGAGATTCGGTTTCGATTCAAGCTGATGAACCGAAGTCATATAGATATATTTTTTATTTTTTAAATCGCAACTTTATAATATATAAAACTCGATAGAACATTAACTCTATAATAATATATACGAAATCTGCAAGAATTAAAATATCATATTTAAGCGTATTTTACGACCTGGCTACGCCGGGTGTCCCTGATAGCTTGGATAAATTCTTTTGCAGTTCTAACAAAATAGTTACAATAATATCAGAGCGTCTCTATTTACACTGAACATCTACAGAATGCCAACATCAATATATTACATATGAATGAGTCCCTTGCGGAATTTCAACAGGTCACGCTAGTTTATGTATAAGTCATCCATGTTTGTTTTTTTTAATAAATAATTTTATCAAGAATTCCTCAAAATTTGGGTTTCGGTTTCGATTATCGCTAAAGGAACTCAAGTTTGCACACATATTTTTTTCGTCACAACTTTTCCATCGCCAAAAGAATTTTTTTTTTTTTTTTTTTTGTAGACAAATGTCTGAAGGAGTATCTGTACAAAACTGTTATTGCAGAGTTTTGGCTTTGTACGACAACTAAGTTTCTCTCTCTCTCTCTCTCTCTCTCTCTCTCTCTCTCTCTCTCTCTCTCTCTCTCTCTCTCTCTCTCTCTCTCTCTCTCTCTGTTCAAAATGTTGAGATCCAGCAACAAGCAAGACCAAGATAGCCAGCAACAAGTCAAACTGCAAAATAACTTAAAGCGGAAGACCAGTACCCGCATTATGTTTTTTTAATCAGAGATTTGCTTCTTCTAGAGGAGTTGCCTTCACCACGGCTTACATGAGCCTTCTCCACCCCAATACTATTCGATCCACGTCTGAGAGTTAGATTGCTGGTCACCGAAGCATATTCCACACACCGGTGAGTCATGCATAACGCAGCTGACAGAGCCTAATCTTCTCTGGAAGTTTCTCTTTGTGTTACTTTACCCTAAGCCTTTGATGAAAGACCCTTGGCCCACAATGCAATGGGAATCCAGTTGTACAGCGCCGGACACACGCTGATCATCAGAGTCCCAACAATAAATGAATAAAACAAACCCAACAAATCGTTTAAATGACGCCTTGTCT
>NC_136510.1:35381779-35394279 GCF_053919585.1 Euprymna scolopes
GCCAGAATGGTTCTCTGTGAGCAAGATGTAGTATCTGTTCTGTTGCTACACTTCGTTTGTTTTGTTCTCATTGAAAGTGATGCCCTTCTATATGGAGGCAATTTCTGTTTTTGTTCCAATCAAGAGCTCCCCTTTTCGAGGAGATGGATTTCCCCACATTAAAGGTCGACATTGTGCTTGGCTTTGCCCTCGTGGGGAGAAAAGTAAATAGGAACACTTAATTGTACGTTTTGTTACATTTTGTATCCTTGAGTCATGCATTAGTTGATGAGGAAGCAATAACGGAGATCGAGCGCCATGATGCATGTTCACTCATTGCGGCCAGATGCTCCAATTGTTTTTCTCCAAAAAAGATTTCATCGTAATATAAAACTCCCAGGACGTTGCTTGACACCTAAACAGACCACGGCAGGAGTATCTTTCCAGCAGGTCCGTCATATTGGAATACTCGTCCAGTCACAGCCAAAAGTTAGCATTGAACAACTGTTGCACACCGACTACAGGTAAAATCGCATAATTGACCAATTTTAAAAAAATCAGAAAGCTAGCGAACTAAAAAGCTAACATACTAATAAAATAACGAATCAATAGACTAACGAACTAACAAGCTAACATACTAATAAAATAACGAATCAACAGACTAACGAACTAACAAGCTAACATACTAATAAAATAACGAATCAACAGACTAACGAACTAAAAAGCTAACATACTAATAAAATAACGAATCAACAGACTAACGAACTAACAAGCTAACATAGTAATAAAATAACGAACCAACAGACTAACGAACTAACAAACTAACATACTAATAAAATAATGAATCAACAGACTAACGAACTAACAAGCTAACATACCAATAAAATAACGAATCAACAGACTAACAAGCTAACATACTAATAAAATAACGAAGCAACAGACGAGCGAACTAACAAGCTAACATACTAATAAAATAATTAATCAACAGACTAACGAACTAACAAGCTAACATACTAATAAAATAACGAGCCAACAGACTAACGAACTAACAAGCTAACATACTAATAAAATAACGAATCAACAGACTAACGAACTAACAAGCTAACATACTAATAAAATAACGAAGCAACAGACTAAATAACTAACAAGCTAACATGCTAATAAAATAACGAACCAACAGACTAACGAACTAACAAGCTAATATACTAATAAAACAACGAACCAACAGACTAACGAACTAACAAGCTAACATACTAATAAAATAATGAATCAACAGACTAACGAACTAACAAGCTAACATACTAATAAAATAACGAACCAACAGACTAACGAACTAACAAGCTAACATACTAATAAAATAACGAATCAACAGACTAACGAACTAACAAGCTAACATACTAATAAAATAACGAACCAACAGACTAACGAACTAACAAGCTAATATACTAATAAAATAACGAACAAACCGACTAACGAACTAACAAGCTAACATACTAATAAAATAACAACTCAACAGACTAACGAACTAACAAGCTAACATACTAATAAAATAACGAATCAACAGACGAGCGAACTAACAAGCTAACATACTAATAAAATAACGAAGCAACAGACTAACGAACTAACAAGCTTACATACTAATAAAATAATTAATCAACAGACTAACGAACTAACAAGCTAACATACTAATAAAATAACGAACAAACAGACTAACGAACTAACAAGCTAACATACTAATAAAATAACAAACTAACAAGCTAACATACTAATAAAATAACGAGCCAACAGACTAACGAACTAACAAGCTAACATACTAATAAAATAATGAACCAACAGACTAACGAACTAACAAGCTAACATACTAATAAAATAATGAATCAACAGACTAACGAACTAACAAGCTAACATACTAATAAAATAACGAACAAACAGACTAACGAACTAACAAGCTAACATACTAATAAAATAACGAACTAACAAGCTAACATACTAATAAAATAACGAGCCAACAGACTAACGAACTAACAAGCTAACATACTAATAAAATAATGAACCAACAGACTAACGAACTAACAAGCTAACATACTAATAAAATAACGAACCAACAGACTAACGAACTAACAAGCTAACATACTAATAAAATAACGAAGCAACAGACTAACGAACTAACAAGCTAACATACTAATAAAATAATGAATCAACAGACTAACGAACTAACAAGCTAACATACTAATAAAATAACGAACAAACAGACTAACGAACTAACAAGCTAACATACTAATAAAATAACGAACTAACAAGCTAACATACTAATAAAATAACGAGCCAACAGACTAACGAACTAACAAGCTAACATACTAATAAAATAATGAACCAACAGACTAACGAACTAACAAGCTAACATACTAATAAAATAACGAATCAACAGACTAACGAACTAACAAGCTAACATACTAATAAAATAATGAACCAACAGACTAACGAACTAACAAGCTAACATACTAATAAAATAACGAACAAACAGACTAACGAACTAACAAGCTAACATACTAATAAAATAACGAACTAACAAGCTAACATACTAATAAAATAACGAGCCAACAGACTAACGAACTAACAAGCTAACATACTAATAAAATAATGAACCAACAGACTAACGAACTAACAAGCTAACATACTAATAAAATAACGAATCAACAGACTAACGAACTAACAAGCTAACATACTAATAAAATAATGAACCAACAGACTAACGAACTAACAAGCTAACATGCTAATAAAATAACGAATCAACAGACTAACAAACTAACGGATGAAAAGAATAGCAATATAGCATATAACAGAGTAACAGACTACAAACCAACGTACAAACAAACTAGCGGGCATACAAACTAACAAGATAAGAAACTAACGTATTAACAGATTAGCGAAATGGTCGGACTAACTGACTGACGGACATACAAATTAACAATTATCGACAGATCTTTTTTACACAGGAATCACCATTTATCAAGGTCCGGAGGCCACTCGAGGGTAAGGGTTAATGGGTATACATTAGTGATTATAGCGTAGTAAACATAAGTAGTGGGAATTTTGTAAATTGGATTACTTAGGGGACAGTTCATCAAGAATTTGTTTACGTTGGACTTGAAGACAATCAGATTGTAGTCAACTGGAAAGCAGGCAATCGGAAGAGTTCCACAGGCGTGCAGTTCTAAGGAATAAGCTTTGTTCATGGAATCTACATTTAGGTTTAGGCGTAGATAAAGAGTGTGGGAAATCATTGATAGTGGTTTTGGCTAAACGAGTGAAAGTTTGGCGAAAGGGGACCATAAATCGAAGCTCAACTGAGCACTTGCCATGCAAATTACGATAGAGCAGAGACAAGCTCGCAACGTCTAGCGAAATAGCAGATTAACTGACTAACGGACTAACGTACTTATGGAATAACGAACCAGCAGAGTAGCAAACCAACGAAAAAAAATTACCAAAATAAGAAAACTAGATAAAAGACGGATAATATCGAAAAACAAAAAAAAAACAAACAAACAAAAAAAACTCAAATAAACTCATTAATTACGACTGGAATTCTTGTAATGTGTCAAGAATATCCCTATGGATTTCCCTGATATATTACGAGAATGATACATTGAAAAATCTGTTATACTGCAAAACTGAAAACCTATTTTTCACATTTTATGGGGGGTGGGGTCACTTTGGAACAATGAATGGATTAAATCGATGCAATTTATTTTTCATACAATATACACTATGATTGTAGTCTATCTGCGCGTCTGTCGTTCCTACTCTCTTCCTCTTTCTCTACTTATCTTTTTACTTGTTCCTCTCTCTCTCTCTCTCTCTCTCTCTCTCTCTCTCTCTCTCTCGCTCTCTCTCTCTCTCTCTCGTTCTTTGGATATAGTCGAAAACAAATGCAATGAAGAGACAATTGAACCTCTTCAATTCGTTTTACGCCAATTTCGTTTCATTTTTAGTCGTACGTAAACAAAACACTCGCATGAAGACCGCATTAAACGAGTTAAGTTTTATTTACGCTGTCAAATTAAGACGCCATTTTATTGCCTTACCACCGCTTTGCTATGACAAAAAAAAACGTTTCTTTCTTTTACAATCTACATAAAAATTAGATATAAACTACAAAATTTTGTACTGTCAGCTAGACTTTAACCTCTGTCCCATCGACGACATGTTGCATCTCTGTCTCTTTTACAAATATTTTAATGCTATGTGCTCCTTATAGGTCCCATACTGTCAGCTAGGCTTCAACCTCTGCTCGATCGACGAAAAGCCCTTGTACCTCCTCGATGTAAATACCCCGACACACCCGTCAAACAGCAAAATCCCACCCTACACAGTAGGGATCTCTAGATGCCGGAAAGTCTTTTACTTTAAAAGTTTATTTCGGCATCCTGCTTCCCCGACTGTACTGACATGCAGAAGTTAAAATGTAATGCAAACAGACATCTTACTGCTCAACTCCCTACATAGTGTCTCTGAAAATTATGTCACCGATAAGAGCCAACTAAATCAAAGAGTCAGTCTGCCTTGTTTGGGGTAAAAATGCAATAAAAAAAAATCTCCTATGTGTATTTTCTTTCTTTTGCTAAGTATTTTTTCACTATCTTCCTAATGTATGGAATCATCACTTTCACACACCGGTTCTCTTGGTATAATCGAAGTTAAACCAATTTGAGCATAGCCAGTACAAAATGGGTGTCTATTTGGGAAATACTAGGCGCTGTATGTATTCAGAAAAACGACTATGTATAAATGATTTTATTTGGAGCGAAAAGGAGAAATAGAGAGAGAGGGGAGAGAGAGAGAAATACTAATGCTATCTTAGTTAATTATTCACTTCTTAATTTCATAACTTAACCTGACATGAATGATGCACGACGACAGACATTCGAGGTAACATTCTGCTGAGATTATTCTACATTATTGATCGTGTACCATTTGCACGGCTTCCATCGAGGGACTAATATGTAAACCTTTCTTGAAAAAAAAAAACTCGAATTAGAAAAACTCGTTTGTCCTGCACGGCAATCTTCTAGTGGTGTTGTCACAAAGAAAACCCCTGCTTCTAATTTGTCATGAGCTAGTACGGAAGTAGTAAAGCTCAGAAAACCGTCATAGGAATGCTCATGTCAGTGCGTATTCAGAAAAAAAAACACACACACACAACGCGCTCTGTGTTGAATTTTCATTTTAAAAAAATCTAAATTTTTAAAAATCAATTCTTTTTAGCTTGAAAAGGTTAAAAACTATTTGCTAAAAGATTGTTTTAAATTCGTCATTATTTGCTGTATGATATTTTTATTAATTTTATTTTCTGTTTAATTAAACAAAAACAATTCCATTATTTGTCTTTTGAAAAAAAAAATTAAATTAGTTTTGTAAAAATGTAATTTTTTCTTTGCTTATTTTATATTTTAAAAAATTAATTTATTATTATTATTATTATTATTATTATTATTATTATTATTTAATAACTTTCTTATTGATTTTGAAAAGAAATCAATAAATATTTTGTGCAAATTTATTTTCAACAAGTTCTTTTTTCAATGATGTATTGTGTTTAGTCATCGAGTAGGAGGCCGACCTGGCTAGACGCTGGAAATCTAGAGTTTCGTGGTTTAGTTTAATATTTAATGGTACATGGTCCAACCTAATTGTAATTGTTTGATTATTGTTTGATTATATGATAAGAAGTTTCTTACTGATGTATGTTTAAAAAATTTTCAACTACCGTGGAATTTCCACGAGTTTTGCTACTTTGTATTGTACTGTTATTATCTTAAGTGTTATTCTCACAATGTTCCGGTCGCTGTAACCTTCGACCTTCTTCAGGCGTGTTATGTCAAACTCGAGGAGCTTTCTGTAGAACTCGTGAATCTACACAGAAATTCGAACTAAGGAGGTATTTAACAAAAGTCTGTATTTATCGGAAGTACAAAAAGTAAGAAGTTGCTACAAAAAAATCTTAGATTGATTTTTAGTGACTTTCTGTTTTAGAAGTATTCTAAAAAATTTGTAATGTCAAAAGCAATCCATCTATATATCGATCTATATATCTATCTACCGATCTTTCTATCAATATATCTTTCTATATGGTTATCTATCTATCTAGTGATTAGTGGACAACGGAGATTGGAATCGCCATATTGTGTCAGGTTGTCAAAACATGTCAAACTGTGAACTGGTCAAGTTTCCACCGGAAAGTATCCGAACGGAGACTGGAAGTGAGTGTAACATGTTACGTGTTCTGGTTTGCACAAGCATCGTTGAATTGGATTGGAGTCATCACTTAGGATTGAACCTGCTACCTCTAGAGGAGTGTCATTTAAAACTGAATTTTGCTTAGTACGTAATCCGATGGAAGAGCGTTTGTTTAACGCCCAAGTAAGATACTAACTAAACTACTAACTAAACGGAAGTAACTGATTATTTTCAATGAGTTGTTTTCCTTATCCCGACTCATTCCTCCAATAATCTATAAAAGCGTTTGTGTATGTATGTGAATGCATGTATGTATGTATGTATGTATGTATGTATGTATGTATGTATGTATGTGTATCTTAAGAGAAATGGGCTAGATGGAGAAGAAAGAGTGGGTGAGGAGGGATAATCAGCGAAGAGAGAGAGATAGAATGTTAATTTAAAAAAGTTTCGATCGATGTAACCTTCGATGTTCTTTAGGTGTATCTTGTCGAACTTAGGAATTATTCTGTCGAACGCGCAAATAATTCTGTCCAAGTATTTTATACACTACAGAAAGACCCGCGGCGTAATGGTTAAAGTAAGTAAAATTCAGTTGTAAAGTTACATATGAGGTTGAAGGTTCAATCGTCAGTGCGGGCGTCACTCTAAGTACAATTGGGAATTACTTAGGACTTCTACCTTGTAATGACCGTCGAAAGCATGCTACCTCCGTTGATTAAATAAATGGTTCCGTTTGAAATTACGTGCAGATTCCCGAGTTTGACAGAAAGATTCCTGAGTTCGAAAGAAAGATTCTGGAGTTTGACAAGATATACTAGAAGAAGGTCGGAGATTACATCCACCAAAACGTTGTAAGAATAACAACCAAGATGAGAACAGTAGTCGGAAGAATCCAAATAATGAAATGATTAATCCTCATCTAAAAAAAAAAAAAAAAAAAAAAAAAAAAAGAAACAGAGAGAGATAGAAGTTTTAGAAATATGCGACACTTTTGTTCCGGACAACGCCCGATAGTCCTGCTGGTTGATAAATAAAAGATACTAATTAGTAAAACACAGTAAACCGATCCCTTTTCATTTATCAATGCAGACGTTCTGAATTGCCCACCTCTCCAGCCCACGTAGAGTTAAATTGTTAACATTCGTGCAGATCTTCACGTTAAATTACTTAAGTCAGAAACTTGTCCATTTATATTGATCTGTGAGGCCAGCAATCAAATTATGTATGCAAGCGGCAATCGAATGAAAACAAAGGTCACAATCTGGAACTCGCTAGACAATTTTTTTGCGTCGCAGTTTTTTATTGTAAATACGACGAATTTTAGAAATGAAGATATTGTCACACATATTCCATTTCATCTTTTGTTATTCTAGTTACCTGCTTTCTAGAAGGTTAGACACAAGGTCAAGTGATCGTTTGATTAAAGTGCTTCTGTGGAACGAACTAGATTCGAACTGGTCACACCTAGATTTTCAGTTCGTGTCGATAGCGATTTAGCCCTAGTTACCAACTTGAGTCTTTTTTTTTATATTGTCCTTCTTTTACGAATAGGGGTGAGGATGCTCCGTTGATTCTCTTTCGGGGCGGTGGCACTACGCACGACGAAAAAGAACTTTATTTATTTGTGACCTATTTGCGTTTTACAGCAACAAAGCTGTGGCACAATGGGTGAAACCCCATTTTGGGGGAAGCTCTTGAGCTCCCTAAAAAGCTTTTTACCAATATTTACTTGTCCTGTACTCATGGGGGAGATAAGCAGATATAGACAGATGCAAGCACAAATCTTAGTAAGTTCACATTTTAAAGGTTGGCGATGTCATCCTGGGATTGACAGGTGTTTTTGTTTTTTTTTTTGTTTGTTTGTTTTTTTTGTGAAGCTGAATACAGGGATGCTAAAAAGGTCACGCCTGCTGGCTGATGACAGCTCGGAAAACAAAGTAACATTTCATTTTGCGTTTGCGTCAAATTCTATACATCTCTCTCTCTCTCTCTCTCTCTCTCTCTCTCTCTCTCTCTCTCTCTCTCTCTCTCTCTCTCTTTCCACAGAGGAAAGAAAGTGGCATTAAATTGTATTGTTTTTACAGTTGAAGCCAAGACACCGAGCTGACAAGACGCATGCCTCGGCGCTCATAGTAGTGTTTTTTTGTTTGTTTGTTTTTTTTTTTATTTTTGGTTTGGTCGCAGGTCAGGTGACGACGGACGTGGATTGACAATCACCGAATTGAAATATGTTCCGCCAGTGTTAAATGTAAATAAAAGAATTATATTTTTATAGTAAAAATGCCTTTCTCCGCTATTTATACAAGCGTTTTATCCGCAGCACCAGCATACTTTCCAGCAAAGGTCCCTTATGCCTGTCCGTAATAAGGCAAAGACACGACGACCAGCCCCATACGAGTCGATTATAGCAAACGCCATATCAACCCCATTGATGTAAGGGATGTGTCTATCGTTTGATTGTACCTATTTACTATGCCTCCCCACGGGACAGAGTTAGACACCAGGGTCGTTTTTTAACGTGGAGAAAAGGTACAAAAATAAAAATTGTCTCAGTCGTGAAGGATTTCTCCTCCGCCGAAAGAGAACAAGAAATAAAAGTGCAGCATCTGAAGAACAGATACTACACTTTGATCTTGACCTGTTGTAAGGTCTGGTTGCCGTGCCCGGACATAACAGCGGGTTCAAGACCCCCCCTCCCCCAACAAACCAAGTGAATCTCCCCGGCAAACGTGTTACTAAATTTAAAAAAAAAAAAAAAAAATGCTTGCCTTTGTTATCGATTTCTTTCAGAATATATTCTCATTAACCCTAAGCCCTAACCCTAAGTCTGTGTGGCAAAAGCATCCCAAGGAGCCGAGTAGAAAAGAAAGAGAACCGTTTCCACCAGAAACATGTAGTGAGATTCAGACGCGATTCAACGAACGCTAAAAATCAAACGACTCGAATAGCAAACCCTCTTTGTTTCTCTGCGCCGTTTGGGTTCATTTTTTTACCACTTCCAAACGCAAGTAAGTTTTCACATGAACGTGTTAACTCAAAAAATTTTCAACCAATGAAAATCGCTTCAAAATCCAAAGGTAAAAAAAAAATCGCTTCAAACTAGAAAGGTATATGAAAATAATAAGCCAACTCCTATAAAACAAACAACCAAAAACTGAGAGAGACTTCAGGAGCCGGCCGTGTGTTGAATAATGCATGTACGTTTGCTAAGCGCCCTCTCGTGCTCCTAAATCCAAGAGTAACACTACAAACATACCCTCTATTAAATTACCACTAACCTATGGCAAGTGCTCGTCTGAGCTTCAATCTATGATCCCCCTCGCCAAACTTTCACGAAAAACACTCGTTTAGCCAAAACCATTATCAATAATTTCCCACACTCTTTATCTATGCCTAAACCTAAACGTAGATTCCATGAACAAAGCTTCTTTTTAAGAATTGCACACATGTGGAACTCTTCCGATTGTCTGCTTTCCAGCTGACTACAATCTGATTGTCTTCAAGTCCAACATAAGCAAATTCTTGATTAACCGTCCTCCTAAGTAATCCAATTTACAAACTTTCCACTACTTATGATTACTACGCTATAATCCCATTGACTAATGTATACCCATTAACCTTTATCCTCGAGTTGTCCCTGGGCCTTGATAAGCGGTGACTCCTTTGTAAAAAAAAAACGAAAAAAAACTACATACGTTTGACAAAGAACGTCCTAACGAACCGAGAAAGAAATAATGATAGCAGTAGATAGTGGGACTTACAGTAAGTGCTAAGAACATTTTTGTTTAAAAAATGGATGACAGGTTAATTTGCGCGTACGCGCATTTTTGTGACAGAGAGAAATCTACTCCTACATTCTCTAAGTATGTATTTGTTGGAAGAGTCAGTTGGGTCGGATTTAAAATAGGAAATTAGGAAGCCGAATGAAATAGAGTAATAATTTCCAGAGATACGAATACGGTATTGGCAGGAAACGTGGCTATATTGGAATAATTTGCGATGCCTGTTTTTGTGGCAACCGAAGTTTACTCCAAAAGTGTCCAAAATAGAAATGGTTAAAGCGGTTTCTGCACAGATATGCCTGTGCATACTCACGCATGAATTAATAAAAATAAATTAATTAATATTATTAATAAAAATAAATAACAATATTTGGATCAATCAAAGGATTTTCTGGCTTTGTTGGAAATGACCCTTTCTGTGGCCATAATATAGATCACATATGGAGCAAAATCTTTCTTTAATAATGTAGTTGAGCTGAAATTCACGACAGCTCTACTTTGTCATGCCCTGGGACTATTGCTGTCATCTCAACTCACTAAATCACACATTGTCATAAGCATACGCACGCAGACATTAACGAACACACTACACACAGCGTATTAACTCTTTCATTATCGGCCGCTTATCTAAGACACATTTTATAACCAATTCATTGAATTATTCCTAACCTTTCTCATTAAACTTTATTTTTACTATGACAACTGCACATTGGCTCTTATTAATAAATCAAATATAATTTGTATAACTGATTGCTGAAGTTTGGATTACGATTTTCAAATTCATGTAATTAACGACCCTTAAATCATCGATTTCCACTTCTTCGCTATCTCAGCTAAAGAATCGCCCTTGTTTTACAAGGACTCTAAAACTTGACAGACATTCTATGCTTTTCTAGTGATGTGATTTTCCATTGCAAACATATATAAAATACATTGTAACCCTGATATAAGAGACCTGAATATAAGAAAACGGGTATAAGAGAAATTTTCTCTGGTCCCAAATTAGAGCCTGTGTTGATGTACAGTGTAACCCTGGTATAAGAAACCAGTATATAAGTGTAACCCTCATATAAGAGAGAAATATGTATTATATAGTCAGGGATAGAAGGATAATTATATATATGTAGGATTGACATGAAATTCTTAAAGATAAATTAAAATGACCGAAAAATGGGCTGAAATGACTTAAATAAATAAAAAGTAGATGACTTAAAATGGCTTTAATGAACTTAACGATGAATTGAATGACCTTAAGAATGACTTGAATGCTTAAAAAAATAACTGGAATCCTTCAAAAACAACTTGAATGATCTGGTGAATGACTTGAAAGGCTTTGAGACTGACTGGTTGTAAATTGGATGATCATTTTACATTAAATTAATACAGAAAAGTGATTCCCCCACTTTATATCATAAAGTTAGAAACATAAGTACAGCATGTAGTAAGAACAGATACTACACTTTGATCTTGGCAAAAAAAAAAGAAAAAAAAAGAACAGCACCTATTAACAACAGACCTTTGATCTTAACCAAAAAGGCCAAGCACAAAAGTGTTACGGACAGACCGACCGATCGATCGACCGACCGAGAGACTTATAGAGTCGCTTGCACGCGACTAAAAATGTTGGACAATTTATTCTATCTCACCTTTAGGTTAAAATTATCGCCGGACTACGAAAGTACACTAACCACACCCAGAGTCGTAAATCACAGTTAATTAATACAGTTCGGAAGAGTTCATCTGTAGTGCGTGGGGAAATCCCCACAACAATTACCGCTTGAGCTATCCTCAGATGGATAAGAAATAGTTAAAAATGAACCGACTTTAACATATGAGTGAATATATTTGCGCATGCGTACAAATAAAATGTTTAGTCGACTTACGCCTGCCGAGTTTCATTATTTTAACCCCCCCCCCCCAGCAGCTATTGTTTATCGGCTAATTAAAAAAAATCCATAAAACAACGGTTCACAAAAAAATGCAATCATTTGCTCCGCCTCACGCCGCTCTGCAACCTTGCGTCTCGGGGTAGATTCACTTTGAAAAGGTTGAGACAGGCAAGCAAACAGACACAAACACAGACATCGTGAGTTTTATAAATTAGATTTATGCTCTGTTATCTGGTTTCTTTGGTTTGCTTTCTATCAGCATTTTTAATTAATTGCGTCATCGGGATCATGAACGTAGACCCAGTAGATTTGATCCGAACATACTCGCCTTTTCTCACTAACAAAAGACGAGTAACGTCGATATAAGAGACTGCGATTGGCAGTGCAAATTGCAGATTAATACCTTCAATAAAAAGTCGATCGATCATCAATCGCCAACCTTGTGCTGCAATTGATGTCATTCTTTCTGTATGTCCCCATGCATAACATGGACAAAGGGATCAATCATATTAATATCTTTCTAATAAGGCTACGTGGAACATCATCTGGCCGCCATCTTGTCACCTATCTTTCAAGTCCCACTCCTCCTCCTCCACCTCCTCCTCCT
>NC_136510.1:35399279-35471779 GCF_053919585.1 Euprymna scolopes
ATTTATAATATAGACTAGCCTGGGTGCCCGGCGTTGTGTGTTAAGCAAAAAAAAAAAAAAGTATATAAAAAAATTTTTTTAAAAAAGTTGTAGTAGGCAGCCAGGCTCGAACCCAAACTGCGAAGGAAGAAAAGAACGTGGAAAAAAGAGAGAGAGGGGGGGTCGAACTCGAAAACGTAAGATGATTAGTCTTCCTCACTAACTATTAGGCCAAGGAGGATAATGAATTCAATGAGTTGGTAATTAAGTTAGGAATCATAGGAATCGCCACGCTTGTGAAGAAATGAACATTGCTTTAAAACCTGGCCTGGAGCCAGTTAAGCTTCCCGCTTCTGTCTTGGTATTTATTTGCTTCCCCGCGAAAGCAAATTAGACATGAGGTTGCTTTTAATATAGGGGAAGACGAGCTCCCCTCAAAAAGGGGGCACTCTGGCAGTATCTAAATAAATAGTGATTGTCTCAGTATGAAGGATCTCCACTACATCGACCAAGGACTAATTACAGAACAGATATTACCCGTCCGGAAGGCCAGGCACTTGCGTTTGCTTCGAATAGTTTCGCTTTATTTAATCAAGAAAAACAAACACTCGAAACAAGAGACTTTTTTAAAACTCGATCAAAAAAAAAAAAAAAGATAGAGATAATGTCCGTTTGCAAATTTGAGATATTATGATCTAGGTAGTATGCAACAACTTCTGACCGATGCCAGAATCCCGAAACAAAAAGCCTTTTGTGGACATACACAAACGCTCGTTCCCATTTTACCTTTTATATAATAGACTAGCCTGTGTGCCCGGCGTTGTCCGGGTGTTTGGATGTGTGTGTTGAGCTAAAAAAAAAAAAAAGTGGTAATAGGCAGGCAGGCTCGAACCCGTACCGCGAGAAGAAAGAGAAAGAAAATCTGACGTCTTACCCCTACTTCATGACGCGACCGGAAGTTCGGAACGTTGAAATTAGTAAAGCTATTCCAACCCATACGATGACTTGCTAAAATGTTGGCGAAAAAATCGACCCCTCCTTGTATAAAACGGCCGAGTTTAGGGTGAAGGAATTAATGTCTTTGGCTAATTTTTCGATATTTGTCACCCGAGATGTCGAGTTTCAAAATAATATCGATCTTATCAGGATCTGTCGCCTCTGTCGAAAGTTTTTGCAAGACATGCATACATTTAAACATCTAGGTGAGATTTATATTATAGACTAGCCTGGGTGCTCAGCGTTGCCCGAATATTTTGAGGTGTGTTTTGAGCAAACAAAAATAATTGGTAGTAGGAAGGCAGGTTTGAACCCGTACCGCAAAGGAGGAAAAGAACGTGAAAAAAAAAAAAAAAGAAAAACGGGACATATTTGCTGTTGCACCTATCGCCAAATCGGAACTTGCGTTGGTTTAAATTAAGGCTAGTCAATCGAAAAGAAGTGATAACTTTTGAAAATATTGGCGAAAAAAAGCGACCCCTCCTTGTAGAAAAGTGCCAAGTTGAGGGTTAAGGAATTAATGTTTTTGGCCAATTTTTCGATATTTGTCGAAGTGTCGAGCTTCAAAATGATATCGATCTCTTGAAAATCCGTCGCCTCTGTCGAAAGTTTTAGGCAAACATACATACATACAGGTCAAATTTATATTATAGATCATATATTACGAGGAATAATTTGCCCGATGGACTGATTGGCAGCAAAAATTAAATTAAATTAAATTTCAAATTAAATGAGAAAATTAATAAAGATAATGTCGTTCATCAAATTCCGTCCGTATTTGTTTACAATATCACGTCAGCTGATATTTGGCCTTGACGATGAATTCCCTGGAAAAGTCACTTCTGATTAACGTTTAGTTTTAAAATATGCAAGAGAAGAAATGATTTACGGCGATTTAAAATGGTACCTCTTCTATTATCGCAAATTGGACTCATTAATAGGGAAAATTTAAAAATAAAATGATGTACACCAGGGATTAAACAGGGGGAACATTTAATCTGTAGTTGAACGCTCTACAACTAGGCTATATCTGCAGATGTAAATATTTTTTTTTTTTTAAAGAAATCATTTGCTAAGATTTTATTATCTCCTTTGCCGGTGTAACGTATAAAAATTCCTCTGTAAAAATTCTTCATTTTGTCTATAAGAAAAAAACTATTTTTAGGATCGGAATTTTTCAATATTTGATATTATTTGATAGATTTTTTACAAAACGCATCTAAGAACACTGCCAAACATATGAATTACCTTTGTGTGAAATTTGCAAAAGAGAACCTTATCAGTTTGAGAGCCTATGAGAAAGAAACACACACAAAGTGATTATTATATAATATTAAAGATAAAGATGAATCGATATAAAGTTAAGATTTACTTTTTCTCGTTCTGACATTGATATTAAAAGCTTTCTTTTTCTATTTAAAAATTATTAAAACAAACTACTGTTTCGCTGTTTCACAACTCATCAGTGCGGCTAGACAGCAACTAGCTCAAACCAGGTTCGAAACCCGATAGCTTCTAACCGTTGTGCTATACGGCTGCTACTATGCGGGCAGTGAATTAACAATGTTTTGACATTGTCCAAATACCTAAGCTCAATTTGTTTATATATATATATATGGTAGCGTCCTTGACGGACTATAGATACCCGCTATAAGGATGCTTGCACGTAAAATTTTTTGCGCAATCCCCGAGTCGGCATTGTTAAATATTAATTACAAGTGGAGGTGCGGAAAGACTGGAAAAAATGCCGAGATAAGCAGAGAGCACATACAGCGCCTAAAGTCCCCATATATATATAGAGAGAGAGAGAGAGAGAGTAATTTATAAAATATACATGGCGATTAAGCTACACTGAATATTCTGCGTAGCTTAATCGCCATGTATATTTTATAAATTACTAACTAGCTCTACCTACGTATTGAGCACTTTTGAAGTAAATACTTAAAGTTTACGCATAAATCTATACTTTCGTATATAAAATTTATGTGAGTAAATGAAGTAGTTATATATATATACATATATATATATATATATATATATATATATATATATATATATTCGGACTAATTTAAATTTGTTGGCGTTTTTTTTTTACCGATATAAACAACATCGAAATATATGAATAGGTCACCCCTTATTTTTTGACAAAAAAAAAAACAAAAAAACGTGTATTTAAGTTATGAATCATCGTAGCTTATTTGGGAACACCAGACTGCGGATGCTGGTGTCATGAGTTCGGTCTGAACCCACGCTGATTATGTCTGAAAGCTAAAAACATGCATGTCGATAGGTATACATTTTATGCACGTAATAATATTTAATAATAAAACTATATAAATACGTTCTATAAAAATAAGGGGCGACTCATTCATCTATATATGCATATATATATATAAATAACAGAAAGAACTTATAACTAAAAAAAAAAAAAAAAATTAAAAAACGCTAAGGTAGCGGGGAACAAAATAACAGCGTTTCGATGTTGTTAATACTGCTAAAAAACGCCAACAACAAATCTTGCGTGTATATATATATATATATATATATATATATATATATATATATATATATATATATATATATAATTATTTACTATGATAATTAAATAGCTATAAACACTAGTGTTTCGTCCTTTCGGGAATCATCAGTGCAGGGTGTCACGATTAACGCCACTCGAGAAATTCGAACCCCGGCAACAGAAGTCATGTCTGGCTTCATTAGCAAGGACCCGAACCATTCAACTGCCGCCAATCATGGGAGATACAGTTGAAATTAAACAATTATTCTTATTAAATGCTTTTAACGTTAGTCAGTGTGATCTAATCATTATATGACAGTATACGCATATGAGCTAAGTTGACCGACTTATTACAATTGAAAGTACTCAACAATAAGAAACAAGTTTCTTAAAGGAGCTGACAATTATTTACTATGATAATTAAATACTTACAGACACTAGTTTTTTCATCCTTTCGGGAATCATCAGAGCAGGGTGTTACGATTAACGCCAGTCGAGATATTCGAGCCCCGCAACAGAAGTCATGTCTGGCTTCATTAGCAAGGACCCGAACCATTCGACTACCATCAAAACACATCACATTTAATGTGATGATTAATATTATTTTTATTGTTACCATTATTATCATTATCGATTTCACTCATATGATTAGTTATTTGTAAAGTAACCCTTGCAATAATCATCGCTGTGAATTTTATTATAACTTTTCTTGCTATTGTCATGAGGTTTATTGTTGTTATTATTATTATTATTATTATTATTATTATTATTATTATTATTATTATTATTATTATGTTAGTGTACAAGATTCAATTAGAAATTTATTTATCTTCAAAGTGAACTTTTATAAATTTTGCAAAGTAAAGTATAAAAATTTAATTTAAATTGAATCAAAAAATTACCTTGGATTTATTTTATGTAATGTACATTTTGTTGCAATTTAAAAACATTATCTTTCCTCTAGCAATTAATGCTATACATATAAAATTTTCAATGATTTTTTTAAGTGCAACAGAATGTACATTACATAAAATAAATCCAAGGTAACTTTTTGATTCAATTTAAATTAAATTTTTATGCCTTACTTTGTAAAATTTATAAGAGTGCACTTTGAAGATAAATAAATTTCAAACTGAATCTTGTACCTTTATTTAAAAATAATAAGCCTAGAGTAAAAACATTTTGTTTAAGAATTTTCATGCCTTGGATGACATGCTTTTCGAACTTATATATATATATATATACGAGCTGTACCCTGGAACGCTTTGGTGTAATGGAAGAATCTCCATCACCGTGGTTTTAGCACCCGGCAATCTACCAAAGAAATATGTTGTTATATACGAACGTGAGACGGACGTCCCCCACCAAAAAAAAAAGAAGAAAAAGGAAGAAGACTGAGAAAAAAATGGGTTAAAAGAAATAAACGATGGAAATAGAGAGAAAGGCATCGAACAAAGCGAAATGTAACGGAAATGATTTATGATATGTTTATTTAAAAAAAAAATTAAAGAGATTGGAAAGACAGCGAACAAAGAGCAAAGAAACGGAAGAAAAAGGAAAGATTAGTTTAGTGTAAAAAAAAAAAAATCCGGCTGTCTTACAAAGTAAGAAATGATGTTAAACTTGCCGAAGGAAGAGGAAAAACGGAAAGAGAGAAAAAATAACAAAAGAAAATGGAACGATCGGCAAAAAAAAAAAAAAAAAAAAAAAACAGAGAAAAGAAACATACAAAACCCAAATAAAAAATAATATAAAAAATCAAAAGAAACGATGTTATAAATGGCGTAGAACACAAAATAAACGGAATTGAAGTAAAAAATAATTTTTATTTTAAGGAAAGCAAATATAGAATTGTTGTTTTTGTTTTTTTTTAATTTTATTTTGAATCAACGTAAAAGTCAGCATGATGCGCTTCACCTAAATTGCAGTCCAGTTTTTTTTATAGAGACCTAACCCGGTGTTCGTCCGTAATTGTCTCCTGTGAACGGTCACGGCCCGTGTAAATGGGTGGCGGTGCAAGTATGAATTTATTAGAGAGAGAAGAATTTACTACTTCCATTGATCGTAAGCGGTTTTGGCAGTGAACTTTCACCAGATAAAATATAGGAAGCTCCGATCAGCGAGTTAGTGGATAGGTAATATGCCTATGACACATCTCAGATAGCGCGATGCAGTTTGTGTACAGTACATCTGCATGAAATCTCTAGATTTTAAATCCTATTAAGGTCAACCTCTGAGGGGAAAAATGAGTTCATTATATATATATATATATATATATAAGATAAAAAGATAAATGGATAGAAGAATAGAAGATAGATAGAATAGAGGAAGATAGATAGAAGATAGAAGAAGATAGATAGATAGATAGATAGATAGATAGATAGAAGATAGATAGAAGAAGAATAGATAGATAGGTAGAAGATAGAAGAAAGATAGAATAGAAGATAGATAGAAAGAAGATAGAAGTGAAGAAGAGAAGATGTGTGTGTGTGTGTGTGTGTGTGTGTGTGTGTGTGTGTGTGTGTGTGTGTGTGTGCGTGTGTGTGTGTGTGTGCATAGATGAATGAATCGCTCCTTACTTTTTATGGGATGTATTTACTTAAATTATTAAATATTATTATGTGCATATGATGCATACTCATGGACATGCATGTTTCTAGCTTACAGCCGTCATCAGCATGGGTGAGAATCGAACACATGACATCAGTAATTGCAGTTCGGTGTTCTACCAAATCAGCTACGATGATTCACCACTTGAATGCACGGTTTTTTATCGTTTTTAAATTTAAGATTTTTAATTAGCATTTTTTTAGTGATAGCAACAATTTCGAACCCCTGTTATTTACATTAGAGTTACATTAGAGTTTTTTTTTAAGAGCTATAACCTCTATTTATTATAAGTCTCGAAATAAAGACGAAACATTGATGAGCTCATAACTCGATTTGTTCCGTTTTATTTCTCTATTTTGTCGGAATACTATTTCCTTTATTATTGTGTGTGTGTGTGTGTGTGTGTGTGTGTGTGTGTGTGTGTGTGTGTGGTAGACGACGAAACAGGTGTCAGTGGATAATTATATTTTAAAAACAATATATATGCCGCTCCTCAATTGGGAGTACCAAATTGGTTAAAGGGAAAATTATTCCCAACTCCCATTTAGGTAAAAATGCACTTTCGTAAATAATTGAATTCATTCAAAACGTATCGCAAAGACAAAATAACACACACACACACACACACACACACACACACACACACACACACACACACACACACACACACACACACACACACACACACATATATATATAAGATTTATTGTTGGTATTTTTTAGCGATATTAACAATTTGGAAACGCTTTTATTTTTATTTTTTTCGCTAACTTAGCCGTTTTTAAGAGCTATAAGCTCTTATTGTTATTCACATGTCTATATGAATGGATCGCTCTTATTTTTTATAGGACGTATTTATTTATTTATTTCATTTAATATTCTTTTACGTGCATAAAAATATGCCTATGGACACGCGTGTTTCTGGCTTTTAGCCTTCAGCACAGGTTAGGATCGAACTCATGCATGTTAAATAATATATCTATATATATAAATATATATATATATGCGTGTGTGTGTATGTGTTTGGTCTGATGACGTGTTGTCACTGAATTGGGATTCCACTGAAACATGTATGCACATATGTAACCAATAATGTTTGCATAATAAGCAATCTATATACCAGCTAAGTGCATTGATCACTTTTTTATAATCACGCGAGTTTCATTGGATTTATATCTAGGAAACCAATCGATACAACCATTATATATATATATATATATATATATATATATATATATATATATATATATATATATATAAGGGGAGACTAAAACTTGCTGCTATAGTTTCAAATGATCTTAAATAACAGCAAGGGGAGACTTGATTCCAAATATTTCTCATATGTTATATCTCCCCTCTTTTGGAAATGGAGTACGATTATGAATATCTCCAGTATCAAATAATCTTTATAGACTGTGAAATTTACTTTACGTATGAAAATCAAAGAGGGGAGATATAACAGAAATATTTGCAACTTTTTGGAATCAGGTCTCCCCTTGCTGTTATTTCAGATCATTTGAAACCATAGCAGCAACTAGGAAAACTAATGACTATGATTGAAACATTGGTAAAGATGCAGTATCTTTCCACCCTTAAAAATATCTTTAAAATTACCACTATTAAAAGGTATTCGAGGATGCTTAAAACGAAAATAACGTTTAAAATTCCAGGAAACGAGTAATTTCCAAGATATGAAGAAATCATAGTTTTTAAAAGTGTGAACCCTTTTCTATATGAAGTTAACGTAAAATGGACACTCACTTTATAGCTACCTTTTTGTGAGCGTGAGGCGTGTGTTGTTTCCAGTCGTCCAGCACTTCTCCTTGCCACTGGACTCAAAAAGTGCCGATTCAGGAGAGGTGAGGTTAGAGGTTGGATAGAGGTAACACGGGCACTTACAAACTGTCTAAACAGAAACCGACAGTAAAAAGCCACAGTAAAAATAAACCGTCAGTAAAAGAACGAACAAAAAACGAACTAAACTAACTTTCTTTATATAATCTCCTAGTCGATCCAATGCAAATGGTGTCATATCCAATTACCATGGGTGGGCAACACTATAAAGTCAGTAGATCAACCAGTTGCAGATTTCTGGCTTGAACGGCCGCTACAAAGAATTCCATCTCTTCACCTCTCCACATCGAGTTCTGGAAAGTAAAAATTATTACTATATATATATACTAAATATAATTATCCACTGACATGCGTTTCGTCGTCCATGACTCATCAGAGTGGCTGAATCTAGCAAGATTCGAAGTCGGGACCCCATCTCGCTAGATTCAGCCCCTCTGATGAATTGTAGTCAACGAAACATAATAATATAATTATATTAAAAAAAAAAATAATAATTTTAAAAATACAAACAAACAATATATATGCCGTTCCTCGTTTGGGGGTACCAAGTTGGTAAAAGGGAAAATTATTCCCAACTCGCATTTAGGTAAAAATGCACTTTCGTATAAATAATTGAATTCATTCAGAAAGTATCGCAACACAAAAACAAATAAATAACATCGTATATATATATATATATATATATATATATATATATATATATATATATATATATATATATATATATAACTACAAGAAACCTTCTCTACCACCAATAGCAATGGCCAAGAACACATTGCCTGAAAGTACTTCTTTTAAACTCCAAGGCCTAACGTTTACAGGGAATATGAACTGGAATAGATACATTGAGAGCATTGCCAAGACTGCTGCAAGGAAGGTTGGCTCCCTCTACCGTGCTAGAAAACTACTTACGCGTGACAGTATCCTATACCTCTATAAGGCAACCATTCGCCCATGTATGGAGTACTGTTGTCACATCTGGGCTGATGCATCTGCTGCTTGTCTCTCGCTCCTGGACAGGGTTCAAAAGAGAGTCGCCAACCTGATAGGTCCTTAACTGTCATCTAGGCTTCAGCCTCTGTCCCATCGACGAGATGTTGCATCCCTCTGCCTGTTCTACAAATACTTTAATGGTGAATGCTCTGACGAACTGCAAACACTTGTACCTCCCCGACGTAACTACCCCCGACAAACCCGACAAGCTACTAAGTCTCATCCCTTTACAGTAGAGATCCCTAGGTGCAAGAAAGCCTTTTACTCCAATAGTTTCTTCCCCAGAACTGCAGGTCTTTGGAACTCCCTTCCGGGATTCTGCTTTCCCAACTGCAATGATATGCAGAAGTTCAAGTGTAATGTTAACAAACATCTTTCTACTCTTCTCCCTTCATAATGACCCCGCTAATTAAGTCCCTAATAGTAGCCCCCTGCTTCAAAGTGGCACTGTGCCTTGTTTGGGGTGAAAATTGAATAAAAAAAAATAAATAAATAAAAATATTTATATAGGGTGACCCAAAGAAACGGACCCGTGTACACTTCATTAATTAGAGTTGGGGCCGTTTTTGGGGTCACCTTGTATATGTGTGTGTGTGTGTGTGTGTGTGTGTGTGTGTGTGTGTGTGTGTGTGTGTGTGTGTGTGTGTGTGTGTGCGCGCGCGCGAGCGGATGTGCATTGGTTTTTATTCATAAGCAAAGGATATTTAATATTGTAATTATTTGCAGTCGAGTCTGAAGGCGTACACAAGTTGAAATTGATAATAACAACGATAACACTTATAATGATAATAAATTTTATAAGATGTTTAAAATTCCATTAGGATCGTTTCAATGCTCTTGGCAACGCCTCAGACGGTGGAGGCTCTTCTCTTTGGCGAGATGGTGAAATACTAGTCGGACGGTTTAGAAATATGCCAAGGGCTTTCAAACGATAGTAATTGAAGTTTTAAACTCAGATAAATATTTGAGGGTAAAAGTACAGAAAACAATAAATGAAACGCTCCAATTATATATATATATATATATATATATATATATATATATATATATATATATATATATAATTTAAAGGAGATTAGAACAATAGTCTAAAGAGCTGAGTGTATTTTAATGTAACAGTGAAATTACTAGTTTAATTAAAATACAGGAAATAGAAAGTGCTCGTTGTAATTTAGATATATAATAAGCTCGATAGTTAAATGTCTTAGAGCTAATTCAATATTAAGTAATGTGATTTATAATTTAAAATTTAAAAATTTAAATTTTAAATTATAAATCACATTACTTTATATATTTATATATATATATATATATATATATATATATATATATATATATATATATATTATAATCCCCAAAACCTCTGACCTTGATGGCGGGGAGACTAAAACTTGCTGCTACGGTTTCAAATGATCTGAAATAAAAGCAAAGGGAGACTTGATTCCAAATATTTCTCATATGTTATTATCTCCCCTCTTTTGAAAATAGTGTACGATTATTATTATTCCCAGTATCAAATAATCCTTATACACTGTGAAATTTACTTCATGCATGGAAACCTAAGATTGAAGATATAAAATATGAAATATATTTGGAATCAAGTCTCCCCTTGCCGTTTTTCAGATCATTTGAAACCATGACAGCAAGTTTTAGTCTTCCCTCCATCAAGGCCAGAGGTTTGGGGGAAATATCAGATATTTTGTAATTCATATGCAAAACTAGGAAAACCAATGACTAAGACTGAAACATTTTATGGCTGTACAAAAGTGCTAAAAATAGGCTCTGAATGATGGATTATCCCTTTAATGTGCAAGCTTAAGGGCAAATGTCACATAGCCCTCTAGACAATTCAGGTCACTACCCTTCTAATGAGCCTTCATTTGTTAAATTCTGATCAATAATAGCTGAGATTTGGAATTTATAACATTGCAAAACCGGGTGGTGTGTATATATATATATATATATATATATATATATATATATATATATATATATATATATATATATATATATATATACACACACACAAGTAGCCAAATTGAATATTGAAATGCTCATATCTTTGGTTCTATACAGCGAAACTACATGAACATTTCCAGGTTTTTCGAAGATTATGATACTATTCATTGGTTAAAATTTATGAAAATTGGCAAAAACAAAAAAAAAAACTATATTTTCAAACCAATAACATATGGACAAATTTGAATGTAGGCCTGCTTCAGTTTTGCGGCTTTGGTTTTTTTTTCTTTGCTTCGCTGTCTCGCCTATATAATATATATATATATATATATATATATATATATATATATATATATATATATATATATATATATGTAGTAAATGTTTCATATATATATATATATATATGTATATATATAGTTAATGTTTCATATATATATATATAGTTAATGTTTCATATATATATAGTTCATGTTTCATATATAGTTCATATATAGTTCATGTTTATATATATATATAAATATATATATATATATATATATATATATAGTTCATGTTTCATATATATATAGTTCATGTTTCATATATATATATATATATATAGTTCATGTTTCATATATATATAGTTCATGTTTCATATATATATAGTTCATGTTTCATATATATATAGTTCATGTTTCATATATATATAGTTCATATTTCATATATATAGTTCCGTTTCATATATATATAGTTCAGGTTTGATATATATATAGTTCATGTTTCATATATATATAGTTCAGGTTTCATATATATATATATATATATATATATATATATATATATATATATAGTTCATGTTTCATATATATATACATATATATATATACATATATATAGTTCATGTTTCATATATATATACATATATAGTTTAGGTTTCATATATATATATATATATATATATATATATATATATATATAGTTCATTTTTGATATATATATATATATATATATATATATATATATATATATATAGTTCATGTTTCATACATATATATAAATAGTTCATGTTTCATATATATACATGTATATATATATAGTTCATGTTTCATATATATATATATAAATAGTTCATGTTTCATATATATATAAATAGTTCATGTTTCATATATATATATATAAATAGTTCATGTTTCATATATATATATATATATATATATATATATATAAATAGTTCATGTTTCATATATATATATATATATATATAAATATTTCATGTTTCATATATATATATATATATATAAATATTTCATGTTTCATATATATATATATATATATATATATATATATATATATAGTTCATGTTTCATATATATATAGTTCATGTTTCATATATATATATATATATATATATAGTTCATGTTTCATATATATAGTTCATGTTTCATATATATATATACTTCATGTTTCATATATATATATATACTTCATGTTTCATATATATATATATACTTCATGTTTCATATATATATATACTTCATGTTTCATGTATATACATATACTTCATGTTTCATATATATACATATACTTCATGTTTCATATATATATATATATATATATATATATATATATATAGAGAGAGAGAGAGAGAGAGAGAGAGAGAGAGTTTATGTTTCATATATATAAATAGTTCATGTTGCATATATATATATAATAAATCATGCTTCATATATATATATATATATATATATATATAGTTCATGTTTCATACATATATATAAATATACAAATATAGTTCATGTTTCATATATATAGTTCATGTTTCACATATATATATATATATATATATATATATATAGTTCATGTTCATATATATATACATAAATTGTTCATGTTTCATATATATATATATATATATATATATATATATATATAGTTCAGGCTTCATATATATATATAGTTCATGTTTCATACATATATATAGTTCAGGTTTCATATATATACATAGTTCAGGTTTCATATATATATTGTTCAGGTTTCATGTATATATATAGTTCAGGTTTCATATATATATTGTTCAGGTTTACTGTATATATATATATATATATATATATATATACATATATAGTTCATGTTTCATATATATATATATATATATATATATATAGTTCATGTTTCATATATATATATATATATATATATATATATATATATATATAGTTAATGTTTCATATATATATATAGTTCATGTTTCATATATATATATATATATATATATAGTTCATGTTTCATATATATATATATATATATATATAGTTCATGTTTCATATATATATATATATATAGTTCATGTTTCATATATATATATATATATATATAGTTCATGTTTCATATATATATATATAATTCAGGTTTCATATATATATATATATATATATATATATATATATATATAGTTCAGGATTAATATATATATATAGTTAAGGTTTCATATATATATCTATATATATTTATATATATATATATATATATATATATAGTTCAGGTTTCATAAATATATATATATATATATATATATATATAGTTCAGTTTTCATATATATATATAAGTCAGGTTTCATATATATATATATATATATATATATATATATATATATATATATATATATATATAGTTCAGTTTTCATATGTATGTATATATAGTTCAGGTTTCATATATATATATATATATAGTTCAGGTTTCATATATATATATATAGTTCAGGTTTAAAATATATATATATAGTACAGGTTTAAAATATATATATATAGTACAGGTTTAAAATATATATATATATATATATATATATATATATATATATATATATATATATATATATAGGTCATGTTTCATACGCATATATATAGTTCATGTTTCATATACATATATATAGTTCATGTTTCATATATATAGTTCATGTTTCATATACATATATATAGTTCATGTTTCATATATATATATATAGTTCATATATATATATATTGTTCATATATGTAGATATAGTTCATATATATATATATATATATATATATATATATATATAAACATTGTCCATATATGTATATATATAGTTCATATATATATATATATATATATATATATATATATATAGTTCAGGTTTCATATATATATATATATATACTTCATATATATATAGATATATATATATACTTCATATATATATATAGTTTATATATGTATATATAGTTCATATGGATGTATATATATATTGTTCATATATGTATATATATAGTTCATATATGTATATATATATAGTTCATATATGTATATATATAGTTCATATATATATATATATATATAGTGCATATATATATATATATATATATATAGTTCATATATATATATATATAGTTCATATATATATATATATATAGTTCAGGTTTCATATATACATATATAGTTCATGTTTCATATATATATATATATATATATATATATATGCATATATATAGGTCATATATATATAGAGTTCATGTTTCATATATATATATATATATATATATATATATATTGTTCATGTTTAATATATATATATATATATATAAATATATTGTTCATGTTTAATATATATATATATATATATATATATATTGTTCATGTTTAATATATATATATATATATATATAGTTCATGTTTCATATACATATATATATATATATATGTATATATATAGGTCATATATATATAGAGTTCATGTTTCATATATATATATATATATATATATAGGTCATATATATATATTGTTCATGTTTAATATATATATATATATATATATATATAGGTTATAAATATATATATATTGTTCATGTTTCATATATATATATATATATATATATATATATTATTCATGTTTCATATATATATATATATATCGTTCAGGTTTCATATATATATATATATATATATAGGTCATATATATATATTTTCATGTTTCATATATATATATAGGTCATATATATATATATATTGTCCATGTTTCATATATATCTATGTATATTGTTCATGTTTAATATATATATATATATATATATATATATATATGTATATTGTTCATGTTTCATATATATATATATATATATATATATATATATATATATATATAGTGCATATATATATAGTTCATATATATATTTAGTTCATATATATATAGTTCATAACTATATATATATATATATGCACTATATATATATATATGGACTATATATATATATATATTCGATCTATATATATATATATACGAACTATATATATATATATGAACTATATATATATATGAACTATATATATATATGAACTATATATATGTATATATATGAACTATATATATATGAACTATATATTGATATATATGAAACATGAACAATATATATATATATATGAACTATCTATATATATAGTTTATACATATATATAGGTCATTTATATATATACATATATATATATATAGTTCATATATATATATACATATATATATATATAGTTCACATATATATATATATTTAGTTCATATATATATAGGTCATATATATAGTGCATATATATATAGTTCATGTATATATATATATAGTTCATGTATATATATGTATAGTTCATATATATATATATATAGTTCATATATATATATATATATAGTTCATATATATATATAGTTCATATATATATATAGTTCATATATATATATGTATATATATATATATGGTTCATATATATATAGTTCATATATACATATATATATACTTCATATATACATATATATATGTATATATATAGTTCATATATACATATATAGTTCATATATACATATATATATATATATATATATATATATAGTTCATATATACATATATAGTTCATATATACATATATATATATATAGTTCATATATACATATATATATAGTTCATATATACATATATATATATAGTTCATATATACATATATATATATAGTTCATATATACATATATATATATAGTTCATATATACATATATATATAGTTCATATATACATATATATATATATATAGTTCATATATACATATATATATATATATAGTTCATATATACATATATATAGTTCATATATACATATATATATAGTTCATATATACATATATATATAGTTCATATATACATATATATATAGTTCATATATACATATATATATATATATATATATATATATAGTTCATATATATATAGGTCATATATAGATATAGTTCATATATAGATATAGTTCATATATATATATAGTTCATATATATATATATATATATATATATATATATATAGTTCATATATATATATATATAGTTCATATATATATATATATAGTTCATATATATATATAGTTCATATATATATATATATAGTTCATATATATATATAGTTCATATATATATATATAGTTCATATATATATATATAGTTCATATATATATATATATATATAGGTCATATATATATAGTTCATATATATATATATATATATAGGTCATATATATATAGTTCATATATATATATATATATATATATAGGTCATATATATATAGTTCATATATATATATATATAGTTCATATATATATATATATATATATATATATAGGTCATATATATATATAGTTCATATATATATATATATATATATATATATATATATATATAGGTCATATATATATAGGTCATATATATATATAGTTCATATATATATATATATATATATAGGACATATATATATATATAGGTCATATATACATATATATATATATAGGTCATATATATATATATATATATATATATATATATAGGTCATATATATATATATGTGTAAAAGATTTAGAAGACTGTCACAAATCAATAAGTACATATATATATATATATATATTTATATATATATTCTTATATATATTTATTCAGTTGTATGGTAAAATGTCTTACTTGTATGCCCATGCGACGTATTCCATTATTAATTTCGGAAAAACTTTCCCTTTTCAAATGGTGTTCATAACAGGTCGATTCAAAGCATGCTGAATGAAGGATCGGAAGTTTTGAATGAATGAATAAATGTGGTCATTTTTTTTCTTACATATATATATATATATATATATATATATATATATATATATATAAGCATGGCTGATTGAACACGACAGAGTTATTCTTTTTTCTGATTTTCCTGGATATCTTTTCCATTCGCCAAGAGGTCGTTTTTTATTTCAGCCGGCATGTGTATAAAATGGCGCTCAAAACTTGTTGCTCAGCCATATTCTTCCCAAGCGCTTTCTATCGGTTCATCCGATTATCATCGGGAAAGTATTGTTGTTGTTTTCGTTTTCTTTTCTTTTGGGGCTTGGTATATTCATAGTTCCTTTTTTTGTTTTTGTTTTTTTACCGGATCTCATTTAACACCGAGACAAATATATTAACAGTATTTAATAACTAACAGGAAACTGAATAAATAAACTATAAAATAAGAAAATCGAAATTAACAATATAAATAATTCGCTCCAAACCATTGTGCACCCATATTTATAACCCCGAAAAAAATAAAATAAATGAATAAATAAAACTATAAATATACGAAGCTTCAAAGGAAAGGGGGGAAAAACGATAAAACAGGAGGTTGTAAGGAAACAATGGGGGTGCTTTCGGGTGTTTTACAAGAATTTCTGGTACTTTTATATCATACAAATCAAAAATATTGAATTTCAAGTAAAACAACAGATACCTACATAATGCTCATCTTGTAAATAGTAACATATCCTAAAATTATTGTAAACGATAAAGTAGAAAATATAATTTTTAATAAAAATCTGTTTTCGACAAAGTTTGTCTGGGGAAACAAATTTTTGTCCGACATTTTTAATTACGTTCATCACATGACATAAGCAGCAGAACTTAATCCCCCCCCCCCGCTTTCAACTTCTCTCTTTTTCCAGTGAGCGTAATACAGTGATTCCCCCCTCCTTCTTTCTTTCTCATTAATAATTATTTTTTTACCTAATCGTTTTTGTTTTTTGTTTTGTTTTACTTTTGGATATGCTACTGTTTGAGACATGACAGTTACGTAGGCACCATTTGTTTCACTTGAAATTAAATATATTTTTCGTTTGTATAATATAGAAGCGCCGAATTTCTCTTATATTATAGAAAGGGCCGCTGTCAAAGAATTCTGTGTGAGGAGAAAACGAACAGGGAGTAAAAGTAATTGCTATCTTATTTTTATTTATTTATTTGGCCATGGCCTGGTTTTTTTTTTTTTTAACCAAATTATTTTTAAATAGGAGTTTGAAAGTTAAATTTACTTTTTTCAGTGTTTGTTCATTAAATTATCAACTGAACCAAATTATTATGAGAATATTATGGAAATAAATGTATCTTTACATCGTCAACGCTCTGATCCACAACTGGCATCAACTGAAATGAAAGGCTCTCGTCTTGGGGAGGCTTCATGTTTTGACAAGCTTCTGGGTTTCACCTTTACTCCTGATCTGAAATGGAACACGTGCATCAAATTCATTGCCAAGGTCTCTGGGAAAATGGTGGGATCCTTCTATCGATTCAGTAGATATCTCCCCGCTGACGCAATTCTCTACCTATATAAGAGCCAAGTGTGTCCAAGGATGAAGTACTGTTGCCACATCTGGGCAGGAGCTGTTAGGAAGAACTTATCCTGCCTTGATAGAGTTCAAAATAGACTTCGTAGCCTAGTAGGGGATGCCCTTTTCTCTTCCCTTCAACCTCTTTCTCACAGAAAAGACGTCGCGAGCCTGTCTCTGCTTTATCGGTATTTTCATGGCAAGTCTATGGTCCCCCCCCCCTGCCAAACTTACACGAAAAAAAAACCCGTCTAGCTGAAATCACTATCAATAATTTCCCCCACTCTTTATCTGTTCCTAAACGTAGATTCCATGAATAAAACTTCTTTCTTAGAACTGCACACCTGTGGAAGTCTCTTCCGTTTGCCTGCTTTCCAGCTGACTACAATATGGTTGTTTTCAAGTCCAACGTAAACAAATTCTTGATGAGCTGTTCCGTTTACGTAATCCATTTACCAAATTTCCACTTTCCACTACTAACGATTACTATATCCTCGAGTGGCCTCTGGACCTTGATAAGGTGTAACTATATATATATATATATATATATATATATATATATATATATATATATTACTAGCAAAAGTACCCGTCGTTGACTGGGTTTAAAAACAGTCTACAGAAAATGGATTCTGGTTTATGAAAGTATGATAGGTTATGAAAAGGAAGGGTTGTAAAGAGACAGCTTCGAATTTGGGGGTATCAAAACCAAAGCAAAATATGATGGAAGTAAAAATAAAATAGATAAACCCCATAATTTATTATACCATACCTGTTCACACTGAAACACTTATCACAATATTCTGTGGATCTATATTTAAAAACCTTGTTAAACTTTGTGACATATTTCCATTCTATGGAGGTCAGGCGCGAACGAACACCCCATAATTTTATTATACCATATTTCTTCAAACTGAAACATAACTATCAAAGTATACTTACGCAGATAGATATGAAACGTCTTTATTAAAGTTTGTGCCTATTTCCATTCTATGGAGGCCAGGCGCGAACACAGACCCCACAATGTTATTATACCATCCCTATTTAAGTTAAAACATACTTATCAAAGTATTATTATATACATCTATATCAAAAACACTCGTAAACGTTTTTTTTTTAATTTTTAAATTTTTCATTTCCATACTTTGTGGACCGGGCGCGAACGCAGACCCCACAATTTTAATGAACCACCGTTCTGCCAGCTACATCTTCTATCATTATATGTAATCCTTTTTTTTTTAAATAGTAAACCACATAGGAGCCTATTCGGTACCAGACACACACACACACACACACACACACACACACACACACAGCTTTATATTATATATATATATTATATATATATATATATATATATATATATATATATATATATATATATTATATATATATATGTGTGTGTGTGTGTGTGTGTGTGTGTGTGTGTGTGTGTGTTTGTATTAGTCTATTTATTATACAAACAGTATTAGCTACATATGTGCATACATGTTTCAATGGAATCTCAATTTTACAGAGACCCAACACATCAGACCGAAAAAAAAAAAAGGAGCGACTTTTTCGGTCTGATGAATTCTCTCTCTCTCAACTGATATTCTACTGAGACATGTATGCACATATGTAACCGATAATGTTTGTATAATAAACAGACTATATACCAGCCCTGTCCTCCACTGACAACTCATTAATAAACAAACTATTTTCAGTGGATCTACATCTAGGAAAGCAAACTATACAATCATTTTGTATATATATATATATATATATATATATATATATATATATATATATATATATATATATATATATATATATATATATACTAGCATTTCAGCCCGGCGTTGCCCCGGTGTTTTGAGGTGTATGTTGAGCAAAAAAAAAGGTCAATTTTTTAAACTTTGACCCCTATTATGACTCCTTAATATTTATTGTTTTGGGCTCAAATCAAGTTAGATCCATGTCCAAGGAACCTATATCTAAAATTTCAAGCGTTTAGACCCAAAATTGGCGGAGAAGTTTGGTAGAGTTCTCAAAGGTCAAATCGTTGAACTTTGACCCCATAACAGCCAAATTTCTGGCCGACAACTGATTACAAAGATTTTCCCAAATTTCATTACCCTGTATATCAAATTTCGAGTCTGTAGATTTAAAATTGATTAGTTATTGTAGGGAAATGTACACACACAGACAGACAGACACTTTCACTTTTATAGATATATAGATAGATTGAAAGAGGTTGTTGCACACCTGTATTTGGGGTGGGGCGTTGTGCTCTTATTAAGAATGTCCAATATGTTTTAAAATAGCTTTCGGAATTTTAAAGACGATGATAATTTGAATTATTTTGCATTATTCTAACTACTATTCTTATCTGGGACGTCATTTTTACAAGTTCACCACGTTTCCGCCGATGTAATCTCCAATCTGATTTAGGTACATCTTTTTATCTTAAGAACTTTCCAATCAAATGAATAAAAAATAAAAATAAAGAGGCACTAACCCTATGCGGGTTCAACAAGCTTCCTCCAGAGGAGGAGGTTCCATGCGAGTATTAAATTCACAAGAAGCGGTCCCCAGTCGTATGTATATCTCCCTTACGGGGGACGATAACGTAAGGTTTTGCAACTCTTGTGGGGAGATTATGACGTTATGTTTTGCAACTCTTATATAATATAATATTATACAATATATATATTATATATAATATATATTGTATATATTATATAATATATATATATATGTATGCCATACATATATATTGTATTTACAGGGTGGGCCAAAATAAGGGTCCTATTTTTAAAAATTCATAAATTCATGTAAGTTTTAAGAAGTGTTTTTCGGCCAAAATTTGTTTTGTTTATTTCAAAAATATCTCGGAAGGGTCAGTCTACACACACATAAAGTTTGGTGAGTTTAACTTTTATTTTGTGGAAGTTATTCAAATTTTAAGATAGGACCCTTATTTTGGCCCACCCTGTATTATATATTATATAATATATATATTATATACTATATATATATACATATTATATACTATATATATATACATATAGATAATTGAAAATTAAACAAGAATAGTTTATATCATATCCTATCGTGATAAGAAAAATACGCAAACAAATATAGCGTTAATATTAGATAATTAAGTTCATTCTAAATTCATGCAAACTCGTAATACTTTTATTTAACTAGTTATTTCCTACAAAGAGAAAACCTAATTTTTTAAGCTCCATGGAATCAGGAAATAAATCTTTTTATGTTCCTTGTTTGAACTTTTGTTGCAGATTTGATTTGTCCCGACAGTTTATCACGCCGTATTTTTTTTTAATTATTATTATTTTATATATACACACATATATATTACTTTTTTGTTCACAGCGCTGGCGAGTTTTATTTTTCACTTTGTAGTTTTCTTCGTTTATTTCCATCCCAATTAACTATCTTAAACGTTTGTCTATTAGTATTACATATGCAACCACAAGCGTCAATAAAAACCCAGACAAAAACAACATTATAATACAATATATATATATATATATATATATATATATATATATATATATATATATATATATATATAATAGTATATATATATATAATAGTATATATATAATAGTTTGCATTATATATATATATATATATATATATATATATATATATATATATAGAGAGAGAGAGAGAGAGAGATAGAGAGAGATAGATTCAGCAGACATTCTGATGAAACATGTGTCAGTGGATAATTATATTTAGAAAAATAATATATATATATATATATATGTGTGTGTGTGTGTGTGTGTGTGTGTGTGTAACTGTGTGTTTGTACCTTTTTGTAGTTAATAAGGTGTATATATGTATATGTGTGTAATGTTGTATTTCTGTTTATATATGTGTGTGCGTGTGTGTACCTTTTGTAGTTAATAAGGTGTGTATATGTATATGTGTGTAATGTTGTATTTATGTTTATATATGTGTGTGTGTGTGTGTGTGTGTGTGTGTGTCTTAGTCTGTACATATATTGCATTCATTACGCTGTTTATATAATATAATATATATATGAGACTATATATATATATATATATTTACGCTGTTTTAGTGTGTGTGTGTGTGCGTGTGCGTGTGCGTGTGTGTGTGTGTGTGTGTGTGAATCAGCTGCTCTAATCCTGTTGCAACTACAACACAAATTTCACTACAACGAATTCTCTCCCATATGTACCAAAAATGGCTGACAATACGGAGAATTGCTAATTTTCACATTCAGGTAAGGCTCTTTTCTTTCCCCTGATAACTGTCGTTTTACCCTAATTGGCCATTCTAGTTGGTGTTGTCAGGTCTTGTACCGCATCCTCGCCTAGCGCTATGAGCTTGTCATTCGGTACCTTAGAGGGATGATGGGCACTTTAATTTCGGTGTCATGTTTATGCGTTGGTGCGCGATCGTTTTATTATTGTTGCGACGACGATGATGATGGCCACGACTGGACACGAGAGGAAAAAGCCTTCGTTTTTCATTTTATTTATTTATTTATTTATTTTCTTGTGTGTGTAGCAGATTTTGCTCCTTTTTATTTTCTATACCAAAAAGAGATGAAATATGATATAGTTGTATGTGATGTTTATTTAACATATTGTTTTGTTGTTGTTGTTTTTAACGCATCTCATATTGCGGGTGTGTTTTTGTTGTCACTAATGGTCTTAGAAAAAAAACCCTAAAAAAATGACTCTTTTTGTCAACCTTATTATTTTTCTTTTCATCACTTAAAATAAAAGCAGTATAACTTTATGACATTCGCAATTATTATTATTATTATTATTTTTTTTTTTTTTTTTTTACTCGCTAGGAGTAGTCACTCAGGCCATCATCAAAGATTTATCTTTAAGAACACCCTGTGGCGTTTTCTGGAGTCTGAGTGACAACAAGCCTCCCCAGATTTCCAGTACGTACGCTACTAAGTCTCTTTCGATAACCTTTGCAGGTAAATTTGCGTTATCGCAACAGCCGCCCACTATTGGTCTTCACTGAAATTTGGGTGGCAATAAACCCTCCCCAAAGTCCCAGTCCTCTTTGAACTCATCCAGCGGAAGTCTGGCTAGTGCTTTCTCTCCTCTGTGTTTCCATCCTCCTTAACCCTCATCACTTATTTGGTGTGGTGCCAGTTTATGGTGACATACACATACAAAATTATTATTATTCACTCGCCAGGAGTTCTCACACAGGCCATCACAAGCGATCGCTCACTGGTTGTTGTGTTTCCTGGAGTCTGCGTGGCAACAAGTCTCCCCAGATTTCTATTACTCCTCACTTCTTTTAATAGCCAGCTTAGGTGCATTCACGTTATCTCCACAGCCGCCTACCATTGATTTCTCGCTAACATCGGTTATTGTTATTCCTTGGGATTTTGGGTGGAAGAAAGCCTCCCAAATACCTTAATTATGTCCACACTCTAGTCTGGCAAGCGCTGTCATTCAACACCCCCCCCCCCCACGGTCCTTCACATTTCTTTTGTGTGGTGACTGTGGCGCCATCCGATGTTGACACTAGGGATGTGCCAAAAGGGACGGGCTACTCCCAGGGATGCCCAAGCACCTGCCTATTTTACTCCTGTTTTAAAAGTGTCCTTTTCAGAGGAATGTATTGTGGGCCTGCACTCCAACTCCACCTTTATTATATCCCCCCCCCTTTTTTTTCACTTGAGCACTTGCCCTGGAAAAGTTCACTGCGAGTAACTGGTAGAGACGCCACCATTTTGGGGTGGGGATAGTATTTTGCGGTTTTGGTTTTCTTGTTTCCCTGTGGCTGAATTCTTTCTGTTTTTATCTTATTCCTATTGTAGCATCGAAGTGCTAATTACTGTTCTGTTCGCATTTTATACGGGTTCGGGTTGGTTTCCGCATTCCAGGATTTTCAATAGGATTGCAGCTGTTATATCACTTCCCTCTGATTTCATTTTCTCCTATTCATTTTCTGAAGTTTTTCCGATTGCTCCTAGAACTATTGGTGTTGCCAGGTTGCCTTATTATTTATTATTATTATTGTTATTTATTTATTTATTAGCTTCGCACGAAAGCAAAAGGTAGACACAAGGTCTATTTTTTATGCGGGGAAAATTACCCCCCCCCCAAAAAAAAAGATGCACTCTGAATTGTAACAGAATTAAAATTGCCTCGATCTAGAAGGATTTTTTTCACTACGTGTAGCATCAGAAATAATATTACACTTTGTTCCTAGTCAAAAACCAATATTTTCTTTATTATTATTATTATTATTATTGCTTTTGTTGTTGTTATTATTATTATTATTATTATTGCTTTTGTTGTTGTTATTATTATTATTATTATTATTATTGCTTTTGTTGTTATTATTATTATTATTATTGCTTTTGTTATTATTATTATTATTGCTTTTGTTATTATTATTATTATTATTGCTTTTGTTATTATTATTATTATTATTGCTTTTGTTATTATTATTATTATTATTGCTTTTGTTATTATTATTATTATTATTATTATTATTATTATTGCTTTTGTTATTATTATTATTATTATTATTATTATTGCTTTTGTTATTATTATTATTATTATTATTATTATTGCTTTTGTTATTATTATTATTATTATTATTATTGCTTTTGTTATTATTATTATTATTATTATTGCTTTTGTTATTATTATTATTATTATTATTATTGCTTTTGTTATTATTATTATTATTATTATTATTGCTTTTGTTATTATTATTATTATTATTATTGCTTTTGTTATTATTATTATTATTATTGCTTTTGTTATTATTATTATTATTATTATTATTGCTTTTGTTATTATTATTATTATTATTATTATTATTATTGCTTTTGTTATTATTATTATTTATTTATTTTTACGCATTTCATAGTGTGCTATTTATTAAGTTAAAAAATCCAGTTTTGTTTATAATAAGCAAAAGCTGAAACGCGTTTGTTTACCTAATAAATAAATAAATAAATAAATAAATAAAGCTGGACGACTATACCTCCTCTCTATTTCCTTTTCTTCTTCTTCCTTCCCCTCCTCTTCCTTCTCCTCCCTTATCGTCTGAGTATTTTCGATATGGCGGGTAAATGTCACGATCATTACAACTTGACGATCGGCCGGCAAGAAAGTACGGAAGCTTGAACGCGCCTAAATGTCCGATACTTTGTTTATCTTTACCTGACGCAGACTTTCGGACGAAAAGCAGTGAAGTACGGTTCTGCTCGGTGTCAAGAGATTACTCGCTTCCAGGCATTATCTCCTTTTTCGAGAGAGAAATTGATCTATTGCCGTTCACCTGAGGCGTCCTCACCGGAGAATATCCATGAATCCAACCATGCTATTTTTATAGAAGTCAGAGAGCTCTTCCATTGCCTTTATCTCGTTACGTATACAATGACTGTATAAACATTGTTTTGCAGTAAATATTGTGTAACGAACAGTAAGAAGATACGTCAATTTAATTTAGGTAATAATGGCACAGGTAATGCTGGCACAGGTAATAATGGCACAAGTGGATACTGGATAGATAGGAAACCATGTCAAAAAGCAAGAACAATTTGCTAACGGAAAATTATGATCGTTGAAGAGGGAAAGAGGTTCTTCTGAAGAAGAATTCCCCCACCCACCATTAAAAACAAAATAAAGGAAAATATGCATGATATACGTGTCCGTTACTAAAAGAAAATATCATATTACAAAAATCACGTAAATTCATCAAGAAGTTTTATTTTCATTTAAAAAAAAATCATATGTAGGCAATTAATGGGAATTCGTAGACGTTATAACATACATCTTGTAAGTTTCAATTAGTAGAGTTATCTGAGATCTCCCTTTCTTTTTTTTTTTTTAGATGGTTTTCAAAATTGGCGCTCAAAGCAGCTGCTCTTGTGTCACTTATAAAATTTGTTTTTTGTTTTTGTTTTTTAAATGTAGGCACATTTTATTGTAAGGGTAATTGTGGACAAGAACCTGATCTAAAATAAACTATAGCAGTTTCATTTACAAATTCTCTAAAAATAAATAAACAAATAAATAATTTCTGAAAGTCCTCCACACAATATGCCACCCCAACCTAAAACTAGCACTCGGGGTATTTCAAACCTCTCCTGTAGAATACCTTCACGCAGAAGCGCATGAAACCCCTCCAGAGCTCAGAAACCATAAACTTGGTCTAATATACAACACAAAATTAACAGCCACCCCTATCAACCGAATACACATTAGCACCTTAAACTTGTGTTGGGACGATACGATCACTAGATATTGAAATCAGTATTTCCGATGCCAAAAACTATTCCTTTGATTGAATTTTTTTTTTATTATTATTTATTTATTATTATTTTATTTTTTATTATTATTATTATTTATTTATTTTTATTTATTATTATTTTTTTTTAATTACATTTTCACCCCAAACAATGTACATTGCCACTTTGATGTAGGGTGCTACTATCAGGGACATTAGCTACAGAGGTTGCTAAGTAGGGAGTTGGGCAGCAGGAATTGGGGCAAGCAGGGGCCCGGGAGGGCGTTCCAAAGTCTAGCAGTTCTGGGGAATAAACTACTGGAGTAGAAGGCTCTCTTACATCTAGGGACCTCTACTGCTTGTCGGGTTTGTCGGGGGGTATTTACGTCGAGGGGGCAAAAGTGCTTGAAGTTCGTCGGAGCATTCACCATTATTTGTTTGTTTTTCTTAATACTTAATCTTTCATGGCTCGTGTTACTGGTGAAATGATATTTATTGATTTTAAAATACCAATAAAACTATAATTTATAGATTACTCTCACAAGTATATTTTTTAAATTTAGAAAAATATATGTACATATTATATGTTATCGTTTTGTGTTAATCTGACTTCCTGACCCCCGCCCCCCCCCCAAAAAAAAAACAACTCTATATTTAGAAATGTATATAGAATCGCAATCGGTAATTGTATCGGAACCGGGAAAAATATTGGAATCGTCCTATCACTACTTTAAAGCCAAATCGTAAACACCTCTTCAATAATAAGAAAAATGCGATTAAAACTTTTCGATTGAAAATGAAACTCATTTACAAAGAAGCAAATCTATCCATAAACCAAAGTCCATGAAAACTATCCTCTTGAAAGCTCCTCCCTCGTTGGGAGGCAAATAAATATTACAACGTTTATTCTGGGAGAGAGGAGGGGGCAAAATTAGACATCAGGCCGGTTATTAATGTGGTGAAAATCTAGCTCTCCTCAAAGAAAGAGGCACTCTGAATTTGCATAAAAATAAAAATTGCCACAGTTCGGAAGGATTTTTCCTTCACTGATCAAAAGTAGAACAGATGAACTAATATATCAGAACAACTACTCATTAATTTTATTTTTAATTTAAAAAAATAATAATGTTAAAAACAAGGCCGATAGCCATTAGTCGCGTGCTCTCCTGTAATGAATGAATGCGTGAATATAGGATTGACAGGAAATTCTTAAAGATAAACTAAAATGACCGAAAAATGAGCTGAAATGACTTAAATAAATAAAAAGCAAATGACTTAGAATGACTTTAATGAACTTAAGGATGAATTGAATGACCTTAAGAATGACTTGAATGCTTAAAAAAATAACTGAAATCCTTCAAGAACAACTTGAATGATCTGGAGAATGACTTGAATAGCTTTGAGACTGACTGGTTGTAAAGTGGGTGATCATTTTACATTAAATACAGAAAAGTGTTCCCCGACTTTATATCACAAAGTTACAAACATAAGTACAGCATGTAGTAAGAACAGATACTACACTTTGATCTTGGCCAAAAGGCCAAGAAAAAGGTATTTATTTGCTCTCCCACCGAGCAAATTAGGCACAAGGCCGATTTTTAATATGAGGAATGAAAGGGAAATGGGGACAAACTCCCCAGGGAGTAGGGGAGCTGGATAGTGACAACTGGTATAAAGGGTTGCCCCTACATTGACCAATGTCTTATATGTCGGGTTGCCCCCAGATATGGTCTTTGCTTGCAGTATCTGCCGGAACAGATACTACACTTTGAGATATCAAATCCTTTATTCATGTTAAAAATACATAGAAAATCAACAATGAACAAGCACATGGCCAACTCAAAAGGGGGGATTATGGGGGTCGTTGGTCATCCTTGTCACTCCGGAACTAAACAAAATCAAAAGTTTCTCCCAGCTAGTATCTTCTTTCACGATAATACCGCATTCACCCTTTCATACTGGGGTACGTCCTACTTAACTCCCAATTTTTAAAACATTTTTATTGACGTGTAAAAACGCAAAAGATAACAATAAAAATGATATGGGGGGGGAGAAAAAAAAGGGGGATGATTAGTAGTAGGACCCTCCTAACCCCGCCTAGTTGATAGACTTGCCGTTCCACTAGGTTTGTAAAAGAAACCTCGCTTCTGCGGGTCAATCTGTAAGTGGGGATGCCCTCTAGATGCGGGTGAATAGAGAAAAGAAAATTTTGTGGGTAAAGGTTAGTTTGTATTTCTTTCTCTCCAAGATGGGTGAAATTTAGAGAAAGAAGTGAAAACAAAAATTGCAAGTAGGAGGGGGTGGGTATCCTGGAGGCTTCCTAATCGGGGAGTGATGGAACACACACTCAGCTAGCTGAGAGGCTACTTGTTTAATTTTACTTTACGGAACTGCGCGTTCCACATCTAGGCGGGAAACACGTATTCAAATTTGGCTCCTCTTCGTACACACAGAATGCTACAGAATGCTACATGTATCCATCTTCTGTCAAATGCCGCGCGATGCAGCCTTCTTCTATCACATCTGATCTTCACCCGTAGTTGGTGTTTAAAGAAAGCGATCAGATCCTGATCAGAAAAAGACAACAGCCCCGGTAACCTTGCAGACGCGACGCCCAAATCACCATTCTCGCCACGGCCAGGATCGTAACGTAGACCTTTTGTCTTTCCCGGTCCCACGGCGGCCTCACGTTGTCCACGACATTGGATACGGTAATTGGGCGAGGATACTCAGGATCGATGCGAGCCGTCACTTCGCTGACATACGACCAGTACCGGCGGAGTTCGCGGCAATCGAAGAAAGCGTGATCAGTCGTTTCTACGGCCGTTGTCCCACAACGGGGACAATCAGGCGACTCCAAAAACCCCGGAACTGCATTGTACGTTGTTGAGTGGAAGTGCATTTCGGTTTGATCTTGGCCAAAAGGCGAAGAAAAGCTTAAAAAGCTAAGAACGGTATCTATTAACAACAGACCTTTGATCTTAACCAAAAAGGCCAAGCACAAAAGTGTTACGGACAGACCGACAGACCGATCGACGGAGTGACTTATAGAGTCGCTTGCACGCGACTAAAAAATAGAAAAATAAATCGAATAGAAACTATTGTAAAATCGGCAAATATTTAAATTGTGAAAAACTTTGTTTTTGTTTTGTTTTGATTTTTTTCTTTTTTCATTCTAAAAATATTCAGAGCAGACAAAAATAAATCTTGACAACGGACACAAAAAGTATTGCTCAATTTAAGATAAAATGTTCCTCTGTTTCCGGGCCATTCTAACGTTTTAAGGGCGTTATCTACATTTTATGCGCTATGAGAGATAACTTTTGAACGTTTTACATTTTAAGGTGATTCTGTGTGGTTTACGACTTTGCTAGTTTTATTTTTCGCTATTAAAGATTAGATTCAATAAATAATCGTGCAATAGTCCCGTAAGGACGAGAAATACACCCATTACAAATACGCGCGAAAAGTAGTCGCACAAAGTTATTCACGGGCAGATTTGCAAAACCTACATAAATAAAATTATAACATCTTACCCCACCGCTTCCCACTACAAATCTTCAAAAACGGAAAGGTCAAAGTTCACTTAGTATGTCGGCGCCTTTTGATGAAATTGACACTCGAAAAAAAAAAAAGATGAACATTTAAAACAAACATCTTACTCCAATTAAGTTTGTACGAATAGGCGTCATTTGTTCAACCTTTTTTTAAATCTGTACCGTTTCAGCTTTTTCCGCCGGCGTTTTAAATTTCATACAATTGGAAAATTGCGAGAATTGATTAGCTGCGAAATACTTTTTTAGTACGCCAGTCCGTCAGTATGCAAATTCATCGGTAGCGATATATTGAAATTCAATAAAGCATAAGCATTTGAAAAGCTTAATTAAAATTAAATTTAATAGCGTTTCAAGATTTATTTTAGGTTAGTTTTATAAATGAAAAGAAAAAAAAAAAGTATAACTCCACTTGGACATTTGTGTACGGTGCTTTAGCTGACAGATCTCGACGGAAGTGGATCGCAAACTTTAGAGCCTAATAGTTTAGCCTTAATAACGAATGCAATCATGTTCAATATTTTAAAAAATAAATTGACTTTTTATTAGAATTTTTAAAGACTCACAATTTCCGTTCAAATATTAAACAGTCACGAAGTGATTGATGTTTTTTTTTTTTTTTTCAACTATTAACAAAATATGGAAAAAACAACAATTTATAAGCAACCTAAAAGCGGCTGCTTTGTCTGTCAATTTTGAAAACCATCTAAAAAATTTAAAAAAAAAAAAAAAAGGAGATCTTGGGTAACTCTACTAATTCAAACACGAAATTTATGTTGTAATGCCTACGAATTCACATTAATCGATTAAATATGATTTTTCTTTGTGAAAATAAAACTACTTGATCAATTTACATAATTTTTTGGCATACGATATTTTCTTTAGTTACGGACACGTAATTCATGCAGATTTTTCTTTATTTCGTTTTTAATTGCGGGGGGGGGGGGTCTTCTCCAAAAGAACCACTGTCCTTCTAGAACAATCATAATTTTCCGTTACCAAATTTTTCTTGCTTTGTGACATTTTTCCTATTTAATCACTTGTGCCATTTTTTACCTATTTAATCACTTGTGCCATTTTTACCCGTGCAATTATTACTTAAATTAAAACTTCTTACTGTTCATTACACAATATCTACTGCAAAACAATGCTTATACAGTCACTGTATACGCAACGCGATAGAGGCAATGGAGGGTCCTATAAATTCTTATAAAAATTGCTTGGGTGCCTCAAGTGAACAGCAATAGACCAATTTCTCTCTCTCGAGAAAAAAAAAAAGAGATAATGCTTGGAAGCGGATAACCTCTTGAGACCGAGCAGAACTGTACTTCACTTCTTTTAGTGCTTATTAACGAAGAAACCGACAGGTATTATGATGGATTTAATCTTGTAATAGTATTTGGTACTTGTACAGTTTAACCAAGACATTAAAAAATGAAAATATTGAAAAAAAAAAAAAAATGTACGTACCCGTTATGGAGTAAAGTTTTCATACAAAAAAGAAAATCGCTTAATTTGATCAAGTAGTTTTTTTTTTTTTTTTTTTTTTTACAGACGGAAATCAAATTTTAATGAGATCAATCGGATAGCGTCCATCTTGATTTTTCGCTAACGAGGAGTGAACGCCAGAGTACATAACTCCAATCACCGCTTACAGTTTGTCAAAATTTGACGAAATTATTTTGAAACATGAGCATAAAAAATACATAGATAAATATTTTTGGTTTTTTCCCCCCTTATTTTAAAGAGTTTATATGTCCTTTCTTAATCATTTTTTCGTTTCAAGACACCCCTTTCTTGTGTCTGTAATTATGCAAATGGTGACGATACGATCGATCTTGATTTTCCTTTGTAAAAAAAAAAAAAAAAAAAAAATTGATCAAATTAAGTGAAATTTTTTTTTCGGAGAACGTCATTCCATAACGGATACGTACAATATAACCATTTTCAATATTTTCATTTTTTTATGTTTTCATTAAACTGTATAAGTACCTAGTATTTTTTTTTAATACTTTTTTTTTAATGATGCATACTCCCGTCGATTTCGATGTATGAGGTTCGCCACAACAATTACGTTGTCCGGAAATCCACGCAGATAATTTGTTTATAGTGGTGAAGGCTTTGTGTAGAACCAATCACTCGTTTTAGAACTAATCTCAGTCAGTACAATGGCTACCACAAGACAGAGTAAAGAGTAGATCTCAAGTTTTATAGAGTTTTTCTTCTCCTAGATGCATGGTGCATCTCTCCCAGTGGATAAACGCGTCCCCACCCCCAGATACTAACTTAATAATTTCCACTTCCCGGCGTATTAATTATGTAATAATTTGAAAATGTAATAACGAATAACCACGTTCTTAGAACGAACACTAACAAATCGAGCTTATTTTCTTTAAAACAGGCACATATTTTTAAATATTTATTTAAAAAATATTATTGGAAAATATACTTAGCCATATTTAAAACTATATCCATGCAAGAATGGTTCTAAAATCCATTTTCAATCGATATCTATTCCATAATTGTCCAATTTTCCTAACTTACCAAAAATGCCCTTTTTTTCGTGGCCTTTTTCCGTTGCCCTCTCTACAATGACGACTAAATCAAAACATTAAAAATAGTCCACATTACACAACAGAAGAAGTAACTGAGAAGCTTAACGTACCAAAATCTACCATTCATAACATTTTGGTTAAATATTTAATGGTATATTATTTTGAAACTTTTCATTTCTTTTAATATTCAGCACAAATTTCCCCACCTATATATATACATATATATATAGTAATTTATAAAGTATATATGGCGATTGAGCTACACTGAATATTCCGCGTTTCATCCACTCTAGGACTCTTCAGGCTTATGCGCATAAGCCTGAAGAGTTCTAGAGTGGACGAAACGCGGAATATTCAATGTTGGTTAATCGCCATATATATTTTATAAATTACTAACTAGCTTTACCTACGTATTGAGCACTTTTGAAGTAAATACTTAAAGTTTACGCATAAATCTATACTTTCGTATATTAATTTTATGTGAGTAAATTAAATAGTTATATATATATATATATACCACACACACGCACATATATATTTTGACACATATACACACACACATATTATATATATATATATATATATATATATATATATATATATATATGCACACACATACACACATATACATACGATTATAAATTATAAATAATAACTTTAGACCTACAGACACTAGTGTTTCATGCTTTTGCAATCATCGGTGCAGGAAGTTACGATTGTCACTGGTCGAAGGATTTGAGCTTTGCCAAAAGGCCATTCTTGACCCCTTACCCCTAGCCCACCGCCATCCGCTCTGAGAATTAAGGGAAATTTAATCTTTATAAGGCCGTAAATGATCAAGTTCTCTTATTCTCTCTCCTCTGATCTTAAGCACGTGGTACAATGGAGAAAGGGGTGGTTGGTTAATTTTAATACATTTAAAACCAAGCTTGTATCTTTATATCATTAACACTCTAATCCCCGTTTGGCATCAATTGAAATGAATGGTTCTCGTCTTGGGAAGGCTCCATGTTTTGACAAGCTTCTGGGTCTGACCTTTACTCCTGATTTGAAATGGAACACGTACATCAAATCTGTTGGCAAAGTCGCTGGAAAAATGGTCAGACCATTCTACCGTTCCAATAGATATCTCACTGCTGATGCAATCCTCTACCTGTATAAGAGCTAAGTACATCCACATCTGGGCAGGAGCTGCTAAACCTTATCCTGCCTTGACAAAGTTCAAAATATCCTAGTTGGGGATGTCATTTTCTCTTCCCTGCAACCTCTTTCCTCACAGAAGAGACGTTACGAATCTGACTCTGTGTTATCCTTATTTTCATGGCAGCTACTTTTTTGAGCTCCAATTTATGGTCACCCCTCGCCAAACTTTCACGAAAAACACTCGTCTAACTGAAACCACTATCAATAATTCCCCCCCACTCTTTATCTACGCCTAAACCTAAACGTAGATTCCATAAACAAATCTTCTTTCTTAGAACTGCACGTCTGTTGAACTTCTCCTGTTTGCCTGCTTTCCAGCTGACTACAATATGGTTGTCTTCAAGTCCAACGTAAACAAATTCTTGATGAGCCGTTCCTTAAGTAATCCAATTTACCAAATTTACACTACTAACGATTACTATGACATTGTCCTATTGACTACTGTACACTTATTAATCCTTATCCTCGAGTGGCCTCCGGGCGTTTGTAAAAGAAAAAAAAAAGAAAAAAAAAGAAAAAAAAAGAAAAAAAAAAAAAGAAAAAAAAAAAAGAAAAGCGCAATGTTATTAAGACGGTTTATAGTGATCAGGTAACCGGAAGTTATGATCTCGCACAAGGCCAAGCTGACGGCGTTTTTTTATTTCCTAGACAGTTCTCGACTTTAAGAAATTACTTTTGATTTTATCAAATAGAGTTTGACGGAGGGTGGATATTTTGTTGTTTTTTTTTCGATCAGGCGATGTCCCGTAATGAAACGCATTACGTGATTTTGAAACACCTCAATGCGATTGGCTAGTTGTTTAGTCCATGTGAAACAATCAAGGTCATATAAAACTACTTGGAAGACATAAATTAAATCAACTTTTACTTTAACAGTTATCAGCACCCGTTTTGATGTTAGAATGATGCTGTGTTTATGGAAAGCTGCCCAACCCAGTCCGATTCTGTGTTTTAATGTCGACTCGTGATCACTATATAAAGTCAGTTTATACCCAAAATAAATGAATTGGGTGACCTGTTTGACGGGTTTACTGTGAATAGCCATGTTTAGGTTAAACTGTGATCTAGCCGTAGATAAAAATAAATGTTCAGATAATTCATGTTTTATCTTACGTTATAGTATTAGTTTAGTTTCTTTATTTGTTTTCTTTTTAACTAAAAGTTACATGAAACTTTGATACTTTGGGTTTTTTGAATACTCTCCCCCGTAAAAGAGTTCTCCAAAATCGAAAACAAACAAAAGTATCGACAAAAAAAGAAAGAAAAAAAAAAAAGCAGCAACTGTCAAAGAATTTTTGGTGCTAATAATGCACTTATTGATCCGCGCTATTTTTTTAAATAGTATTTTCAAGTTTAATTAGTTTTATCATGTCTGTTTTTATTAAATTGTGAAGTTAAAGTACAGAATAGCTACAAAACGCCCCCTCCCCATGTTAAGAATGGCTTTCGAAATAACATTATTTCAGCACACATCAATAAGTGTACTGGTACCGATTTTTTTTTTCCGTATGGCGCCATTTTCATTTGTCTTATTATATTGAAATTAAATAAAAGTTAGGCGTTTTTCCTGAATTCTCCATAAAATCAGAAATAAAGAAAAATCTGTACTATGTACATACCAATGACGAAAAGAAAATATTTTACACCAAAAATCACGTAAATTGATAGAATAGTTTTAGTTTTAAAGCGAGAAATTCAAATTTTATGGTTAAACTACAACCGACGATTTGACGATGCCATTTTGAAAACACTTTAAAGGAATAATAACTCCTAAAGAAAAGGAAATGACTCCTAAAATCGAGATTTTAGAAAGCCATTCTTAACGCGGGGAGGAGGCATTGAAAAAAATGATTTCCTTTATAACATTAAAATTAATCGAGTGATTTGATTTTCCATTACGAGTACGTACATTATACATTTTTTTTTATGTGTAGGGGTAGATACTGGACAATGGTCAAAAGTTAAAATACCGAAGTAAAATTGTTAACAATTTCCAACGGGGGGGGGGAGAAAAAATACTCAACAAATAACTATTAGGTACTTAATTAGAAAAGTAACTTTTCTTTTGTCTTTTAAAGTATTATTTTAAAGACATTTCATTCACATATACTTCCTTGCCGCCCGAGTCTTGTAAACACGACGTATTCAAGATGGCGCAAGTTTACACGAAGTGAAACCTCGATGCCTTAGAACGACTTACAAATCGAAAAGTAAGCAAAAATACAGTCGATAAAACTATTCAGATCGGTTGTAAATTAAATTTTCCACTGATCGGTGACAGTTATTGGCTCTGTTTTTGTATAATTTCAAGTTGCTAAATCTACGACATCAAGCGTTCACTTCGAGTAAAATTTGAATACGTCGGGTTTACAAAACACAGAAGGCAACGATAAAAAATGTAAATGAAAAAGTTTTAAAATACCTTAAAACACATAAAATACTTTTATTTTCTTTGGTGTCAGTTATTTGTTACTTTGGGGTTTTTTTTTCTGTTAGGAAATTAATAACAGTCGCTTAGAATTATAGGTGCTAGTGCAGAGAGTGATCCGCGCTATTTTTTTTTTTTTTTTTTTAAATCGTATTTCCAAGTTTGATTAAAGTTTTATGACATGTTTATTTTTTATTTAATTGTAAGGTTGAAGTATAGAATAGGTACAAAACACCCTCCCCTCCCCATGTTAAGAACGGCTTTTTAAATAATAACGTTATTATTTACGTCCGGATCACTCTCTGCACTAATACCGAATTATATTATTACCAACCGAACTGAGGTAAAAGTAAATGTTACATGAAGATTCAATTCATGTTTAATTACATTTTGTTAAATATTTATGTTTGTCTAATTTCAATATTATGTATTTTATTTCGGGTCTACTGAAAACGATTGTCACATTTAAATCTGGAGCAGACAAGTAGTTTTCCGGATATCGAGGCATTGTTTATGTTACGAAGTGCCGTTGTCGCCATTTTTTTTTTTTTTTTTTTTTTTTGCAAAGTTCAGGTAAATATAGACATGCGCATGCGTATAACGCAATTTGGATGTTTTTAGCCTTCCATTAGTATTTTCAAGTTAAATTCAATTATTTTACAATATGTTTGTTTATTAAATTGTTAGATAAAAGTACAGAATATTTACAAAACATCATCCTCTCCTTATGGTAAAATGGATTTTTAAATAACGTTATTATTTCAGCGTGGTAACATAGATGCACAAGCACCAAAAAGTTTATTCTGCAAAGTCCATTATCTATAGTGACTCTCGAAAGGTATATAGCAATCTCACCAAAAATCAAAATGGCGGCGGCCATTGAAATTCGTTAAGTAATGCATTGGGAAAAAAACAAAACAATTGCACTAGATTTTAAATGTGATATTCGTTTTCGGCAGACCCGAAAGCCTGTAAAAAGTTTTCATTTTAAAGGTTAGTGTTGAAGTAAAAATTTGCCCAATATTACGATGCTGGCGTTCGAAAATAGGTTGATTCGTATTGTTTGGCACACTTACTAAGTCGGTTATTTTCCAAAATGGCCAACAATAAAGTTTAAAAAAAAAAAAAAGCAACACGATGAAATAAATATATAACAAAAAAATGTTACCAAATGCAACTTTATCAAGTCAGTTTCGTTTCAGAAAAAATATATTAGCTTCATCCCCATTGCATAAGTTGGATTTTCATAAAATAATAAACGTGTTTTTTCATATAGCATTTTATGTTTAAATGTATGATTCTTGTAAAAATGTTTTAATTTTTATTCGTTAGAAAAAAATGCTTCTACACCACACAGATATTCATAAAAAAAAGTTTTTGTTTTAGAAGCAAAACATCGACTTCAACTCCGTTATCGGATTTTTAAAAATAATAATCGTGGTTTTCATATAAAAGTTTGTTTATTGGCTAGACAAATGTATAAAGATTCTTGTAAAAATAAGAATTAATAGTTGTTTTTCTTTAGAAAAAATATTTCAGCGGTACGCCACACAGATATTCATCAAAAAAGTTTATTTTGTTTTCGAAAATATCGACTTCAGCTCCATTGTTGGATTTAAAAAATGATAAACGTGGTTTTTCATGTGCAATTTTATGGTTATTTGCTAGATAAAAGTATAAAAAAAATAATACTTGAATAAATCGAATTAAGTTTTGATTTTTTGTTTTTCTGTAGAAAGTTGGGTGAAAGTGCACTGGGGGACCACCCGAAGACGATCAATGCACGGTTGCCGCACTGGTTGTTCAATCTGCAAAGGGTGTTTATTCCGAAAGCCGTTCTTAACATGGGGAGGTTGGGGGTGTTTATTCCGAAAGGCATTTTCTCATTTTCAACCTCCTCGTAATCAACTTTTTAAAGGTAAATCTTCGGGTGGTCCCCCAGTGCACTTTCACCGGAAGTTGTTTTGACGGAATGAAATTTGGCATACTTTTTGGCCTCCTGCCCCCCCCCAAATTTCCACCATATTGTTTGTTAAACAGCTCGTAAAAATCGAATATTTGATATTTAAGAAAAAAGAGCATTTAAAACTCATTTAAAACACAAGAAAAATGAGCCAGCTAGCTAAAAACATAACTTTTGATTTTCGGGACATTAATTTATTGTAGATTTGAATTGTTGACCCCTTTTTTTTTTGTTTCGTTTATTCGCGTTACTTAACTAGCCACATTTCATGGTTAAAACTCTTTTTCAGTGCTTTTGCAAATTAGTAATGTTTTAAACCAACGCATTTCAGGTGAAAACATTACGTACTTACGTGTCATGCCAAAGTTTGTATAAATTCCAAAAATTTATAAAATGATCCAGTAGAAGATGTGCTTTATGTATTTTTAACAAACACAAAAAATCACCCACGATTACATTCTGTGTTTAAAAATGGCGAACCCTTAACTTAAATCAATTTAAATCAAGAAAGATAAATGAACTTGTAATACTGATTTGATCGCACGACTCGTCCACATTAAAACATACAATTAAACTCGATAATTTGATAAACTTTATTTTTACTTGTACTTAATTTTCTATTTAATCATTTTCGTAATTTTTGGCACTTATACTAATTTCACAATGACAGGTAAGTATATAATGCTGTTTTCACGTGTTTTATCGTTATTACCATGGCGGGTGCTCGTCTGAGCTCCAATCTCTCGTCCCCCCTCGCTAATCTTTCACGAAAACACCCGTCTAGCTGAAACCACTGCGAATAATCCCCCCCACTCTTTATCTGTGTCTAAATCAAAACGTAGATTCTGTGAACAAAGCTTCTTTCTTAGAACTGCACGCCTGCGGAACTCTCTTCTAATTGTCCTGCTTCCAAGCTGACTACAACTTGGTTGTCTTCAAGTCCAACATAAACAAATTCTTCATGAACCGCCCCCTTAAGTAATCCAATTTACCAAATTTCCATTACTAACGATTACTACAATATTATCCCTTTGACTACTGTACATTCTATAACCCTTATCCTCGAGTAGACTCCGGGCCTTGATAAGTGGTGTAAAAAAAAAAAATCGGTTCTAGTACACTTATTAATCCGCGCTATTTTTTTTTTTTTACATAGTATTTTAAAGTTTTATGATATCTGTTTTTATGAGATAGAACAAGAACAAAAGGGCTTACATGAGACGGTCATTTGAGAAGTCTTGGTAATCACTCAACAATCGAAAATTGAACAAAATGTTAATAGAAGCCCACTCAATAAATGTTAATGTGACATTGAAAATATAGTGGAATTTTTTTGTTTTTTTAATTTTATCTTTGAGCGATTATCGAGACCCACAAAGGAGCGTCAGCCATTTTGTTTTCGTTTTAACTCAAACACTCGAAACTACTTGTTTTAAAATAAACGCTTTAAAATAAGTTGAACAATAAAAACAAACTTATGTCTATAAAGGAGTAACTCATCTTTCCTTTGATAACATTAATATTTGTTTTTTCCTACGTTTTCCTCCTGTTGTCTATATTAAAAAAAAAAAAAAAACTCCCACGTGTCTATGCCACAAAATGCTATGTTTACGTGTCATCGAGTTTTAACGAAGCTGTAATTTTATGCTAAAAATACTAAAAAAAAAAAACAATCTTATAAGAAAAAAAAAAGAACAAACTTTTATTATAGATTCGAATAAAGATGTAACGTAAAATGATTACAGTTTGAGAATTAGATAGATTGTTTTGTTTTTGTTAGGTATTTTGTGTCTTAGTTTCGCGCCAAAAAAGAATAACCGGAAGTAATATCGAGTACTTACCGCGACGTTCTTCGTCGAATCTAACACAATTTACGTTTTTCTTTTTAAAAAGAGTCAACTGAATTTCTAAGAACTCTGCGCCTCGTTGAGTTTTCCTTTTACAACTCGAATAAACTAGTTTACTTGAATAAATCGAATTAAGCTGGCGTGCTGGTAAGTACCGGATTAATTATAAATTAGTTCAATTGTAACATTGGTATCGTTGGAATATTCATTGCATTTCTCTCCGTTCGCACTCAACTTTCCTCATTCAGAAGCGTTTGATTACTGGCGGGGAGGGCGTAAAATACGCTTAGACATATTTTAATTTGTCCAAATTTCGTATATATTATGTCTATGACAACAGAATAGGCTTATCGGTGTTTTGACTCTCGAGTATATATCCGACACAGTTAACCACCTGAGAACCATATCCACTATATATATAAAAGCATATAAGATATCAACGATACTCACTCGAGAGTCAAAACAATGAAAAGAATATACTGTTGTCATAGCCCTAAATATTATAGAGTCGTGATTTCAAAAGTAAAAAAAAAAAAAAAAGGGTAAGACACTGTGACTGTGTACCCTGCACTTTTTGCGTAAAGACGCTTTAACGGCGCTCCCTTGCGTTAGAAATACGTATGCGCAAGAGTTTCGTCTGTTTTTACTTTTATTCTTACCAGTTTTGTTAAATTTTGTTTTAAAAGTTTTAATTCATTGTAATAAAAATATTTCAACGAAATGGTTTAGTTTGTGATTGAGGTATTATTATACAAACACCGTGACAGCGTTAGGGTTAGGGTTGGGGTTAGGATTAGGGTTAGGATTAGGGTTAATTCGCTGTCACGGTGTTTGTATAGTTTTACCGTGATTGAATGAATTAAAAACTGGTAAATAGTGCGTAAAATACCCAACGCGCATGAAAAAAAAACAAAAAAAACTTTGTTCTTTAAGTATTTTATTTTTGTTTTGGTACTTTTGCAGTTTACGACCCGCGCTATTTTTGAACGCTATTATTTAACATGGGGAAGGGAGGGTTATTGTAACTATTCTATTTTTCCCTAACAGTTATTGAAAAAAATAGCGCGGGTCGTAAAGTGCAGAAGCACTAAATTTATTTTTTTAAAAAACTCAACGCGCACGAAAAAATGAAAGAAAATGAACAAAAATAAAAAGTTATGAAATTAACATTAAAATAAAAACGCGCGTGAAAAAAAAGTTGTGTATCAGTTATCCTCGAAGAAAATGAAACAGTTATTTTATCTATTATATATATATATAAGTGGCATTGTGTGTGTATTTCTTTACCAAATTACTTTGTCAATTTTCAGTCTATAGACTCGAGATTTGACATAAGGGATATTGAGATTTTGGAAAATCTTTTTAATCGGTTTTCGGCCAAAATTTTGGCTCTCGAGGGGTCAACGTTCAACAATTTAACCTTTGAAAACTCTACCAAACTGCTCCGCCAATTTTGGGTCTAAACGCTTGAAATTTTAGATGTAAATTACTTGGACATGGATCAAACTTTTTAACTTGATTTGAGCCCCAAACCAATGTTAAATGATCAAAATTGGGGTCAAAATTAAAAAAAAGAAAAAAAAAATTACTTCTCAGCCAATTTTGGGTCTAAACATTTGAAATTTTACATAAAGTGTATTCAGACTTAAGGCAAGCTTTTTAATCGTTTTTTTTTTTGGCCAAAACATTTGGCTACCAAGGGGTCAAAGTTCAAAAGATTTGACCTTTGCGGTCTCTAGCAAACTATTTAGCCAGTTTTAGGTCTAAACATTTGAAATTTTACATAAAGGGTATTCAGACTTGCAACAATCTTTTAAATCAGTTTTTGGGCGAAAATTTGTCCGCCAAGTTGACCTTCGCTTACTCTACCAAACTCCTCCGCCAATTTTGGGTCTAAACACTGAAATTATACATGGAGATTACCTGACCATGAGTCAAACTTTATATATATATATATATATATATATATATATATATATATATATATATATATATATATATATATATATTATATACGCAATACATATATGCATGCACATAAAGTTATGAACAGTACATAGGGCCCGAGCAAAGCTGTAGCTGTGCTGAACTGCTAGTTAAAAATAAATAAACACGCGCACAAGAAAATGAACTAAATTTATTTAAGTTAAAGAAAAATTATTTAAGTAAAAAAAAAAAAAAAAAAATGAAATAATGAGTAAATAAAACAGACGAAACTCCTTGCGCATGCGTACTTTTAACGCAAGGGAGCTTCGTTAAAGCGTCTTTATGCAAAACATGCCTGTGCAGGATCTACAGTCATGGTGTCTTACCAAAAATGTATTTGGGTACCATCAGCTAGAATCGAAACAGAATCCGTAGCATTTAAAGCTGGTGACGTTACCACTGTCACTGTATCAACGTGACACGCATATGAAATGATTAAAAATAAATATAGATGAATGTACAAAATGTATACCATTTTTTCAATTTTGATCCCTTAAAAAGATTTTAACCGGCTAAAGACCCATAAAAGACTGGTCCGTAAAAAGTCCAATCATTTGAGGCCCCTAGCGGCCCCTCTGCGACTTTTAGTTTCGGAGGAGATAGTGTGAAAATATGGAGACGGACAGACAGCCTTTTATATATTAGATTTAATAGGTTGGAAATCACGTAATTTCCCAACCCATGTAATTTTATATGAGAGACTATGCAGTAACTAACAAATTAGTTCATTTTACCCCCTCCCCCAAAAAGTTGAAAAATATACAATAATAAATGTTACCAAAGCCAAGATAGGTTACTTTTCCACCAACCCGAATAAGCTTCTGTTTAACTTATTTTAAAGCGTTTTTTTTTCTTTTTTTTTTTCACTTAGTGTCAAGTTTGAGTTAGAACGGAACTTGCGGTCATCTCGAACCTTAATAATCAATCTAAAAACAAAAATTAAACAAAATAATAGTATAACACTACATTTTCACGCGATTGGTGACATTTATTGATTGGCATTATACCAGTATTTTGTTTAGTTTTGAGCGATTGTCAAGGGCCCAAATAGCTGTAACGAAACCATTTTTTTTTCGTTTTAACTCAAAACTTGACACAGCTTTTGTTTCTAAGTAAATAAACGCTTTAAAATAAGTTAAAACACACACACAAAAAATATCCAGGTTGGTGAGAGTAGCATATCTTGCCTTTGGTAGCATTTATTTTTATGTTTTTTGTTGTTGTTCAAACCTTTGCTTTGTTGTCTTTTGTTAAAAATGCCTCCAAATTGTACTTTTGGTGCACATAAATTTTAGCATAGTATGTGTTAGTAAATTTTTATTTACTTTCCACCCTAACAATCATCTTTAAAATTACAACTCAAAAGTTTTCGGGTATGCTGAAAACAAATATCGCATCTCAATTCGCCGCAAACAAGAAGTTTTTCTGCTATTAAGCAATGTAATTCCTTACGTTATCACTGGTGACCATTTTTGTACGCGCAAGTCAAGTGTGTATATTTTTGACGTGGTGGTGGAAAGTAAGTAAAAATTTACCGAAAATTATATATTATAAAAAGATTATGATCTGCTGAACGTATTGGAGTTAAAATCGATTAAGTATTAAGCCTTAATACTTAGTACTCAATCGATTTTAACTCCATAAATATTAAATATGGGCACATAACACTGTAGGTTCTTATTTACATAGAATTGCACTTAAAAAAATGCAGAAATCTTTTTTGTGATGTACGAACTCATTGTGGACGCAGATATCATATTCCGAAAATCACATAAATTGATCAATTTTTAATTTCAATTGACTAGGCACCGCCAAAACGGGGGGGGGGGGGGCAGGTAAGTACTTTTTGACGGACCGTCTTTTTAAAAATCTACCAAAAATGAGGTAATTATCCAATCAATACGAAATTTTCAGCGATTATTAAGAGAAGAATGAATTTTATAACAGTGTACTTATTTTTCAAAAACGATATTTATATATATATATATATATATATATATATATTTTTTTTTGCTTACAAAACCCCCCTTGTTTTGAGGGGGTTCCAAATATGCTTAAAATAATCATCTGAAACTGAACAAAACAGTGTTGTTGTAAGGGACAGTATTATAGATTTTAAAAAAAATTGTTTGCATACCTTATTTTGACGTCTGAATATCAAAACTTCGATTGTGTTTAATTATCCTGGTTTTGAAGTGTGAAATTCGGTGAATATGTTAAGTAAAATAATTAATTTAAGTTAAGCAAAACAAAGAAATTCTTTTTAATATTTATACGAAAAAAGCCATTTTAAAAATTTTTGATAAATAAATTAACAATTTCTTTTTAGCGAGCCGAATAATGCATGACCATTATTAAACAGGGCATGCTTTGAAGAATCGATACAAAAAAATCGATAAATATTGTGCCCTTTGTGTTAAAAATATCATTTTTCCGATCCCGTTTGAAAACGTTTGCCGCCTTTCGACTACGATGGACCAAACGCGCTGAAATAATTTTTTTTTTATTCTGCTTTAAATCTCCCTCCCCCCCCCCCATTTTGTGGAGCCTGGTCCCCACACACATACACATTAAAAACCAAACTCATACAAATGGTCACCCGTCTGGTACTGGCCAGCCTCAGCGTTAATAATATATTGAAATTTTTCGTCACTGAAAAATAAGTGTTTTTAGCCTATTTGGTCTTCCATAGTTTGCTTTTTATCAAGTACAAACGTAAATATTGTCTAAATCGACGCGAAGTAACTGGTTGCCTATATGAATAAGTGGAATTATTTGAAATCCAGGTACTTACATTATAATATTTTTGCATATTCTCATAGAAAATCATCCTAAATCTTAATTAGACAACAAATAAATAATTTCAAAAACCTTTTCTTTTTTTTAAAACTATATACGTTTTTTTTTTTTTTTTTGTGCAAGACAAAAAATGTCAATTTTTAACTTTTGGGGAAAATTTAAAATTTAATTAAAATTAGAAAAAGTTTAGCACTATTCTGCTTTCTATATGATAACATTCAGGGTTTTATCTTTCTGGAAAAAAAAAGTTACTCAGAAATAATGGATTTTAATAAATGTAATTTCGTTTTAAAAAACAACAACTTGATTTTTCTGCCATTTTTGGCGGTGTCTACAATTGACCAAATGATTTAAAGCAAAATGTCTTTGTTCAAGTTAACGCTGCGGTTTTTTTACAGTTAAAATGAAAGAAAACCTGACGTCTTACGCTTACTTGGCGCGACCGGAAGTTCAGAACGTTGAAATTAGTAAAGTCATTCCAACCGATACGATAACTTTCCAAAATGGCGACGAAAAAAAGGAAAAAAAGACCCTCATTGTAGAAAACTGCCCATTTGAGAGTGAATTAATTCATGTTTTTAGCTAATTTTTCGATTTGTCGTCCGAAGGGTCGAGCTTCAAAACGATACCGATTCTCGTGAAAATCTGTCACCTCTGTCGAAAAATTAAGAAGACAAACAGACAGGTGAACTTTATATTAAAGAAGATATAGATTCCAGAAATATTTAACTAATTGTGACATAACAATCATTTAGATAACAGTGCTTATTGTTGAAATTGACAAAAATATAAGTAATCATTTTTTTTTTTTTTTTTGTTTTTTAATGGAAACATTTTTTTCGGCTGTCGGATTTCGTTACAATAACGAAGTACCTTTGTTTCACATGATCAACATGATTCTGTAAACGTTAAATTTCGCGGCCAGAGCAGAATGCGAGGAAAACAATTTCGTATAGGCATTAAAAGTCGATTGCTTTTTTTTTTTTTTTTTTTTTTTTTTTTTACATCTCCAAGCAATTGTTTTCAGTTTAGAAGGGTTCTGTTCGTGCAACAAAAGTGTTAACAAAGCCCTCCTCTCTCTCTTCATATTAAGAATGGGTTTCTAAAGTTGCTTGTGAATTGTAAACTGCAGAAATGACAAAAAAAAAAAAAAAAAAAATACGTGCTTGTAAAAATACAGGCGACAGATCAAAAAAGATTTTTCGGCCGTCTTGCATCTCCTTGGCCTTCGGGACCAGATCAAAGTGTAGTATCTGTTCTTCAGATGCTGCGCTGCACTTCTATTTCTTGTTCTCTTTCGGTGGAGGAGAAATCCTTCACGACTGAGACAATTTTTATTTTTGTACCTTTTCTCCACGTTAAAAAACGACCCTGGTTTCTAACTCTGTCCCGTGGAGAGGCATAGTAAATAGGTACAACGGTAAGAATGCCATTTGATTGGCTATTGAAAATGGTAATTATTGTAACGATTTTAAAATTAAAATGAAACATTTAAATCGACGTAATAAAATTGAAACAATATTAGAAAACAAAGATTTTATTAAATGATTTTTTATTAAATACAGAATTTTTTATCAAATGATTTTGATGCAAATCTATAAATGGTCCACAAGTAATCTTTTTTACTATACAAATCTGAAAAAATCTTTATAATGTACGTACTTGCCACTGCATGAAAATGTCATATTCCAAAAATCACGTAAATCGATCAAGTAGTTTTTTTTTTAAGAAAATCAAATATTATGATACATTTTATCGAAGAAAAACTTCACGCCATCTTGTTTTTGAATGATACACTGGTTGTATCAGAATTTTTGTAGGAATTTTTGACACCCCTAACACGAAACTGCGAATAAAATATAAAAAAACTCGTAATTTCTCTTTTAAAAGTGGGTTGTTTATTTTCTTTATGGATTATACTTCCAAAATAAACTTTTAAAGTTGTTTTAAAAGTAATAGAAATATTTTTTTTTATTTTTTAAAAAACAGTAATGACTTTTACGAACTCAATATTTTTCAATTTTTAAACTTTAAAAATCTATCAAAATTTTTCTATTGATTCTATTTTTACGATATTTTCAGGGTCAATGTGAAATTTTATGTTCTTTCCAATAAACCGAATATAATATTTTAGACAAACGTTTTTTTTTGTTTTTTGTTTTTTTAATTCACGCCCCGCCCCCATTTTCAAGTGTCTATTAAAAGTAAATAATTAATTTACTCACCAAAGTTTTATATATCACAAATTGAAGAGAAAAGGTCAATAAATAATATATTCAAATTGAAAACAAAAAAAGTAGTGTTTTTTAGAAATTTACCTGTAAAGTTCGAAGTTTAAAACCTTTTTTTTTTTTTTAAAAAACACTTTTTTTTTTTTTTTTAAAAAAAACACTTTTTTTTTTTTTTTTAAATGAAACCTTGGTCCTTGCTCGTTTAATTGAAAAAAAAATTATGGCTTGAATTACATTTTTCGAGGAGTTATAAGACTGGGTGGAATTATTCACTATTTTTCACGAAATTTCTGACACACCTTAATGGGAATGTTTGGAATATAAGATCAGCAAGGGGCAGACAATCGACTGTTCACGCTATAAAAAAAAAACTTGGAAAATTAAGACACAAGTTTTTGAGAATGTTGAAAACGAAAATAACGTTTAAAATTCCAGCAAACGAGTAGTTTCCAAGATATGAAGAATTTTACGTAAATTGAGCACCCACACGTTGACACTACTCCAACAAAAATTCGGCAAATGTGTATTTCAGCGGCGTAAATTCAAGTTTTACACTAGTGGTGGCCATAAAGTAGGTGATCATTATACGTTAAATTATTATAGGAAAGTTATCCCCCACTTTCTTTAAACTAACATTTCTTCATATCTTGGAAACTACTCGTTTGCTGGAATTTTAAACGTTATTTTCGTTTTCAACATCTTCAAAAACTTATAAATGTCTTAATTTTCCAAGTTTTTTTTCTATAGCGTAGAAAATCGATTGCCTGCCCCATGCTGATCTTATATTCCAAACATTCCCAATAGGTGTCGCTAGCAGTGTATCATTCAAAAACAAGATGGCGTGAAGTTTTTCTTCGATAAAATGTCTCATAATATTTGATTTTCTTTAAAAAAAACCCCAAAAAACAACAAAACTACTTGATCAATTTACGTGATTTTTGGCATATGACATCTTCATGCAGTGACTAGTACGTATATTATAAAGATTTTTTTTTCAGATTTTTATAGTAAAAAAAGATTACTTGTGGACCATTTATAGACTTGCACCGAAATTTTTTATCAAATGCGTGTTTTACACCTGTTGTATCTTTTTTGTTCCGACGATTATCATAGATTACTGACTTGAGTATCATATTAGCGGAAAAATTTTGTAAAAAAACATGAATTTAATTTTTAAGGAGGGGGTTCACTTTCTCGTTATAAATGTTCGGCGGAGTTGTACAACCATCAACCCCATGCGTAATTTCTATACTGATGGGTTTTTTGACATTTTTTTCACTGGATTATTATTGATTGGAAACTAATTAACCAGATTATGAAAAAAAAAAAAAAATTGAAAAAAATAATCATTTCGACATTTGAAAAAGGTGCTCACTTTTTAGTTACAACGTTCTCGTAATCGGTCACCCATTAAAATTTTTTTTTTTTTTTAAATACGGAAGTGTCTCCGAGAGATAGGAAATGGTCCCATGTTGACGAAGCTATCGGGAGGCTTACGATATGAAAATTGACAACGGGATGGAAAAATATGAAACATTTCTCCAGCATGTTAGTGAAATTTATACTACTTAGAAAAAAATTTTAAAAAGAAAAATATGCTACATTAAATAAAAACACTAAAAACATATCCAGTTAGGTAGAAAAGTAACTTATATTGCTTTTGATAACATTTATTTGTTATATATTTGTTTTTTGATAACTTTTTCGAATCTATGTGTACAGTAATAAAAACTTGAAAATTAAATAAGTTAAAAAAAAAAAAAAAAAACTCGAAACTTTATTTTCATAAAAACAAAAAAAAGTCATGTTCATTCTATCTTTTTCTTTCTTTGAGAAACAAAAATATTTCTGACTTACAAATGCGGTAGAGACTAATATCATTTTTACTTTCTATGGTTTTGATATATCTGCGTTTTTATTGGTTACAAAATGGGTGACCGATTTACCAGAACGTTGTAAGTAAAAAGTGAGCACCCCTTTCAAATGTCGAAATAATAATTTTTTTTTTTTTTTTCATAATCTAGTTAATTAGTGTCCAATCAATAATAATCCAGTGAAAAAATTTCCAAAAACCTATCAGTATAGAAATTACGTAGTGATGGGGGGGGGGAGGTTGTAAAACTCCGCCTAATGTTCTACTACAGAAAGTGAACCCCCTTTATTTATTTATTTTTTTCAATTTCTTTCTGTTAATATGATATTTAAGTCTATAATCTATGATAATCATCGGAATTTTTTTAATGGTGAACAACACACATTTTTAGAGGGGATAGACCCTCGTACAGGTCAGTTTAGTTAAACAACAAAAAACAGTATGTTCATTTAAATTTGAATTATTTCCATTTTTAAATTTTTTTATTTTTCTTAAATTGATATAAAAAATATTGTTTAAATAAAGCAATTTAATTAAATAATGAACAATAGGCAAGAATTGAAAGTATTAAAAATGTTTCTAAAATAAGTAGTCCCCTGTTTCTGCAATGAGATTGTTTTTAAAATTGCTCTGTCTCCATTTTTTTTTTTTTTTTACAAACCTCGTAATGAACTTATATTGGTAATCTAATATTCACATTTACTCTTTCAGGGATTATCTCTTCTTTTTTAGGAGTTATTTGGTCTGTTGTCAAGAGACTCCCTCCCCTAAGGCAGTATCTCTTCCGGGTGGGGGAGGGGGCTGTATTGACGTATACGTTCGTTCGTCATATATAATAGCAGAAACATGCGACCAGATGGAGTTAAAAAAAAAAAAAAATACAAAAAAAAAAACGGGGGGGGTATTTAGAATTACACTTATTAAAAAGCAAAATAAACAAATCTTTATAAGAACGTATTCCAAAATTGGAGTCAATTTGGTCAACTAGTTTATTTTTTTAACTAAGAAAGTCAAATTTAATGACTAAGCGAGATTTAGTGATTTGATCGGTCACTCATGATGTATAAAATACAGGTAGACAAGTCAATTCGAATTATCGAGATTAAAATCAAATTGATACATTTAGTATGAAAATAGATAAAGATCATAAAATGTTATTTTCTTATTTATAAAAAAACTCGCTTGATCAATTTACGTGATTTTTGGAATATGACACCTTCGTTCCCTGGCGTGTATGTACATCATAAAGAGTTTATTTACTTATTTATTTATTTTAATATGTCATTGTAAAAAAGCACCCCAAAATAATTTGCTACTTGAAAATCAAATGATGGTCTATTTCCCAGAAAGTTTCATCATAAATAAATATACGATCGCTCATGACTAGGACTATGTCAAGAGAATATTCTTTTCATTATTTTGAATCTCGAGTATCGGTACTTCTACATTTTATTGCCGAAACTGGAGACGCCATTTTATTTCGCGCACCTGTCGATAAAATCCAAGGGAGAAATCAGTATTTTAAAGTATGGCCGAAGCATTAGGTGTGTCAGAAATTTCGTGAAAAATGTAATTCAAACCCTAATTTTTTTTTTTTTTTCAATTAAAGGGGCAAGGACCAAGGTTTCATTAAAAAAAAAAGACAAAAAAAAAAAAAAAAAAAAAAACGTGTTTTTTTTTTTTTTTTTTAAATGTTTTAAACTTCGGACTTTACAGGTAAATTTCTAAAAAACACTACTTTTTTGTTTTATATTTGAATATATTATTTATTGACATTTTCTCTTCAATTTGTGATATATAAGACTTTTGTGAGTAAATTAATTATTTACTTTTTAATAGACATTTCAAAATGGGAGGCGTGAATTATTCGACCCCCTGTCTTTCCAAGCTTATAACTACTCGAAAAATGTAATTCAAGCCCTAATTTTTTTTTCAATTAAAGGAGCAAGGACCAAGGTTTCATTTTAAAAAAATAAAAAAAGCAAACAACGTGATTAAAAAAAAAAAAAAAGTTTTAAACTTCGAACTTTACAGGTAAATTTCTAAAAAAACACTACTTTTTTTGTTTTCAATTTGAATATATTATTTATTGACCTTTTCTCTTCAATTTGTGATATATAAAACTTTGGTGAGTAAATTAATTATTTACTTTTTAATAGACACTTGAAAATGGGGAGGGGCGTGAATTTAACAAAAAAAAAACGTTTGTCTAAAATATATTCGATTTATTGGAAAGAGCATAAAATTTCATATTGACCCTGAAAATATCGTAAAAATAGAATCAATAGAAAAATTTTGATAGATTTTTAAAGTTTAAAAATTGAAAAATATTGAGTTCGTAAAATTCATTACTGTTTTTTAAAAAATAAAAAAAAAATATTTCTATTACTTTTAAAACAACTTTAAAAGTTTATTTTGGAAGTATAATCCATAAAGAAAATAAACAACCCACTTTTAAAAGAGAAATTACAAGTTTTTTATATTTTATTCGCAGTTTCGTGTTAGGGGTGTCAAAAATTCCTACAAAAATTCTGATACACCTTACCGAAGCATGAAATAAATAACAAAAATTTAAACTGGAGAACGATTGATTTTTAATAATGTCTCTTACATTTTCTGTTTTTAATAAAAAATTTTTTTTTTTTTTTTTAAGTCGGGGGGAAGAAATCAGAATTTTAAACTATGGCCGAAGTTAGAAATAAATAACAAAAAAATTAAGCTAGATAAACTTCCGGGAAGAACTATGAAAAAGTAAATACAAAAAGTGAAAGGGAACATATATTCATAATTGTTTAATTGTAAATGTTTCGATTTAATTAATGAAAATGATAAAGTTTTTGATGAAATATTTTTTTTTAACAGAAAATGAAAAAGACATTAAAAGTTAATCGTTCTCCAGTTTAATTTTTTTTTTTTTTTTTTTTTTGTTATTTATTTCATGCTTCGGCCATAGTTTAAAATACTGATTTCTCCCTTGGATTTTATCGACAGGTGCGAGAAATAAAACGGCGTCTCCAGTTTCGGCGATAAAGTGTAGAAGTACCCGAGTATATATCAGTTAATATATTATGTTTTTATATAAAGCGACGTAGTTCTCGATTGATTAACTGTCTCTGTGTCGAATATATACTTGAGTCAAAACAATGAAAAGAATATTCTCTTGTCAGAGCCCTGCTCATGACTAACAAAATTTCTAGTACGGCGATAGGATGGGGAATGCCCAAACGGCGATATTGTGTCAAAATGTTGACTTACTTGAACGGACTTGGTAGTTATTTTAGGTAATGTCGCTAAATAGGTTTGTGGGTGATATAAGAAAAAAATAAGTCATCAAAAATGTTTCTTATCTTAAAAATTATTACATGAGGAGTCATTTCGAGTAAAAAGTTACGTGCTTCTACAGAATTGGGACGAGATTTACGAAAATCGTAATCCTGAATTTCACATGAAAAAATTCCTTGTATTTTTAAGATGATTATATAAAAAAAAAATTACGAAAATCGATAAGGTAGAGAATTAGTTATTAAAAAAAAAGAATTTGATGAAAACGATCGTAAGACACAGGAGAGTTCAAAAGAGAGGTAATTTTCCGTTTTGATTTAAACAAGATGGCGGCAATTTTCACCTGCTAACATGATTAAAGTTGTTTTGTTTAATAATTCAGTAATATTCAGGTAATTTCGACTGCATAATTTGGAAGCTACCATTGTAACTTATTAGAATTGACAAAAAAAAAAATCAGTTGAAACCATTGTTTTTTTTATCTAAAAACTCCATTTATCGACTACAAAGTTTCGTTCCAATTCTGTAGAAGCGTCTCCTCACCAAACAAATAATTTGCTACTTGGAAATCAAGCGATGGTTTATTTGCAAGAAAGTTTCATCATGTATAAATATACGATCGCTCATGACTAACAAAATTTCTCGATATGACGATAGGATGGGGTATACCCAACGGCGGTATTGTGTGAAAATATCGACTTACTTTCATGGGCTTGGTAGTCAGTTTAGGTAATGTCGCTAAATAGGGTTTGTGGGTGATATGAGAAAAATAAAGCATTCAAAATGTTTTTTTTTATTTTAAAAATTATTACATGAGGAATTATTTTGAGTAAAATGTCATTTCTTTTATCCATCGAAATTCAAGAAATGTACGATTAAATATGTGTGAACATTCAATAAGCAGAAAGTCAACATGGCTTTTAGTTGGCATTTCGTTGACCAAAAAGCAACCTTGACCTTGCGATCAAAAACCAAGATAAACTCAAAAACGAAACGAATCAACTGGTCTTCAATGAATCTGTTTAGAGATCGCAGCTGAGACATGTATGCACATATGTAGCCAATAATAATATTTCTATAAACAAAGGAATTTATGCTGTAATACAGCTCTACCCGTTATTGAGCACTGTTTCATAAGCACTGTATTCACATTTATGAAATAACTAGCATGGACCCTGGTGTTGTCTGGGTTCACATGAAGTTCCGTTTTGACAGACATGCTATACTAAGGATATTGAGCAGTTTTTTATTATTTATATGTCAACTCCATTGTTGCTCCCACAAGTGGAACGGCTCATCAAGAGCTTGTTTACGTTGGACTTGAAGACAGCTATATTGTAGTCAGCTGGAAAGCAGGAAAATTGAAGACAGTTCCACAGGTGTGCAGTTCTAAGAAAGAAGCTTTGTTCATGGAATTTTCAGCTAGACGAGTGTTTCTTGTGAAAGTGTGGTGAGGGGGTACCATAGATTGAAGCTCAGTCGAGCCTCTTCTGTGAGAAAGAGGTGCAGAGAAGAGAAAAGGACATCCCCTACGAGGCTATGAAGTCTATTTTGAACTCTATCAAAGAAGGATAAGTCCTTTCTAGCTGCTCCTGCCCAGATGTGACAACAGTACTCCATCCTTGGACGTACCTGGCTCTTATATAGATAGAGAATTGCATCTGCAGTGAGATATCTACTGGATCGATAGAAGGATCCCACCATTTTTCCAGCGCCTTGGCAACAGATTTGATGTACGTATTCCATTTCAAATCAGGAGTAAAGGTCAAGCCCAGGAGTCTGTCAAAACATGAGGCCTCCCCAAGACTAGAGCCATTCATTTCAAGTGAAAAATAAGGTACAGTTATGCTACATTGCCATGATGGGACAGGGGTTGGTACTTGGTTGATAATGCGGGACCTATTAGATTGGAGACTCTTTTTTTGGACCCTATCCAATAAAGAGACTAACGGTTGATGCACCAGCCCATATGTGGCCAAAATATTCCATGCATGTCCGAATGGGAACTTTATAGAAATATAGGATACCGTTTTGTTTTTTTGTGGTGGTGGGGTGGTGGTGATAATTTTCTTACCATTTGGTTCTAGCTGATCATGTGTTATCCTCTTACTAATAACATACAAAATGAGAACATTCACCCACTATCTCTTATTCCAACTAAGATATCTTTTTTTTATACTGTCATGTACAAGTCGTTTTCAGGTGGAGCAGAGGCAGGCCGTCTTCTTTGCAGCAGCCCTGGCAATGTCTTGTTACCTGTAAATGTAAGACTGAGGAGTTTGAACCAATTATTTTATAGGTCTAGACCTTACAAACACCCTGTACTTTATGTGCACATACATGTCCGTGACGCTCCATCTCCCGAGGTGTTCTATAGACTTATTACACTTGATGTTAGATCTATGACAGTATTTGATAGCACAACCAAATAAAAAAATTAAGCTCTACTGTAACGGATATTTTTTGCTTATCATTGTGAACTAAGCCAGTGTTGTACCAACTCACCAGCCCACTGAGACGTTGCTCAGTTTCGGCAAACTCTCTCCTCTCGCCTTCTGGAATGTTTGCCGCACGATACCCAGCCATGTGTTTCTTTCGAACCACAATCTTTCATGGGTGTGCATTGTTTAAATTATTACAACCCATATTTCCTTTCCACCTGGTTTATCTGTTCTTCCTCCACAGCAGAATTAGTTTCCTCTACTAAAACATTTATTTATTTTTCTTCTATATACTAACTTTGATGCATTTTATTTGATATCTCTTTATATAAAGTTAGATATATATGTATATGCTTATCGATATATCTATTATAATGAAGTCCTATTCCTGCCTGTTTATTCACAATTTGATATGTACAAAAGGTATACTGTTTCAGAAATTAATTTTCATAGTAAAAACGGACGTTTACACACTTTCATTCCAATATGATTTCGATATATACTACGTATTCAAAAGAAAATTTACATTCTAGAAGTAATCTCGTTTGCATGTAGAAAATCTATTTTAATAATTAGCTCCATATTATTAATTGTTTGTTGTAATAGAATTATTTTTAATCTTTTCTTTTAGAAATATTTAAAGTTGATTTATTTAATTTCAATGTTAAGTTAATTTTCAGTTATTATTAGCCAACACCAGTTGCCTTTAAAAACGTGGGTAAGTTTATTTCTTTAAGCTATGTGAGTTATTTCCCGTTTAATTTTCATAGCTTAAATAGTTTGTGACTAAACCCAGAAACATGCACATGTTTCCACCTGGACAATGCCATGTATACATAACTAGTATGTATATAAGAATAATAAAAAAAAAACAAAAAACACTACTATAAGTATAAAGGAAACACAGGGATGCAGCATTACGACGATGAGGTAAGGGTTGGATCTTGGTTAATAGTGCGACACCTATGAGGTTAGTCTGTTTTTTCACCCTATCTAATATGAAGAGATCAGTGATTTGATGCTTCAGCCCAGATATGGCAGCAATACTTAAAGCCTTCGCAAATGGTGGCGTTTACCGGGGAGTGTCACTTGGTTGAGAAAACCAGCTCCTCCAGTGTTAGACACGACATCAAATGATAGACACATGGAAACAGCAACAGGTTGAGGTGTCGTCTACTATAACTGGCTGGCATGAGTCGCTTCTTCGTCGTTACAGGCAGCATTTCCATCGTCGGCATTAAATGGCAAGGACTGCGTGCTGAAATTGAACGTTTGTACAAAAATAGCGTACAAATGCATTTTTATAAAAATAGATAGTTTATTTAACACGGATATATTGGATATTGGCATGTGTGTGTGTGTGTGTCCTTTTCTAGCATGGTAGCGAGAGCCTGCCTTCTTGCAGTAGCCTTTTTTACTTTACTCTTCCTCTAGTTGTCTTTGCCATCTCGCTATCATTTTGAAATATTCATTACTTAAAATATTGTAAACCAAAGTTTTTAATTCATATTCTAAGGTTGCGATCGAGGCTAAACTTTTCCTTATGTTATTGAACCCCGATATTGAAAACTAAAGATTTCTTCAAAATGTATGAATGATACCCTATGGAAAATTTTATTTATTAATAGGAAAACAGACTGAAAAAAAAAAAATCTTATTTAAACATTGTTTAATAAGTTTAAAAACTAAGAATAAAGGAAAAAATAAGAATTCAAATTTTCAACTTTCTGACTTTTTTTTTTTTTTTAGATTCTCACAAGAAAATATAAAGTTAAAAGAAAAATAATTTAATATATGTTTGCTGTATTATTAAGAAAAAGAATTGTATAAAAAAATTCTTCTTTAGAAATTATTTGAAAATAGGTGCATTTTTAGCCTAAAATTCTAGTGACGTTGGAATATATACATGATATTCTGCTTGTTCCTTCTTTTGTTAGTGCATATGTTATGCTTTGAAAGAGGCCAAATACAATTTTTGAAGGCCAAACTTCTTCAAAATAGGCCGATTTCACAAAATTTGGCCTTAAAAAGGCCAATCTGGCAACCTTGGTCAAAAATATGAGAGTAACCGCCTTTTTGATATAGCCTTTAATGTAGTATTACTTTCTGAGTATTTATCCGTACTTATTAATTTATCTTATTTGTATCAGTTCTATATTTAAAATACAATGGACATTATTTTCATAGATATGTTAATAGACACATATTTGGTGTGTGTTCGTTTTTCTGTCCCAAAAAAAAAACAACATCTTTTATATTATCCAGAAAAATATCAGCTTTATCAAAACACTAGCATTTCAGCCCGGTGTTCCCCGGGTGTTTGGAGGTGTGCATTGAGCAAAAAAAAAAAAAAAAAAAAAAAGTGGTAGTAGGAAGGCAGACTCGAACCCATACTGTGAAGGACGAAAAGAACGGGGGGAAAAAACCTTGTGTCTTTGCTGTTACGGAAGTGATGTAGATTTAAATTAAGGCTAGACAATCGAAAGAGGATGACTTTCAAAAATATCTGCGAAAAGAGCACCAGAAATTGTCTGAGTAATTTGGTAGAGACCGCAGAGGTAAAAAAAATTTTTAACTTTGACCCCTATTATGACCCCTTTAGATTTATTTTGGGCTCAAATCAAGTTATTAAGTTAGATCCATGTCCAAGGAACCTATATCTAAAATTTCAATTGTTTAAAGGTCAAATCGTTGAACTTTGACCCCTTAACAGCCAAATTTTTAGCCAAAAATGGATTACAAAGATTTTCCCAAATCTCAGTGCCCTGTATATCAAATTTTGAGTCTGTAGACTTTAAATTGAGAGAGTTATCGCGTAGGGAAATGTACACACACACAGAGACACATTCACTTTTATAGATATATAGATTTGCTGATTAAATATATTTCTCATTCGGTGGAAATATAAAACTTCAGTACTTTCTTGGAAAAAAATCTCATTTTTAATTTCACGTGTCCAAATGTGCAATAATTGTTTATTTTTCAGAAAATAAAATATAGTCGCTTTCGGACCAATTTTATAACTCCGCCAGCAATTTCTTTGAGAATTAGAACAGAAAATGACCATCTTTTGTAATAACCATTTATTGCCTAATACTTTGTGTCTCTAACGTTAGCAGGTTCCTTGATTTTAATGCAAAAGTTTCCTATTTATAAAGGCCAGGGCAAAATTCCTTTGTTTTTTGTTTTTTAACTTACAATTTCAAAAGGAAGTTCCCCTAAGGAAAAGATCGGTAAAGGCACATTTAAACACAAATGCAAACAATTTTTATGCACCGTCTCAGTTGACACAATCTTCTTCTTCTTCTTCTTCTTCTTCTATATAAATAAAACAGTGTGTGTGTGTGTGTGTGTGTGTGTGTGTGTGTGTGTGTGTGTAAATATCTAACAGGTAAACATTTAAACTATTGGTCATATAACACCGAAATTAACAGGAAATAGTAATTCTACACCAAGGATGGTTTATAACATATAAAATCTTTGTTTGGATTAATAAATAACGCATACAGGCATATATCGTCATGTTGAAATACGAAATGTTTATTTCTACTGGGCGACCTGTTTATACTTCTTTCTCCGCATGCGCACATAAAATTAATTAAAAATGTGTTAATATTTAGACTTAGCGTCTCTGTCTTGATACCAACATTTGTAGAGAATACGACTGGAACACGAAATAACTTGGTTTCGATTCTAGCTGATGTTAGTAAGTCATTTTTAAAAAAAAACTTTTGCCATGTCTTTGTATTAATAAATGCAAAGATCTGCATGGTTTTCAATATATTTAAACATTTTGCGGCAGGAGGAATCAAAATATTTATTTACAGGCTTGAAAAATAATTTTTTTTTTTTTTTTTTTTTTTTTTTTTTTCCGGAAATCAGATAATTATGTATGAGGACGGAATATTCAAATATATCAAATACAACCTGGCAACGCTGGGTACTTCAGCTCGTTGTATAATAAAACTATGAAAAATGTGACGTCACTAAAAGGAAAGAGAGAGAGAGAGAGAGAGCGAAGCCAAGTAAGCAAGTCAATCAGTCAGCCTCTTCCTCTTTATCAACTCTTCTTACTTGTGTTAATATATATTTCTTTCTACTAAGCAGAGGCTGTTCTTGACCTTCGGGCCAGGAGCGAAAAAGGAAGTAATTAGTTCTGGTCAATGTGGGGGCAACCCTTCATATCAGACAATTGCTAATTTTGAACCCTGCCAGACTGCCCCCTTGGAGAAGCTGGTTTTTCCTCCCTACACTAAAAAACAGCAATGGTCTAATTTAAGAATTTTTTTTTTTTTTAATAAATCCCTTTGATTAATTGCTGTTAATAATAAGGGCTAGGACAACAGCATATTCTTTCCATTGTTTTGACTCTCGAGTGTGTACCCATTTTTATTATGCTTTTATATAGAGTAATGTAGTTCTTGGTTGATTAACTGTGTCTAACCTTGTCAGATATATACTGGAGAGTCAAAACAATGAAAAGAATATGCTCTTGTCATAGCCCTATTAATAATTGAGGAAAGCTATTGCATATATATGGAAAAAATGGGGCAATAAAATTACAAATGAATAACCCCCAAGTATTAATTTATTTATGAACCATTTAAAAACTAGTGTAAGGCATTCAAGGAGATGCCTTTCAATCTTTCACCGGTACCATATCTTTATTCATTCTTAAAAAGAAATCCAGTTTTTATGGTCCATTTTCTCATCATTCGTACAAACAATATAGTTTTATATCTTGAGTTTACAATAAGTGTCATTCGTTAGAAAAAAAGATCAAAATCGTGTCCAAAATACAGAAAAATTAGCATGCTGCCTGGCATTGCCTGGTCGTAAAATATGCTTAAATATGTTTATTTATGCAGATTTCGTGTTTTGATATTACAAAGTCGATTCTCTATTGATTATTATATTTTACTCAATATATAGTAGTAATTTAAAAAATATATATATATATATGTATATATATATATATATTTTAAACTTAAAATAGGTCAGGACACTAGATACCTATGCTCCCCACCAAAACAGCACATACAAAGGAACGGGTGAACCGGAAGTCAACTAGGCCTTTGTCCTATAAGTGCCCGCTCATTGGCTGATTAGAAAGGGTGCGGTGAAAACTAGAAAACTGATTGGCTAAAAACACAATAATAAAAACGCGAGACAACCACAAAATCCTCGCATAAGCCTGATGAATCCTAGCGTGGATGAAACACAGAATATTCTGTGTAGCTTAATTGCCATATATATTTTATAACTTACTATCTAGCTCTACCTATTTATTGAGCACTGTTGAAGTAAATACTTAAAGTTTACACATAAATTTATACTTTTGTATATTAATTTATGTGATTAAATTAAGTAATCATATATAATTATTTTTTACTATAGTAATTAAATACCTACAGACACTAGTATTTCATCCTTTTGGGACTCTTCAGTGTAGGGTGTCACAATTAATACCAGTCGAACGATTTGAACCCCGCAACACGAGACCTTTCTGGCTCGATTAGCGGAGACCTAATCCATTCAGTTACCATTAACCGCGTGAAATAACGTTGAATTTAAACATCTTAATTTTAAATGTTCATTTGCGTCAGTCAGACAGTGATCTAATTGTTATACGATGATCTATGCTTAAGAACTAAATTGACAGACTTTAATTCAACAGAAAGTGCTCAACAATATATATATATATATATATAAAAGACTTGGGTGCCAGCAGTTAGAATCGAAACCGAAATATTTAGCTCTCCAGTATTATTTGTTTCTACTCGAGCTAACAACAGATGGATATAAAAACTTCAAAAATTAACCAACTTTAACATATGAATGTATATTTGCACATGCGTAGAGGAGAATTTTAAGTTGACTTATGCTTGCTAAGTTCGAGTTTTTCAATTTTGACCCCATAGCAGCTATTTTTACTGGTTAAAAACTAAATCGAATTTGTTCCACATGTCTGAATCTCTTACATATCAGTTTTCAAATCTGTAGATCAAAAATTGACAGTAGTTTCGTAGAGATTGTTCCACACACACACACACACACACACACACACACACACACACACACACACACACACACACACACACACAAGATCAGTTATATATACTAGTAGGCCGCCCAATGTTATTTGGTTGTTAAATACACTTAAATATAATTTAATTTCTGAAGATTTCATATTTATTGCTATAGAGTGAATACTCTATTACATTGTACCTAATATATAGAAGTGATTTCAATGGTTTAAAAAAATCGACTTGTTTGCCATCAACTAAAATCGAAACCAAAACATAGTTCTTCAGCCTTATTTTTCACCATCTAATCCAAGTCCATATGGAAAAAATAACAAATATTAATGTATATTTTTGCATGCATATAAACATGGTTAGTCGACTTATACCTGCCAAGTTCCAATGTTTTTCAATTATGACCCCTTAGAAACTATTTTTACCTGCTAAAAAACCAAAATCCAATTTGTTCCACAGGTCTAAATTCCCTATATATTAGTGATGGGATAATTCCAATATTTTTGCTGATTCCGTGCTAAATTCTTGATTCCGGTACAATTACCGATTCTGATTCCGATTGTTTATAAATCTCAAATTATTTCACCGATTTTCGTAAAAACGTTAAATATGCAGATATTTTCGTAAATGTAAAAATACACTTGTGGAGGATGATCTACGGATTTTAGCTTTACTGCTATTTTAAAATCAATAAATATTTATTTTATCATTATAACCAGCAATGGAAGATTTTACTTTAAACAAAATCAAATAATAAAAAAAAAGACAATGAAAAGAATCGTTTTGGCATCGCAAAATAGGCACCAATTTTTCTGATACCCCCAAATTTTTCAATTTTTTTTTTCTTTTTTTTTTTTCTTTCCGATTCTGATTAATCATGCTGTAATCAAGTTTGTAAACCAAAAAATTGACAGAGTAGTTTGGTAGAGAGTTCTATATGCACAGACAGATTTTGATTTAAAAAATATTCATTTTGATTAAAAAAATATTGTTCATTTTGATTTAAAAAATAGTTTAATTTTAATATTTGTTTATTGTCTTAACTCATATCAAATGTTTTGCTTGTGTTCTGCTTCAAATATTCATAATCTTACGTGCATAATTTTCATTTAATTATATTAAATAAACTTCAAGTTTACTACAAATCAAATCGTGTTCCTTCACTTTTTTAAAATGTAATTTATAAGTAATTAAAGAACGCATTCTAATCTTTAAAATCTATAATACAACGAAATATTCAATTGCTTATAATACTTAAACAAACAACTTGTGTTTTTTTTATTATTTTTTTATTATTAATATTAGATGAGTTTCAGTATAAATCATCGTGTTCTTTATTTCAATCCAATTTTGAAGTTTTGTAACGCTGTCTGTAAAAATTACTGTTCATTATTGACAGTCTAAGAGTTCCACATATCTTGCTTGTTGGGACTTCGGCGATGACGTCACTTTTTCAGCTGGCCGGCCATCTTTATAACGAAGGCCACGCCACCATCCCCCCACCAAAAGGGGAAGCCTGGCATTTTCTCACCCGAAAGGGGGGAGCTTGGTAGTTTCTCCCCCCCAAAGGAGGGAGCCGGTGTCCCCCCCCCCACCCAAGGGTGGGGGGGGCGAAGAGGCCAGGAGGAGGTGACTTTTTTCTTGGGGGGGGGGAGAAGCCTCCAGGCACCCTCCTCTCTGAAGGTAGGGTTGGGGATTATCTCTTCTTGAAGTGGGGAGACCGGCACCAAGCATGTAAATCCAGAGGGGTGACTTTTTTTGTTACCCCTCGGAGTGGGAAGGGGGCCGATCACCCAGGCAACGCCGGGTAACCCCTGCTAGTATATAATAAAATCATGATTAATGATTATGCATGCAGGGTCATTAAAATATAAGGTAGTTCGTAATGATGGGTGGTGGTTGAAATTGGGCAGAATTTGATTACTTAAGAGGACGGTCAGCCTGAACTCATTTATATTGAACTTGAAAACAACCATGTTGTAGTCAACTAGAAAGCAGCCCTGCACAAGAGTTTCATAGATGAGCAGTTTCTTTGTTTTGTTTTGTTTTTTACATAGGTGTCCCCACTTATCAAGGCCTGGAGGCCATTCGAGGATAAGGGTTATTGCGTGTACAGTAATCAATGGGGAAATATCATAGTAGTCGTTAGTAATGGAAATTTGGTAGATTGGATTACTTAAGGGGGCGGTTCATCAAGAATTTGTTTATGTTGGACTTGAAGACAACCAAGTTCTAGTCAGCTGGGAAACAGCAAACGGAAGAGAATTCCACAGGCGTGCAGTTCTAAGAAAGAAGCTTTGTTCATGGAATCTACGTTTTTGAGGTGCCATAATCATTAATCATGATTTTATCATATATGTGTGACCCTGTCTATGCATATAGAACTCTCTACCAAACTACTCTGTCAATTTTTTGGTTTACAAACTTGATATACAGTCAAAGAGTGGGGAAAATTATTAACAGTGGTTTCAGCGATGGGAAAGATTAGCGAGAGGTGACCAGAGATTGGAGCTCAGACGAGCACTTGCCATAAAAGAAACTTTGTTCCTAGAATTTAGTCAGTTTTAGTTACAGGTAAAGAGTAGGGGAAATTGTTGACAGTGGCTGTAGGTAAACGAGTGTTTGTTTGCAAGGGGACTTGACCATGTCTAATTATCCAGCCAAGTGGACAGCAAAATCCCTAAGTCAACCATTCATTTCAGTTGGAACAAAGTGAGCATCCAAATATTTGTGGGGGAAAGGAGAGGGAGCTTGGTTACAAACATGTCCTCCTCGTAATCTATGTTCGAAACGTCGCCTTGTGTTTACAAAATGTCTACCAGGAAGGATGTCTTCTTGCAGCTGACATTCATCAAAAGTTTATCGCCATTATTGATTTTTTTTTTTACTTGAGAAACAGTTGAACGGGATAAAGAGAAATAATCCAAAGTCGATAAAATCTTGACAATCTCTCAAAGATATTTTTCTGTGATAAAACAAAATCCTTTTATTTGCACCGTGAATGTTGCCAACAAGCAAGGAATATTGATCCGCAGATGTTTAAATGAGATTAATAATCTCTGTCCCGGTTCATAACAATAAAACACACCCGGAAGAAACCCTTAATACACTCAAGAGGCTTAGCCCTAATATACGTGAGTGATGATAGTGTTCTGGGTTTCTATATTTAAGCATATGAGAAATACGATTGACTGATGGGGGTACCTGGCATTGCCCGAATGTGCGGCGGTGGTGTAACATGGAACCCCGAGGTGGGGTGGGGGGGATCAAAACAACAGTAGCAGAGGTGCCCAGTGTTGGCCGGGTGTGTGTAATTGGTATAGTAAGCAACTCTCCCGGGGTGGGGGTAAAAAGTGTTAGTAGTGGGGAAGAGGATCAAAACAACAGTAGGCAGTTTGGGTGGAGAGAGGTGTTAAAAAATTAAAAAAGTGGTAGTAGGCAGGCAGGCTCTATAAAGCAAAGGAGGGAAAAAGTTTAAAAAAAAAAACAAAAAAAAACCTGACGTCTTAACTGATGTCTCCATCACGCAACCGGAAGTCCTGAGCATTGAAATTAAGCGTAGTCAATCCAACCGAGACGACCCATCCTTGTAGAAAACTGTCCAGTTGAGAGTGAAGAAATTCATGTTTTTGGCCAATTTTTCGATATTTGTCATCTGAGATGTCGAGCTTCAAAATGATACCGATCTTGTCAGGATCCATCGCGTCTGTCAAAAGTTTTGGCATACATACATACATACATTCACACAAACTGACGATTAAGATTTATATTATAGACTAGCGGGGGTACCTAGCGTTGCATGGGTGTTTAGAGGTGTGTGTGGTCAGGGGGAGGGGGAGAGGTAAATCACAACAAAAGAATAAGCAAAGTAATAATCCTGTTCAAATATTATATAAAAAGAAACAATGTTAAAACTTTAAAAATCGTTGCTTGGGTGTTTGTGTCGGGGGGAGAGGGATTTTAAAAAAGTTTTGGTAGGTAGGTAGGATCGAACCGGAAGCCTTTAGGCGAAGTTGGAAAATAAAGTGTGAAAAAAAACGTGACGCGTTAACCGCTCGGCCAGCAAGAAAAGGTAACTGAAATTCGTTTGAAGTTATTTAAATAGAAACAAAATTGACAGGTGCCCGCACTTAATGACGTCAAATATTAGTAGCGGAGTTAACTTTTACTGCGGAGGGGGGGGGCAGTTCTTTAATGAGGTTAAACAGAAGTTTCTGCAGGGCAGTTTTTTTGGGGGGGGGGGTTGTTTACTAAACTTTGGCTGGTTTTGTTTCCCCAAGATGTTGGGGGGGGGGGCAGCTTCCCTTAATAAGGGGATTGTCCAAATTGAATAGCAGTTGTCTGATACAAGGAGAAACTCAGCATTGATCAAAATGCCAGCTTCGAATTAATTTCCTTTTTATACGAAAAAGCCGTATCAACACGCGGCGATCAAAAAATATTTGCATTTCTTAGTTTATTCACTCAACTTGTATATAATCATTTCTGGAAGGGTGTTTTTCATAGCATCTTACAGATAATATCAGGTTATCAAGAGAGAATACACGCCGTTTCGAGGTCTTCCTCTCTACGGCTTGTTCGCGCATCGCCCCCCCCCTCACTTATGTGGGGGCCCAATTATCTGAATTGCATTTGAATAAACTGCTCAATACAATTAAAAAAAATAAAATGACGTTTGATAATTAAGCCGTTCTTGTTATGAGCAATGACTTTGTTGCGTATGTCGTTCAATGTTCCAAGACTACGTCTGACATATTCGTTAAGACGCGCTCATATCGAAGAAAATAATAATAATAATAATAATTGAATAAAATTAAAAGAAAGTATACTAGATGAAAAGTTTCCTTTTTTTTTTTTATCAAAAATTAAACGTTGAAGGTCGCATCTTTCACCAAACTTATTATTTTGTTTTTAATAATTCAAAGTTATTTTATAGTTTCAACATGAGTTTTTCATATGACAAATGATCTTTATTTATAGTTTGTTATATATGCACCGATTGCACAAGAATGTTTTTACAATTGAAATTTTATCATCATTATATTATTACGCTTATCGCTCCGTCCGTTATCATGCTGTGCATCCCTAAAAAAGGAAAGTGGAATATTCCGAATAAACCTTGTCAGCCTTGAAAAGGAAATTGAAATATAAAACAAAAATTGGTGTCGCTATTGAGGCAAAGCTAATAAAAATGATTCGTCTTTCTTGGCCTTTTGGATAAGATCAAAGTGCAGTATCTGTTCTTCAGGTGCTACATTTCAATTTCTTCTCTCTCAGTGGAAGAGAAATCCTTTATGACTAAGACAATTTATAATCATTGAAAAAATTACACACTAAAAAAAAATACAGACTTACGTTAAAATTTATAATGTTTACGTGAAATTTAAAGTTCATAAACACAAACAGGCGGGTAGTTGAAAATAGGAGGAGGGTGGGCAAAACAGACTGGTTTTCTTTTCAACTCTGCGCATCCGTACTTACCGACATAAAACGTTCGTATAATTTTTGCCATTTTTAAATTAAATTATTTTTCTATGTTCCTGTTTTTCGATTTATTTTTTTTTTTTTTTACTTTATTTGCAAAGATTATATGAACATTATTTTACGTTGATAATTATATGTTCTTGTGTGCAATGGAAATATTAGAATCTTACATGTAAAGATTACGTTAAAAATGTAATCGTAAAAAAAAGAAATATTGTTTGCAATTATTTTTTGTGTGAAAATATTAAATAAACAATGCTTAATTCAATGATAATATTGGTACTTCGGGAAATTAATTTTTCTTCGAGTTATATCGAATTCATTAAAACGGACTTCAGAGGCCTTTTTCGTAATGTTCCTGTGAAAATTATTTTATTTTTATTTTATTGTTACAAATTAAGATGCTTTATTTACATAAAAAAGCAAAAATAAATTCTTGCGTTTTTATTTACTACTGAAAACCATAACTTCAGTAAAGGTATTTTTTGTTTGGGTTTGTATTACTGTACACAAAGATTCGAAAAAGTTGTCAAAAAACAAATATATAACAAATAAATGTTATCAAAGGCAAGATAAGTTACTTTTCTACCTAATTGGATATGTTTTTTGTGTTTTTATTCAATGTAACATGTTTATTCAGCTCGAAAAACATGTAGTGTTTACCGATGTATTGGAAAATTCAAAATGGCGCCCGACTCTCTCTCGGAAAGGGTAAGTTTGGGAAAAGGTATTATAAATAATAAACTAGACAAAATACTGTTAGAAATTCGCTCAGTATATGTTACCGTGACATAAGTTGACATATATTCGGTTAATTTTTAATAGTATTTGGTCTAGTTTATTATTTATAACATCTTTTCTCAAACTTACCGTGTTAAAGAGACAGTCGGGCGCCATTTTGAATTTTCCAATACATCGGTAAACACTGCATGTTTTTCGAGCTGAATAAACATGTTACATTGAATAAAAGCACAAAAAAAAAATATCCAGTTAGGTAGAAAAGTAACTTATCTTGCCTTTGATAACATTTATTTGTTATATATTTGTTTTTTTGACAACTTTTTTGAATCTATGTGTACAGTAATACAAACCCAAACATACTTTTTAAAAACATTTTTTACGACTTTTCACGGCTTGTTCAGTTTTCTATTATAACGTAGTAAATTAAACACGAACTTAAGGTTCATTTTTTTTTTTTTTTTTTTTTACTCTAAAATAACCGGACGTAACTCAGCCAGCGTTCACTCGGAACGTGTTTCTTTTATTAAATTGTTAGTGAACGCGGAGTTACGTTTGGTTATTTTAGAGTAAAAAAAATAAAAAATGATTTTAAAGTTTTTTTTTTTTTTTTTTATTATTTAATTATCTGATGATACATAAGTCTCTATTGGATGATATTAACAAGAAAAAAGTTCAAAAAAGTAAAAATTGTGCACTTAAGGCTCAGATTCCCAACGTCCGCCAAAATTTGTTTCGTTCGTTTCACTTGATCAAATGCGATCCAATCAAATATGACAATTGATTAAAAAAAAATATATAAAATAAACTCTATAAACGTGCGAAGAATTCTTGTCATAAGTTTGAGGTTGTGGGATGACTGATTTTTTTTTTTTTTTAGGTGGGGGTGTCGCTAATTTCAGGCTTAAAATAGTAAATGGTAATAGAAAGCTTACTGATTGATTCACCAACCTTAAGTCCAGGTTTTGTTGCCAGTCTGATTAAGTTTTTTTTTTTCTTCTTTTTTTTTTTTTAACTTAGCGACCATCTTCACATAAAAATAAATCGCCATATTTTTTATTTTTTCGTGTTTGACTAAGTTGATGATAACAGAGGTAATAAATCTTACAGTTTACACACGTTAAAACTGTACAGATCGGTCGGAAGTTATTATTTATTTATTTATTGCGTTTGATAATGGTTATTTGTTGTATATTTTGTTTTCCTTCGATTTCCCGACTGTTAACTATACGGCACAAATGTAATTTTCAACGGTCGTCATAGTACTATTGAACCGATTTTTAAAATTATTTTTTATTTTTAAGTTCCTCTATAAATAATCACACCTGAGATTATTCTGCATGACTAGAAAAACACCATTCGCTTACACGTGATGCTGTGTTACCACTGTTGAGTGTTGTGCTGGTGTATCTATCACTAGTCTCTTACTCTTAGACAGAGTTCAAAATAAGAGTTTCAAATCTATCAAGTAAACCATCGCCGCGTTGTTGCATCTCTGTACTTGTTTTATAATAAAAGTACTTTGATGAAATACAATATGATGAACTCTTTACACTTGTACTCCCTCGACGTACATATCACCGGCTAACGTGTCTAGCAACAAAATTCAATCCCTCCTGCTGCACTGTAAATGTACCCGTAATAACTGCTGAGTGCTGCACTGCTGCACTGTAAATGTACCTGTAATAACTTCTTCCTATACTTTGAAATTTCTTTCCTGCTTCCCTAACATGCAAAAGTTTAAATCTAATGTGAACAGACATCTCGTTTATATCCTTACATAGACCCCTGTAGACATGACCCTAAATAGTAGCCGTTCTTGCTTGGGATTACGAAAAAAAAGGGGGGGGGGTTTACTATGCACAAAGATTCGAAAAAGTTGTCAAAAACATATATATGAATGTTATCAAAGTTACTTTTCTACCTAACTGGATAATTTTTTAGGGTTTTTATTTAATGTAAAGTGTTTATTCGGCTCGAAAAACAGTGTTTACCGATGTATTTGAAAAATGCAAATGGCGGCATGCTCGCTGTTGAACACTGTTCGTTTGGGAAAACGAGTTTAAACAAAAAAATTATACAAAATACTATTAGAAACTCACTCCATATATGTTACCATGACATAGGCGGACATATATTCGGTGGGTTACTAACAGTATTTTGTATAATTTGTTTGTTTGAACTCATTTTCTCAAACTTACCGTGTTCAGCAGCGAGCATTCCGCCATTTTTCTTTGTAAAATATATCGATAAACACTGTATTATTTTCGAACCGATTACGTTTTAAAGTGAATAAAACCACTAAAAACTTTTCTAGTTAGATAGAAGAGTAAATTATCTTACCTTTGATAACATTTATTTGGTATATATTTTATTTTTGATCACTTTTTCGAATCTATGTGTATAAGTAACACAAATCCGAAAAGTCACTTTGTGTGCTTAACTTACACCTATTAAATGTCATTCGATTCACACAAGCACTTCAATTCGCATTTCTTGAAGCAGTTTATTACGTTACTATAGTCGTATGTAACACAAGATCAATGAATAAATGTCGCGGTAACATTTATCTGATTGAGTTCGACCAGTATTTTATTTAATTTTGGATTCTTTTTTTAGCGATGATCCAGACTCGAAAGATGTGACTATCTCGTGTCGGACATTTTTTTTTTTTCCTTATTCTGACTGTTAATGTCTGAGTTGGGTATTATAACTGGGCACTACTTTTTTTTTTTTTTTTTTCTCGAACTTAAAATAATTTAAACCACTAAAATCTTCTCCAACTAGGTAGAGTAACTTATTCTGTCTATGACATTCATTATTTATATACATTATTTTTAAAACCACTTTTTCGTTTTGCTGTCTAATGTAAGATAAAAATGCTTAAAGTTACGTATAAACGAGAAATACAGACACGAGATCTTGTCTAATAGTTTTTATTGATACATTAAATATTCCTGGCAGAGTCGTAGTACATAAGACTTGGAATAACGGACTTTAAGTACATACTATTACTACTGCTAACAATGGCGTTAACTAATAGTTGTAGTACTAATAGCAGCCGCATTAATAATGGTAAAATGACACGTGTAAAGTGCCTGCGTTATTAATTGTTATATAATAATGTTGATGTCTTGTCTAGCAGAGCGGTCGGTCACTTTAACATTAATATGAGAGCAACAATTCTTATAGTGTTTTATAAGAACATCTATCTTTTTAAACTTTTAACTCTTTTCGTCCCAAACCAGGCATATTGCCACTTATAAGGTGAGGGGACTACTATTTGGGATCGTGTCTAACGGAGAACTCTGGAGAGTTGATAAAAGAGCTGTCTGTTAACATTATATTTAAATTTCATCAGATTAGTACAGTCAAGGAAAGGGAAACGGAGTATTCCAAAGCTTAGCAGCCCGAGGGAAGAAACTATAGTAGAACCCCGGGATACGGTGACCCAGGATAGGTTTATATTACCCCCGCCTTACGGTGCTATTTATAATTATTTATAATGTTATTTGATTATATGCATATGTATTATATACTGCACTGTATTTTGTTATTAGATTTTAATGCCGTATCCGGGGCTTTTACTGTATATTTGTATTTGAGTAGACGGCCTTCCGGCATCTAGGGATATTTACATTGAAGGGATGGGATTTTGCTGCCTGTCGGGTTAATCGGTAGTATGTACATCGAGGACGGGGGCACTCGTGATATGAGTTCATCAAAGCAAATTCCGTTTAAGTTCCTGTAAAATAGGCACAAGGATGCGACATTGCAGAAATACAACAGAGGTTGGAGCTTCTTGGCTGTTAATGCGGGGCCTATTAGAGAAGAGACTTTATTTTACCCTGTATAAAAGAAACAAACTAGTGTTGAATGCACCAGTTTAAAAGTGGCAACAATACTAGATGCATGGGCGAATTGTGGCTTTATAGACGGATACTTTTTGTTGTAAGCAATTTTCTAGCATGTTAGAGTGAACCCACCTTCTTTGCAGGCACCTTGGCAATGTCGTCAATGTCTTTGTTCATCTATTATTTAAAAAGGCAGTGTGTGTCTGTGTTCGTTCAGTTTTAAAGTAAAAAACTGCACAAGATACATCCATAACATTACCTCGGACAGAATATGGAAACTTTTTTTTTTCTTTCCAGTTCTGGTCCAGAAAAAAAAAAATAATAATATGATGTACGTACCCACAAACGGAGCTCCCTGGCACTCGTGCAGGGAGGTCCATAAAAGCAATGATCTTTGATCAATGCTGGAGAAACCCCTTATATCAGATAATTGCTATTCATTTGGACACTCCTTTTTATGGCGAGCCTGTTTTCTCCAACATCTTGGGATAACTGGCTTGCAGCCAAAGTTAAGTCGCGTGAAGTTTGACGACATTAAATTCATGCGCCTGTCACTTAACTTTTTAACCGTTTTCAGTTCCTGTCCCGTCGTTGCCGAGCGATAAGATGTCAGGTTTTTTCACACTTTATTTTTTCACCTTCACGTCAAGGCTTCGGGTTCGAGCCTACCTACCTACCAAAACATTTTTTCTCTTACACCTCCAAACACCCGGGCAACACTGGGCACCCACACTAGTATACTATAAAGTTGTGGTTTCAAAAATATCCATATGAGCTTGAACCGAAACAAAAACTTATGAAGAAGAAAATATATATTATATATATTGTCCCCAAAACCCCCTGGCCTTGATGGGAAACTTGCTGCTATGGTTTCAAATGATCTCAAATAACAGCAAGTGGAGACTTGATTCCAACTATTTTTCATATGTTATATCTCCCATCTTTTGGAAATAGGTTACGTTTATGAATATCTCCAGTACCAAGTAATCCTTATACACTGTGAAATTTATTTTATGTATGAAAACCAAAGAGGGGACATATAACATATGAGAAATATTTGGAATCAAGTCTTCCCTTGCTGTTATTTCAGATCATTTGAAACCTTAGCAAGTTTTAGTCTCTCGTCCATCAAGGCCAGACGTTTGGGGGAAATATATTTTGTAATTCATATGCAAAACTAAGAAAACAAATAATTATGATTGAAATATTGGTAAAGGTACAATGTTTCATTTAAATTATTAAATTGTTCGGAAAAAATCCAATTTACTTTAATTCAAAAAACGTTTCGGGGAGGTGGGGGGGGGGTCCAATGTTGCTTTAATTCAAAAAGTGTTTTATTAAAAGTAGATTTTCTTACGCAGCCTTTACAAAAAATGTTTTAAATGTTTTACAATTATGTTTTTATACAATGAATGTTTTG